>NC_079195.1:30980816-31580816 GCF_029499605.1 Hyla sarda | reverse complement strand
GTGGTCAGGCACAGGGAACTGGAGGTGGCCTCTTCAAGAGTTTTTGGGGCCTGATGGGGTCCTTTGAATCCCATTGGGACGGATCTTTGGGCATGGGAAATACGAGACATGTTGGAGAGGGCGGTTCAGTTGTGGGGGAGCGGCCGCTTGTAAGGAGTCACAAGAGGCCGTTGGTGGCAGGAGCTAGAGGGGGACTTGGAGACAATTGGAGAGAGTTGGCACTGAATGGGATGGTGAGGCTGGGGGCAGTACCCAGCCTCGTGTGGTGAAACCCTGCGGGAGAGGCCCAAAGGGGCGGGGGTCTCTGAAGGCGGTGCCCTGGGGTTAAGGGAAGGGACGATCCAGGGCAAAGTAGGAGATCCGAGGAAAATTTGGGATGCCTCCAAGTCCTCTCTCTGGCTAGGTGGTAGAGTCTAGTTAAAGGATATTTGCACTAGTTTGTTTGTATATGGATATGTGTTGTCAGGTAATGTTACCTGAGTATGTTAAATGTTATTTAAAGGTTAATTAATATTTGAGTATTAAGTTATGATGTTTTGAATAAAATGGCCGCTGTGGCCTTTATACCTAAAGTATGTGGTCCGTGTCTTTTATCGGGGGAGTAGGTAAAAAGAAGGGTCACAGCGCAGGTGGATGATACCCTAGTCATGAATATTAAAGCATCACCTGAGCAGCAGGGCCCAGCGCAGGCACCTGCAGTAATGTTTACCTCACAGGATGCACTCAGACACCACTTATATACTCAGTTAACCTGTACATTCTGAGATTGAAGGGTGATAGAAAAGTGATTGTTGCAACTATACGCCTATCACCCTCATGCAACTTGTTCATACCGAGATATAACAGCTTAAAAATAATTTCTTACTTTCTAAGTGAAAAGTAAGAATATATTTATAACGTTAACAAATAACATATACAATGAGTGAATATCATCATACATATTATCATCATACTGTTACTGACCAAATCCTGTATCCTGAGACCAATAGTACCAATTATACCAGTATACAAGGAGAAATATTATGACCATACATAATACCATTATACTGTTATTGACCAAATCCTGTATACTGAGACCAATACTACCAATTATACCAGCATACAAGGGGGAATATTATCACCATACATACAGTGGGGATCAAAAGTTTGGGCACCCCTGGTAAAAATTTGTATTAATGTGCATAAAGAAGCCAAGGAAAGATTAAAAAATCTCCAAAAGGCATCAAATTACAGATTAGACATTCTTATAATATGTCAACAAAAGTTAGATTTTATCATCATTTACACTTTCAAAATAACAGAAAACAAAAAAAATGGCGTCTGCAAAAGTTTGGGCACCCTGCAGAATTTATAGCATGCACTGCCCCCTTTGCACAGCTGAGACCTGCCAGTGTCATGGATTGTTCTCAATCATCATCTGTGAAGACCAGGTGATGTCAATCTCAAAGGTTTTAAATGAACATCAGGAACATTGGAAGTTAAAGCAAGATCTGGAAGACCAAGAAAAATATCAGGCAGAACAGCTCGCAAGATTGTGAGAAAAACAATTCAAAGCCCACGTTTGACTGCACAATCCCTCCAGAAAGATTTGGCAGACACTGGGGTTGTGGTACACTATTCCACTATAAAGAGATACTTGTACAAATATGGTCTTCATGGAAGAGTCATCAGAAGAAAACCTCTTCTACGTCCTCAGCCTCACCACAAAAATCAGCGTTTGAACTTTGCAAATGAACATATAGACAAGCCTGATGCAGTTTGGAAACAAGTTCTGTGGACCGATGAGGCTAAATATGAACATTTTGGCCGGAATTCTCCTCTCTGCAGCGCCCCGGTCAGACCCGCTGACCGGGAGCGCGTCACTGACATTCACGATGGGGATGCGATTCGCATAGCGGGACGCGCCCGCTCGCGAATCGCATCCCAAGCCACTTACCCGTCCCGGTCCCTGGCTGTCAGGCCTGAGGAAGCGGGTGACCGTGAAATGCGTTGCATTATGGGAAATAAATCCTTTTAACTTCTTATCTGGTCTCAGCGCTTCCATTGATCCCGTTTTGCTACCTGGAGATTGCTTGTTTTTATCGTGATTCTTTCTGGAAAGGCCTTGTCTTGGGCCACACCGCTCTGGGACCGCAATGATCCTGCCACAGCCACAGTCCAGTCCTTCTTCGCTGAAGTCCGTAGTGTCTTCGAGGAACCAGCCCGAGCTTCTTCTGCCGAGACTGCCCTGCTGAACCTGGTCCAGGGTAATTCTTCAGTAGGCGAGTACGCCATGCAATTTCGCACTCTCGCCTCTGAATTATCTTGGAATAATGTGGCCCTCTGCGCGACCTTTAAAAAATGCCTATCCAGTAACATCAAGGATGTGCTGGCCGCACGAGAGATTCCTGCCAACCTGCATGAACTTATCCATTTGGCCACCCGCATTGACATGCGTTTTTCTGAAAGACACCAGGAGCTCTGCCAGGAAAAAGACCTTGATCTCTGGGCACCTCTCTCCCAGTATCCTTTGCAATCTACCCCTGTGCCTCCCGCCGAGGAGGCTATGCAAGTGGATCGGTTTCGCCTGACCCATGAAGAGAGGATTCGCCACAGAGATAAAAATTTATGTCTGTACTGCACTAGTACCGAACATTTCTTGGTGGATTGCCCTATTCGTCCTCCACGTCTGGGAAACGCACACACGCACCCAGCTCACGTGGGTGTGGCGTCTCTTGGTACGAAGTCTGCTTATCCACGTCTCACTGTGCCCGTGCGGATTTCTCCTTCTGCCAACTCCTCCTTCTCAGCCGTGGCCTTCTTGGACTCTGGTTCTTCTGGAAATTTTATTCTGGCCGCTTTGGTTAATAGGTTCTGCATCCCGGTGACCCGTCTCGTCAAGCCGCTCTACATTTCTTCGGTCAACGGAGTGAAGTTGGACTGCACTCTGCGTTACCGCACAGAGCCCTTGCTTATGAGCATTGGACTGCATCACGAGAAAATTGAATTTTTCGTCCTGCCCAACTGCACCTCTGAAGTCCTCCTCGGTCTGCCATGGCTCCAGCATCATTCTCCCACCCTTGACTGGACCACCGGGGAGATCAAGAATTGGAGTTCTGCTTGCTGCAAGAAATGCCTCACGTCTGCTCCCAGTCCCGTCTGTCGGGCCTCAGTGTCTCCTCCTGTGCCTGGTCTCCCCAAGGCCTATCAGGACTGTGCCGTGCCTCCTCTTAGCCCCCGTCCTGGTGACACTCTGCCCCGTGACAAGCTTCACCCTATGTCCCCCTCCCCATTCCCACTTCTTCTGGATTACCGGCCGCTGATGTAGCTACCCAGGACTTTTTTTTGTTCCGGAAGGAAACTCAAGAGGCGCCCCCTATGTTCTCTTTTCATTTGAAGGGACAAGGAGACAAAGAGAGGGGGAGACCTAAGGGGGGGTACTGTTACGCCGAGCGCTCCGGGTCCCTGCTCCTCCCCGGAGCGCTCGCGGCGTTCTCCTCTCTGCAGCGCCCCGGTCAGACCCGATGACCGGGAGCGCTGCACTGACATTCACGATGGGGATGCGATTCGCATAGCGGGACGCGCCCGCTCGCGAATCGCATCCCAAGCCACTTACCCGTCCTGGTCCTCGGCTGTCACGTTCTGGCGCACGCGGCTCCGCTCTCTAGGGCACGCGCGCGCCAGCTCTCTAAGATTTAAAGGGCCAGTGCACCAATGATTGGTGCCTGGCCCAATCAGTCTAATTAGCCTCCACCTGCTCCCTGTCTATTTATCCTCACTTCCCCTTCACTTCCTTGCCGGATCTTGTTGCCTTGTGCCAGAGAAAGCGTTTAGTGTTGTCCAAAGCCTGTGTTCCAGACCTTCTGCTATTGCTATTGACTAGGAACCTTGCCGTCTGCCCCGACCTTCTGCTACATCTGACCTTGCCTCTGCCTAGTCCTTCTGTCCCACGCCTTCTCAGCAGTCAGCGAGGTTGAGCCGTTGCCGGTGGATACGACCTGGTTGCTACCGCCGCAGCAAGACCATCCCGCTTTGCGGCGGGCTCTGGTGAAAACCAGTAGCAACCTAGAACCGGTCCACCGACACGGTCTATGCCAATCCCTCGCTGACACAGAGGATCCACATCCAGCTAACCGAATCCTAACAGGTACGTTTGGAGAAGAAGGGGAACAGAATTTAATGAAAAGAACCTCTGTCCAACTGTTAAGCATGGGGGGTGGATCAATCATGCTTTGGGGTTGTATTGCAGCCAGTGGCACATGGAACATCTCACGAGTAGAAGGAAAAATGGATTCAATAAAATTTCAGCAAATTTTGGATGCTAACGATGCCATCTGTGAAAAAGCTGAAGTTAAAGAGAGGATGGCTTCTACAAATGGATAATGATCCTAAACAAACCTCAAAATCCACAGGGGATTACATCAAGAGGCGTAAACTGAAGGTTTTGCCATGGCCTTCACAATCTCCTGACCTCAACAGAATTGAAAATCTATGGATAAACCTTAAAAGAGCAGTGCGTGACAGACAGCCCAGAAATCTCAAAGAACTGGAAGACTTTTCTATGGAAGAATGGGCAAAGATAGCTCAAATAAGAATTGAAAGACTCTTGGCTGGCTACAAAAAGCGTTTACAAGCTGTGATACTTGCCATAGGGGGCAGTAGAAGATATTAACTCTGCAGGGTGCCCAAACTTTTGCAGATGCCATTTTTTTGCTTTCTGTTATTTTGAAAGTGTAACTGATAGAAATAAAATCTAACTTTTGTTGACATATTATAAGAATGTCTAATCTATAATTTGATGCCTTTTGGAGATTTTTACATCTTTCCTTGGCTTCTTTATGTACATTAAAGGGTTATCCAGGAAAAAACTTTTTTATTTCATATCAACTGGCTCCAGAAAGTTAAACAGATTTGTAAATTATTTTTATTAAATAATCTTAATCCTTTCAATAATTATCAGCTGCTGAAGTTGAGTTGTTTTTTTCTGTCCGGCAACAGTGCTCTCTGCTGACATCTCTGCTTGTCTCGGGAACTGCACAGAGTAGAAGAGGTTTGCTATGGGGATTTGCTTCTAAACTGGGCTGTTCCTGAGACACATGTCATCATAGAGCACTTAGACATAAAAGAATTACTCAACTTCAGAAGCTCATAAGTACTGAAAGATTTTTTTATTGAAGTAATTTACTAATCTGTTTAACTTTCTGGAGCCAGTTGATATATAAAAATAAGTTTTTTTTCCTGGATAACCCCTTTAATACAAATTTTTACCTGGGGTGCCCAAACTTTTGATCCCCACTGTACTACAGGTCCATCATAGTAAATCCTGGATCTAGAATCAACACGTAACCTCTAATAGATAAGTAAAAATACTAACATAACAAACCAGACATATATCCACTTAAAAATATAAATAAGAACATACCACTGATGAACCATGTGTAGTGGTTGGTACTGATGAGTATTTTTATGTGGATATCTGTCTGGTTTGTTATGTTTGTACTTTTACTTATTTATAAAAGGTTAAGTTTTAATTCAGCTGCGAATGAGGAAAAAAAAGTGTTCGGGTGCATGCACACCACGTTTTTGCAGTACAGTTCCTGTATCAGGTTTTTGATGAAAAACGGATTCCTCAAAACCGGACTAAACTGTATCAAAACGTGTGTACAAATTTTAACCCATATACGGTTGAAAACTGTAAACGGTTTGAAAAATTATGTCCGGTTGCATCCGTTTTTTAAGAAAAAAACATATACGTTTTTAACTTTTCACTCCGTTTTGAATAAAGTTTCACTTGTTTCATGGAAATTCTAAGAAAAAAAATTGTGCAATGTCAAAAACCGTATGGTGAAAACCTGATGGAACTGTACGTACATACAGTTCTGTATGGTTCCCATTGACTCCCATGTTAAAAAAAAAAAAACGTATACGGTTTAATACAGTTTTTCAGCCGGACCAAGAAACGTGGTAGACTACGGTTTTGGGTACGGGTAAAAAAAACTGGCCAAAACCGTATGTGATGCAAAACGGACTAAACCGGATGATGCGTTTGACATACAGTTTACAATGTTAAGTCAATGCATACAGTTTTCTATACAGTTCAATACGGTTTTTAACTTGAAACAGCATAAGGGAACTGTATAACAAAAACGTGGTGTGCGTGCACCCTTATAGGGGTCAGAAGAGGATAAGCATTTTTTAAATTAGAAAAATAAAACAAAACCTATATTAATTGGGTATCCGTGTAATTGTAAGGACCTACAGAATAAAGATCATAGAGGAGATTTATCAAAATCTGTCCAGAGGAAAAGTTACTAAGTTGCCCATAGTAACCAATCAGATCGCTTCTTTCATTTTTAAAAAGGCCTCTGAAAAATGAAAGAAGCGATCTGATTGGTTGCTATGGGCAACTCAGCAACATTTCCTCTGGACAGGTTTTGATAAATCTCCCCCAATGTGCTTTTATTACTAAAAAGTGCACTGCGTAAAAATAGAAGTCCTCAAAAGTTGCAATACGGCGTTTTTTTTTTTTTTTTGCCGCACAAGTATTTTTTTTGTTTCACCATAGATTTTGTGGTAAAATGAGTGAAGTCATTACAAAGTACAATCATTGGAGCAAAAAACAAGCTAGGTAGTTAGGTATGTAGGTAACTTAAAGAAAATCCAATAAAGTGCAATTTATTCCATGGTATAAAAATACTACTTTTCAGTAACCTCACACCACCTTTTTCAAGTGTCCTTGAAAAAGGTGGCGTGAGGCTACTAAAATGTTGTATTTTTACACCATGGAATAAATGGCACCTTATTGGATTTTAATTTGGTGTGCTGCATTTTTCCACGAGTTATCAAGTTTGGATCACCTTGCCAGGATCCTATGACTGCGTGCACCAGCTGCATCTCTTTACTTTATTTGGATGTGCTACTCCTATCCTGTCTGTGTAGGTATTTAAGTAGCTAGCTAGGGAGTAAAGTAGCTAGCTAGGCAGTTAGGTAGCCAGGTTAGTAGGTGGCCAGCTAGGTAGTTAGGTAAGCACATGGCACATGGCCTAAGAAGAAGAGGACGATAACTCCATCAAGATCTATAGTGTGGTGTGGACAGGAATTTAACCCAAAGTCACCATCAGGTAACATTTTAGGTCTGCCATGCATTCTTCCATAAACTAAATATAAAGGGCCTCCTGTAACCAGTCTGAGACCTCTTGTATCACAGCCATTTGCTGACCCTTCCAACAAGCACCAATACTGACTAGAGAAGATCTAATGGAAATGTATTAGCTGTACTGTAATCACTAATATAGTCTACAGAGCATTCGTACAGAACTGGTATCTACTCCTATATGATTATTGTATGGTGGTATCATGCAAACCTTTGCACAGTGGTCCCCAACCTAGGGTGTACTTAGCAGTTCTCCAAGGGGTACTTGAAAAAAAATCAGTAATGGCGGCCGCAGCCACTGGTCACTGGCCAGGGCTGACGTCACTGCAGCGAGAAGTGGAGCAGGAAGACAACAGAGAAGAAGCGTGGGCATCGGGCTGCTGTGGGCAGTAACTACCACCAGCTTGGGTGTCCACTGCTCCGGCGGACCTACTGCTATGAGCCATAGCAATAGGTTCCCAGCCTGGAGGAACATCGAAGCAGGGCAGTATGGGGGCCTACAACTATATTTGGGGCACAGAGGGGGCCTAATTTACTATATAGGCACAAAAAGCAGACACTATTACTGTGTGGGCCAATCCACATGGGGAGTTTGTAAAAGGTGGGTATTGTATTGGAGAAAGGAGCCTAAAATGTTCGCTAGGCTGGTTCTGTGGAGACAAGTCTTGGTCAGAAGAAATATTAATGGCAGATAGTGAAGAAAAGCAAAAGTAAACAACTCCAATCAGAGAAGATGTCACCTGTGAATCGAGAGACTGCGGAGATAGGGAGAAGAGCAGGGGGCCTGGGGAGAGGATATGGAGTAAAGAAAAGAATATGAATTATACTATATTCACTACAAAAAAATCTCTAATATGAGGGTACAATTTTTAGGAATGGGCTGTCAAAGGGTTACTCGGGCAAAAAAAGGTCTTAGCAAGGTCCCTATTTACACACCATGCCATATATTTTTATGACCACAACCTCTGTTGCTCTCTCAATCTATGCTGCAAGCTCTACCTACACTGCCTGAGACCATAGAGCTAGAACACATCTTTTTGGACCACAACCCTGAGTCACAATGCTCATAACATAGTCACCATCACCTACAAGTGTCCATGGTTGTTAATTTCCTCCCAACTCTGCCTTTCAACTATATTTCTTTGTCTAGAAAAAAAACAGCTGAAAATCAATAAGCCACCATTTTGGCCACCATTGGATCACCATTATGGTTGATCCAATATTGCCTTCTCCACCATAACTCTACGACATTATATAAGATGCAGCTACAGGTTCTTGTCCTCGACTATATGGTGGATTTAGCACATACGGTAATTCCCAGGGCATACATTTAGCTTCACACAATAGGTATGACCATGTTGCCATGTATTATAAACACTTCAGATGCCTTTTGCTGGGAATTGGCGCCTTTCCCCCAATAACCTTTGATCCAGAAAGATGTCTGTTGCGAAACACATGTGACATTTTCCACCAATTATCCTAAGGGGTTCCTTTGGGATGTCTGTTCCCGAGCAATCTCAAGGAACTTGTGCACAAAGCATTTCCTGCATCAAGTTATTCCAATAACCAGAAGTCCGCAAGACAAATACTGGATCAGACAGAGAGGAAAGTGCTTGAGATGTCTTAGGATTTCCTGTTGCGATTAAAGATTAGCAAATAAATTGTAGATGTAAGATGTCTTGGCTTCTCGGCCCAGTTCCTACATAGAAATAGTTGAGGCAAGTGGTGGCTATTTCTTTAGGCAGCTAAGCTTCATGTCAATGGTCTAAAACTGTGGCCCTCCATATGCTGCAAAACTTCAACTCCCAGCATGCTGGGAGTTGAAGTTTTGCAACATATGGAGGGCCACAGTTTGAGACCACTGCTTTACATTCTTTATTTTGGTGGCAAAGTCAACTGGACAACATCTTTATCAACTTTGCATGTTCTCTTTGTCATGAAAGGAGGTAGGGAGAAGTGAGCCCTAAGCTGTCTCTAAGACCACTCTCCCTGCCTACTTGCCGGTCTTTTCCTTCCCTAAAGTGCATGGGCGCCTAAGTCAACAAAACAAATGGAACTGTACAAAGTCGAGGAACAAGTTAGGAACATAATGGGAATACAATTACCAACAAGCAAATATATAAATACATACAAGACAGGATATAGCATACTAATAGGTCAGGAAATCAAAAGCACAGTTCACACTAGACTCAGAACAAGGAACACACTAGACACCCCACTTCAATGATGGAGGGACAATAATACCAAAGCCAAATTGGACTCCTCGCTAGTGGGCACACTTCACAGTGAAGGATATTAGGCTCGGAGTACAGACACAAGATTAACTCACTCCTAGATAGACAGATTAGCACAAGGCTCAGGGATGCTATCCTATGAGATCCAGGATCAAACAAGGTAAAAACAGGACTGACAAAACGCACAGTGTAAATACAGACTAAGGAAACACAAAGCAGAATGAACAATACAACAATATAAAAATCTGATAAAGTACTCAAACAAGGCAAGCTAAAATCTATATTTAAAACAGGACAGATAACCATGGTCAAACTCAGGAAATGTGCTCAGACAGACAAAAGCTAAGGTGCATCATAAACAAGACATGGTCAGAGTACAGGTCTAATAACCAGCCCAGAACAGCAACTGAATAGGCCTTATATATCCTCCCAATGCTGAAGTCAGGAAGGTTAACTCTTCCCATCCCAAGGAGAATTAACACAGAAATTGTTCAGACACAAACCTAATGTCTGAACAGGACCCAAAGCAGAAAATACAAAATACAGATAAATGGACATTACATTCTTTACATGGGTGTCCTCCAAGATCTCCAGTTTTTCATATATAAACCTGTGGCTTACAAGAAGAAGACAACTACGTCCTGAGGAGCAAAATCACTAGGCGTAATTGATGTCCCGGGAAGGTACGCCACTTCTGGTGTGTATAGGGTTGGATTGCAAAACCAAATACAACGTTCTCCCTGTTTTTGTGTGTTTCCTCTGGGTACTCCAGTTCTCTTCCACCCTTTCAAAAACATACTGATAGGTGAATTAGATTGTGGGCCCCAATGGGGACAGGGAGGCAGTTTGAGTGTACAGGGCTGCAGAATCTGTGTGCGCTATATATATATAATGTGGGGATCAAAAGTTTGGGCACCCCAGGTAAAAATTTTTATTAATGTGCATAAAGAAGCCAAGGAAAGATAGAAAAATCTTCAAAAGGCATCAAATTACAGATTAGACATTCTTATAATATGTCAACAAAAATTTTCTTTTATTTCCATCATTTACACTTTCAAAATAACAGAAAACAAACAAATGACATCTGCAAAAGTTCGGGCACCCTGCAGAGTTAATATCCTGTACTGCCCCCTTTGGCAAGTATCACAGCTTGTAAATGCTTTTTGTAGCCAGCCAAGAGTCTTTCAATTCTTTTTTGAGGTATCTTTGCCCATTCTTCCATACAAAAGTCTTCCAGTTCTTTGAGATTTCTGGGCTGTCTGTCACGCACTGCTCTTTTAAGGTCTATCAATAGATTTTCAATGATGTTGAGGTCAGGAGATTGTGAAGGCCATGGCAAAACCTTCAGTTTACACCTCTTAATGTAATCCCCTGTGGATTTCGAGGTTTGTTTAGGATCATTATCCATTTGTAGAAGCCATCCTCTCTTTAACTTCAGCTTTTCACAGATGGCATCAAGTTAGCATCCAAAATTTGCTGAAATTTTATTGAATCCATTTTTCCTACTCCTCGTGAGATTGTGCCACTGTGCCCTGTGCCACTGGCTGCAATACAACCCCAAAGCATGATTGATCCCCCCCCCCCACCCCATGCTTAACAGTTGGACAGAGGTTCTTTTCATTAGATTCTGTTCCCCTTCTTCTCCAAACGTACCTTTGCTCCTTCTGGCCAAAAAGTTCAATTTTAACCTCATCGGTCAACAGAACTTGTTTCCAAAATGCATCAGGCTTGTCTATATGTTAATTTGCAAAGTTCAAACGCTGATTTTTGTGGTGAGGACGTAGAAGAGGTTTTCTTCTGATGACTCTTCCATGAAGACCATATTTGTACAAGTATCTCTTTATAATGGAATAGTGTACCACAACGCCAGTGTCTGCCAGATCTTTCTGGAGAGATTGTGCAGTCTAACTGTTCTGTCTGATATTTTTCTTGGTCTTCCAGATCTTGCTTTAACTTCCACTGTTCCTGATGACTGCCATTTCTTAATTACATTCTGAACAGAGGATATTGACAACTGAAAACATTTTGCTATCTTCTTATAGCCTTCCCCAGCTTTGTGAGCATCAACTATTTCAGTTTCAGATTTCTAGACAACTGCTTAGAAGAACCCATGGTGCTGATTGTTGGGGCAAGGTCAGATGAGTCTGGGCATTTAAAACCTTTGAGATTGACATCACCTGGTCTTCCCAGATGATGATTGAGAACAACCCATGACACTGGCAGGTCTCAGCTTTGCAAGGGTGCCCAAACTTTTGCAGACGCCATTTTTTTGTTTTATGTTATCTTGAAAGTGTAAATGATGGAAATAAAATCTAACTTTTGTTGACATATTATAAGAATGTCTAATCTGTAATTTGATGACTTTTGAAGATTTTTTCATCTTTCCTTGGCTTCTTTATGCACATTAATAATTTTTTTTACCTGGGGTGCCCAAACTTTTGATCCCCACTGTATATATATATATATATATATATATATATATATATATATATATAAATAATTATCATTGTTATTATTATACAACCCAGTGCTTTAAGTGGGCTGGTACGTGCTGGTACTCCAAAAATAGCTCTTGAGCGTACCACCACCTCTCCGTGCGCCCAGAACATGCTCTTAGCGTACTGGAACGCAGGCACTTCGCTACAGGACAGGCAAACCAAGCAATTGCTTGGGGCTCCGAGCTGGCCCGGGGCCCCCGAGCAATGCCAGTGTTTGCCTATCCTGTCCTCCTGCACAAGCCCGTTTCGGCAGGCAGCTCGCCCTGTTGGCCTGCCGGGCCAGCAGTATGAGAGCCTGCCTGGAGCATGAAGGGAGGCAGAGACTAAAACCGCTGCCTCCAGCTTCTTTTTGTTCCCGCCCCCGGCTCACCGTCCGCGGGGCTCATGCTCATTGACGTCACACTCCGAGTCCCTGAATTCAAGGGCCGGCGTTACAACCTAATGCCAGCCCTAGAGCGTGATGTAATGATGCGCTGTGCGCAGGGAACGAACTGACAGTGGTATCATTACCACGTGGCGTTAGCGCTGCCACCTCGCTCTGACAGTAAGTGTGAGTGTGACTGTGAATGTGATTAAAGCAAGGTTCTGCCCTGTATTCCTAGGGGTACTACTAGTAGTACCCCCAGATTAACCCCCCTCCCCTCCAGACCCAGTAGGCAGGTAGTTAGTAGTACTAGTACCTACTGGGTCTGGAGGGGAGGGGGGTTAATCTGGGGGTACTACCTGCCTACTGGGGGGGGTTATTTATGTTCAGTAGCTCTTTCTACAGTAGCTCTTTCTAAGGGTATTTTTTGAAAATCCTTTTGCACATTTTATTTATGTTCAGTAACTATTTCTAGCTCAAGTAAATCCACAAACTAATAAAAGGATTTATTATTTTTTACATGTTGTCTGTTGACTGCTGTATATAGAACCCCTTCAATATAGTTGTTGTTACCTCAGGGGAGGAGGGGAGTCAGCAAAAAATAAATAAAAAATAATAATAATAATAATAGAGTACCGCCACCTCTTTTGGGCCACTTAAAGCACTGATACAACCTTATGGGTAAAAGCAGTGCTGTGTCCTAGTCAAACCATGTCCAAACTGAGCCTATCCAAATCAAGCATTGATGGCCTTAATGTTTCCCAATCCAGGCATCAAGGCACCCCTCATATCTTAAAATTTCCCGTAGTGTTGCGCAGATTATTTTGGTGTTAAATTGGAATGGGTCACAAGTAGACCAGGGGCAAAATGAGGACAACCAATCTAATACTATAACTATGATGGGCAACTCATTACCATTTCCTTCACAGGTTGGCCGTAGTTGTGCCTTTGAGAGCTTCACATTCACAGAATGGTAGCAAACATCACCTTGAATATTGTATTACCACAAATGAACAATAGGGGTCACTCTCGAATCTCTGAAGTCATATGCACCAACATGAAAATTGTACACAGAGTAGGCCAGTATACTTCAATCTGTCTTATAACTAGGGATGTCCCAATAAAATTTTTTTAAGAGTACGAGTACCGATACTTTTTTATTAAGTACTCGCTGATCCCAATTAGCGATATTTTTTTCAATGTCATGTGACAGGGTTTAAAAAAATAAATAAATTCTTTAATTTGAAAGAGGTTTTTTTTTTTTATAAAAGAAAGAGTGTATATTAAAAAAATATGTATTTTTTTATTTTATTAAAACTTTTTGAAAATGGGAGTAATTAAAATTTATATTAGAAAAGGTTAATTCCCATTCATTATTATTATTATTATTATTTTTTTACACATTTGTTTCACAATTTTTTAGTCCCCATAGGGGACTATTACATGCAATCTGTAGATTGCATATACTGATCAATGCTATGCCATAGCATAGCATTAATCTGTGCTATCAGCGCTCCTTTACTACTGCCTGCCATGGCTGGCTGCAGTAAAGGAGCGATGATCGAATGGCTTGGAGTACGGTAAGGGACCTCCAGCCATCCTCTGAGCTGTTCGGTACACCATGATTACACCTTAGTGATCCCGATCAGCATCCCTAAGCTAACCAGCAGGTATTCTGAGGAAGTTTAGATGCCTCAATTAACTTAATCTCTTCATCTGAACGGTTAATGCGGGACACGGCTATGATGCGCCGAGCTGCTAGGAATTGATCCGCGCTGAGAGTGCAGGCGGCCTACCGCACCTCTTCATACCTGCTGGTGGGAGTCCCGCTGGCAGGTGTCAGATTGGTATTGGAGACATTTGCACGAGAACAAGTACTCGTGCAAATGTCCAGTATTGGTCCCGATACTGATACCATTATCTTATAATATCTGAGTTTCTCCTGATCTTTATAAAAGCTTTTAGCATTTTAGCATTTTCACTTCTTGAAGAAACATTGACTTAACAATGTTTGCAGATTGCCCAGAGAGGAAAGGGTTACAGAGCAGAGCGCAGTGATTTGTAGACTGCCAGGCTGCTCCCAGACTCAGAGCAGATAAGTCCTCCACAATTAGGGAGAGAGATGGATATGCCGCCTCCATAAGACAAGAAGAAAAATCAAGTAAGCAACATATAAATGCTATTTGTTAGGGATATATGAGTCCTAGACACATAAAAATGATATGTACATGATAAGGATTAGGTACTGAGTAATATATATAAAAAGAAAAATTCCACTATGACGGGTAGGCTTTAACTATTGACATGTCTGACATACATCACATGTCAAAGGTTAAAAAAGACCATGGTCTCAGTGTTGAGACCCCACTGCTCACTAGGTATAGCCAGGTGAAGCGCACAGTAGCATTCTTCACCCCCCAGATTGGCACACAGTCTGACCAATTAAAGGAGATAGGCTCCATAGACATATAATGGAGTCTGTCTCCTGTAATCAGTCAGACCATGCACCAACCATGGAGTGGAGTGTGCTACCCCGGACTTCACCTGGCTATAACCAATGATCTGATTTGGTTTCAGCACTGAGACCACAACTGATCTTTTGATGCCTGTGCGCCATATCAATAGATAAAGGGGTTGTCCAGAGAAGAACAACTTATCCCCTATCCATGATACCACGGGGTCTGACCGCCAGGATTTCCAGAACAGGACCCCAGCTCTACGAGAGAAGTGCGTGCTACAGAAAGCAAATGCTACATTGATTTTTAAGGGAGAAACAAAGAGATCTGTGCTGTCTGCAGCATGCGCTCCACTCATAGAGCCTGGGTTCTCTTCTGGAGATTATGGGCTGTCCGAGCAGTTGGACCCCCGCTATCAGACACATATCCTCAATCCTTTGGATAAGGGATAAGTCTTCTTTCACTGGACAACCCCTTTAATTTAAAAGACAGTGATGCTATATAGGCTGCACATGTGGTGTCCCAGCACCAAAGATTGTCCTGCGGCTTCGCACTGCTATGGGAAGACCTGCGGCACAGGTGTTGGGCCCACTGAGAAACTTCTTGCTGCATTAGTTATGTCTAAGCACTTTACCAAGAGTTAATATATTTTTATAATTATTTTGTTATGTTATTTCTATGTATTAGATTTTTTGAGTGTTATGGTACCTTTAAAAGAGAGCAGTGTGAGCCCATGTGACCCTGCCTGCCAATGGGAACCCCTACATTTTAGTCCATATAGTGTAGTGGGGGAGGAGTTACCCCAGTTTAGACATACAACAGCTTACAATTGCGTGGTCTGCAGTGGCAAGAGATACTCAACCCCAAGTGGAGTCGTGCACTCTATGCTGGGGTGGAGCTCCTGCACTTGTGATCTGTTGCTATGGGCGATCCCCAGCAGATTTGCATACAATGGAGGATGCCTGCAAGCCATCACAAGTACCACAATTTGCATCCTACACCTGATAAACGTGTGGATGCATGAAATCTCGACATAAAACAAATTCACTGATGTGGTCCAAAATGGCAGATGTTCCTCAACCCCAGGTGCAGTTGTGCACCCCAAACTGGAGTAGAGGTCCTGCACTTGTGGACCACAATATAGGTGCACTACTGTGGCAGATGCAAACAATGGCATTAACTAACCCTCAAAACTGATGTTAAAATTGAGACATTAGCCAGTATATCCTCATGTGAAGGACATACCTGAGCCCGCACACCAACGCCAAGGTTTCTCAGATGGTACGGGACCTAACACTAACCTACCTGTGCGTGATAAGCAAAACCAGGATCCAAATGACAGCATGTCTAAAGTTTATACTAATGCACCCTTTTCATCATACTGGGTAGCATTAAGGTTTCACCGGTGAGGCCGGCAACATTAGCCAACCAGGGTGGGGCTTGTAACCTGTCTTCCCCCCTCCTATTGTATGTGTGCACAGTCACACTGGAGTGAACCTGGGAGCAGTCTACAAGTCGGACCTGATGCTGCTGTAATTTGGTTCCTGGTTTTGGTTATTACGCACAGGTAGGTTAGTGTTAGGACCCGTCCCATCTGAGAAACCTTGGCGTTGGTGTGCGGGCTCCGGTATGTCCTTCACATGAGGATATACTGGCTAATGTCTCAATTTTAACATCAGTTTTGAGGGTTAGTTAATGCCATTGTTTGCATCTGCCACAGTAGTGAACCTATATTGTGGTCCACAAGTGCAGGACCTCTACTCCAGTTTGGGGTGCACAACTGCACCTGGGGTTGAGGAACATCTGCCATTTTGGACCACATCGGTGAATTTGTTACCCCAGTTTAGCCTAGAGCTGTGAGCATAACACGAGTGTTGTAAATGTATGTGGTATGTGGAGAAGCTCCAAGGGAAGACCCAGATCAAATTTATTTTATCCGGTCATTCTGCAAGAATCACCCGCACGGTGGAAGTTCATGCCCCAGCGGAGAAAGCTACAGGACCTTGACAGAACCCAACCTACCAGGATCAATCTTCAAGTCTCTCAAGTCAGTATCAATTTATTGGGTTAAAGCACCACAAGTCCCAGCAAGGCAACAGGGCTCCCATAAATATCCACACCAAGGGAATGTTCACACAAGGGCAAATACTCTATAGATTTTCTGCATCAAGTTTGCGCACAGAAAATCTGCAGTGTAATAAAAATACATAAGAATTGCTTCGTAAAATCTGCAGCAGATCCTTTTTGTGTGAATGCACCCTGATCCTGTACATAAAAGTCTTACAGCTATCTTACTATCATACTGTTACCGAACAAATCCACTATATTAATATCATCATTACCAATACATAAGGCATAAATATTACTGCCACATCATGACGGTATATTACCACCAAACAGTGACCTGTTGCCAGCAGAACATGAGCATTTTTTGCCACCATACGACCCTAGGAGTCCTGGGTGACTACCCAGACTGCCCAAATTATAATCTACCACAAGTACACACAAACACAATATATATACAGTGACCCCCCGACCTACGATGGCCCCGACATATGATCAAATCGACATACGATGGCCTCTCAGAGGCCATCGCATGTCGATGTCAGCATCGACATACGATGCTTTTTTATGTCGGGGCCATCACATTAAGTGCTATCCGACAGCGCCAAATGCTTAAGCTGCTGCCGGATAGCAGCTTAATGTTCCCCGTGTGGTGCGGTAAGTATTACTTACCCATCCACGATACTCCGGGGTGCCCTCCGGGTCCAGCGCTGGTCTTCCGGTGTCTTCTCGGCCCTCTCCGATGACATCAATACGCTGCTGCGCACGTCATCAAATAGGAATGGCATACGCAGCGGCAGAGGAGTGGAGTAGAGGAGAAGAGGACCGGAGAAGACAGCGGAGGACCGGAGAAGACAGCGGAGAGCCCAGCGGAGGCCCGGGGACACCATCGGGAGCGGCGGGGACACCATCTCGAGCGGTGGGGACAGGTGAGTACAGCTTCCTATACTTTACATTGCACGAATCCCTCAACATACGATGGATTCGACAAACGATGGCTCGTTTGGAACGAATTACCATCGTATGTTGAGGGACCACTGTACTATATGCACATGTATACACACATCACATACACACAACAATACAGTACTGTACACAGGAGTACACATTACATACACACATTACACAGATATATACAGACAATATACAGTACTGTACACAGGAGTACACATTACATACACACATTACACAGATATATACCGACAATATACAGTACTGTATACAGGAGTACACATTACATATATACATTACACAGATATATACAGACAATATACAGTACTGTACACAGGAGTACACATTACATACACACATTACACAGATATATACAGACAATATACAGTACTGTACACAGGAGTACACATTACATACACACATTACACAGATATATACCGACAATATACAGTACTGTATACAGGAGTACACATTACATATATACATTACACAGATATATACAGACAATATACAGTACTGTACACAGGAGTACACATTACATACATACATTACACAATATACAGCACTGTACACAGGAGTACACATTACATACATACATTACACAGATATATATATAGACAATATACAGTACTGTACACAGGAGTACACATTACATACATACATTACACAATATACAGTACTGTACACAGGAGTGTACATTGCACAGATATATACACACTATATATACAGCATGTGCATCTATACATTCATAGTACAGTAGAATCTCCCAATAATGGACACTCACTTTTGAGAGATGTCCCCTATTGGGAATACAAGCTCAAAAAACTTTCTAAATGACGGAATACTGGACTGGACTGGATTCACTCCAGAGTTCAATTACCTATAAAACATGATAAAAGCAATATTACAGTACAATCTCCCAGTGCTGTTTATTCACCCCTTATTACCCCCCTATACCATTTCATCCCCCATGCCATTTTATTCCCACTCTTGATCCTTCCTTTGTGCAAATTCAACCCCCCCCCCCGTGCCATTTCATCCCCCCTCTATCCCCTGTGCCATTTTATTCTCCCTGTGTAAAATCATCCCCCCTCACCCCATGTGCCACATCACTTTTCCTCTTACCTCCTCCCCCTGTTGTTCTTCTTACCTGGCCAGTAGGTTCAGGTGCAGGGGCTCTTAAAGGGTGAAATGGGGGATGGGGGTATGGAATAGCACAGGTGGGATAAGGGGCGAAAGAAATGGCACAGGGGGGATAATATGGCACAGGGGGTGGTAAAGAGGGGAGATGAATTTGCGCAAAGGGTAATAAAAGGGCATTGAAATGGCACAAGGGAAGATCATGACACAGGAGGTAATAAAGGGAGGGATGGTGTGGATGGCGGAAGTACAGAAGAAGGCCCCCTGGGAGCCTGGGCCCCTTGTTGGGGTATTGGTTGTTCCCCCCTGACGGAACTGTGCAAAGTAGGGCCGGCACATAAGCCTGGTTGTCCCCTATTGGGAGTGTCCGCATCCGCTTTTGGGAGCAAATACATTAAGTATTATGGTACTCTGCTGGGGAGGTGTCCGCTATTGGGAGGTGTCCGCTAAGGGAGATTTTAGGGTCCTTCTTGGAAAACCCCTGTAAGGGTGTAAGACATATTGCACATTAAACCCTTTGCCTCCTCCATAGTCCTGCCTGGCTCTTTACTCCATGAACAGTAACGCAATGTAGACATGTCTTCCTGTGCCAATGTCTGTGGTTAGAGATCAGCACTGGGGAATGCCACCTGGCAGAAATGATCTATAATTAATCTCATCTATCAAGACAATTGCCGGAACACGTGCCATTCCCTGACACTGAATCTTAAATACTTATTATTTGTCATGAGGTTCAGGAATCAGGGCTACTTAAAGGGGATGTTCACTTTGGACAATGCCTTTTTTTGCTAGAATGGTCCTTCAACATATTGTTGAACAAGGGGTGTCCACTTACTGGGTCCATATCTCAACTATCAGTTGTAGTTTACGTAGCAACATGCATAATTATCCTGCAGCGCCACCACAGGGTAAATAAAGCATTACACCATAACCATTCAAATCAATGGGCTGGGCTGACTGTGCCATGCATCAACATGCTAGGTCATCCAGAGTTGGAGACACTCTTTAAAGTTACTCTCTGGTTTCGCTCAGAACTTTGAGGTGACTTTTGAACATTGCCAGGCTTGGCTTGGTTGGCAATGGCAGTAATAATTACAAAACGGATGAGGACCACATGGTGCTAGGACTCCTGAATAAAAGAAAAAAGTACTGGGAATGATGAGATTTACAAACCAATAAAATTTCAGAGCAAACTGAGCAAAGCATTAATCAGTGGGCTGACCTCTTGTCATCTGCAGTGAGAAGCAGTGACCTGTATTTTAACATAAATACATATTAAAAGCATTGTAAAAGTGGGGTACGCATTTTAGGCTAAGTTTCATGTATTTTCTGGGTTTAATCGACCATATAGCATTTCTATCTGTACTTACTTCATAGATGGTGAGTAATGGCTGCTATCAGCAGCCAGTACTCACTGCTAAAGCCAGGCATCGGCGACTATGCTAATGCCTGCCATTAACCCATTCAGATTCTGCAATCAAAGTTGATCACAGGATCTGAAAGTAAAAATTACTGGTGCCTGTGGCCTTGGGGGGATGATGGAGACCTCTGTGGGGTAATCTTGGGGTCCTAATCAGCTAGGAATATGTCTGGAGGGTCCCTCCCTGTCTCAGTGTCTTCTGTTCAGGGCTCTAAAAATTACAGACAGCCTCGGCAGCGTCGATATTACTGATCAATAGTATGGCATGGAATTGAACAGTTTTTGCAGTCAAAAGATTACATATAATTGTGGTATAGCGGGGTGTGAGGTGCAGGGCAAATGTTGTTTCCTTAGGGGCAGATGGTATTATCTCCGTAAAGGGGTTCTCCGGTGCTCAGACATCTTATCCCCTATCCAAAGGATAGAGGATAAGATGCCTGATCGCTGGAGTCCTGCTGCTGGGGACCCCCGGGATCTTGCACGCGGCACCCCGTTTGTAATCAGTCCGTAGGCTTGCATTGAGGGACGGAGCGTGATGTCACATGGGGGCGGAGGCGTGACGCCACACACCGCCGGCCTTGTGGTCGTCTGTAATCAGACCCAGAGCGAACACGCTCCGGGGACTGATTACAAACGGGGTGCCGCGTGCAAGATCCCGGGGGTCCCCAGCGGCGGGACTCCCGCGATCAGGCATCTTATCCCCTATCCTTTGGATAGGGGATAAGATGTCTAAGCACCGGAGAACCCCTTTAAGGATGGAGGGTTTTTCAGTTTTTGCATTTTCGTTTTTTTCCTCATCACCTTCTGAAAATAATAACACTTTCAATTTTGCACCTAAAAATCCATATGATGGCTTATTTTTGCACCACCAATTCTACATTGTAATGATGTAAGTCGCCCAAAATCTACGGCGAAACGATAAATGGAAGTGTGACAAAATGGAAGAAAAAACGCAGTTTTGTAAATTTTGGGGGCTTCCGTTTCTACGCAGTACATTTTTCAGTAAAAATTACACCTTATCTTTATTCTGTAGGTCCATACGATTAAAATGATTCCCTACTTATATAGGTTTGATTTTGTCGCGCTTCTGAAAAAAACAACTGCATGCAGGAAAATGTATTCGTTTAAAATTGTCCTATTCTGACCCTAATTTTTTGCACCATGATCTGAAGTTTTTATCCGTAACATGTTTGTTATGATTGGACTTTTTGATCGCTTTTTATTCATTTTTTTATGCTATAATAGGGGTTTATAAAAATACGCTATTTTGGACTTTGGAATTTTTTGGCGCGTTCACCATTGACCATGCGGTTTAATTAATTATATATTTTTATAGTTTGGAGATTTACGCATGCGGCGCTACCACATATGTTTATTTTTATTTACACAGTTTTTTTATTGGGAAAATGGGGGTGATTCAAACCTTTATTAACTTTGATCGCCGCGTCTAAAGAGTTAATGCCGGACATCAGCCCAATCGACGATGTCCGGCATTAGCCACGGGTCCTGGTTGCTTATAGCAACCGGGACCCATTGGGTATGATGCGTGCTCACCTGCTGAGCGTGCATCATACCTCAGGAGACGCTTATGGACATTTATAAACGTCCATATGTATTAAGGGGTTAACCACTTGTGTTCGTGACGTCAGGGCGTCGTTAAGCCTTAACCACCCGAAGGTATACCACTGGATTCTGGGCTAGGCACGGGGGCAATAAAGACACCGACGCTTTACTGAGGGTAGACAGTTGGAACAGCCTATAAAGTGCAGCTAGGGCCCAAGAAGGTGACCAGTGACACAGAGACCTCGCAGGCTTGCTGGGACATGTAGTTAGACGGAAGAATTTAGTGCAGGCCACACTGGGTAGACAGATGACTTGACTGACTTGTGACTGACAGGATGGTGACTTTAGATTACTTGCACTTGACTTGAGGCCTCCAATGCTCTGGACACACAAACTAGGCACGACTGCACTGGACCTCAGCAGGAAGCAAGAGAGAGAAGCTAGCTCCACCCAGGGCTTATATGGGGGAGACTAGCAGGGAGCCCATAGGTCACCTTTGGGGTCAGCTTTTAATATACAACATATATACAAATGGGGGAACAACTACAGGGGGCCCAAGTGACACTGAGGGACACTGCCTGACAGGGCAGGAAAGGTATGGGGCAACACCATCCCGGACTGGGCCACCACAAACTCCCCCTCTTAATTAAAGTTACCCTCAATGCCCAGTCCTGTAGGGCAGAGTACCGAAGTGACTGCTGGGGCCAATGACAGTTCCTGAGGAATTTTTAACACAATGTCCTTTCCAGGTCTGATGACAAACAGAAATGAGTCCATGTGGCATGGTGAATGTCCATACATGCTCTTGAACATATAAGAGGAGACTTTTGACCTTGTAATGGTGTTCTTGACACTCTCTTACAACAATATGCATAACAATTATTAAAGACTTTTCGGATTGGGCTGCCGGAGGCTTCTCCCCAATGTCTTGGCTACTGGGGTCCCTTGGTTTCACACACTTCCCCCCAGAACTCTATACATGTTACTCTAGACATTATTGTTACTTTAACATTTGGTTACCTCTGTCATTGTACGTGTTTTGTATAGCTATCAGGAATACATTCTGGCCAGTAAAGTATCCTGGACATGAGAAAACATTAGACATAGTTACTATAGACATTTGGATCTGTGGACTGGGTGTTCAAATAATGTTACAGACCTGATATATTTACATGTATGTGGACTACTTTTACCATATGATTGGACTATGTGTGGTACATTAACCTTTACTTGTTTTAGTGTGAGTTGATCTTTGTACCTTGCTGAGACTTGTCATGGCAGTGAGGTAATGGCTACGCTTTTCGTGACTGGGTCAAGACAACTCCCATATAGATTGAGATTGCTATGAATAATGTAATGTCCCAGTACAGGATATAGTCCCCATCAGGTTAAGTACTTTTGCGTCCTAGGGGCACTCCTGAAGTGTCTCCTCCATATGGAGGAATATATATATATATATATATATATATATATATAGCATTATGTGTGTTATGTATTAAGGACCTTTAAGGACCTTTGAGTTAGTCACATGATAATGTGTTCACATGATGTGTTTGTTACCCAAAGAGCACCAGCTAACTAGGTGACCTGCAGCTTCACCTATGGGCTTCTGGCTCAGCCCTCTGCCATTACAATCTCTCTCTTACACCATCACTCCTGCTAAGGCACAGTAAAGACCAGACGTCTCAGAGCCAGTGTCCAGCACATGGAGGCCTCAAGCCACCTACAGCCACATTCCAGTAAGTCAAATCTATTTCTTCTGTCACTACCTACAGTCCAGTCAAGTCTAAAGCCAAGTCTAAAGTCAAGTCTATTGTAGACAGCGTGGCTGAACTGAAGTCTATCAAAATCACTACAAGTCCCAGCAAGCTGGGGGGTCTTTCTGTGTTACTGGCCACCTCTCTGGGATCCTTGTCTAGCTGTAAAGACTATTTCCATCTGTCTACCTCAGTAAAGCTACTGTTAACCCTAACCTGGCCTTGGACTATTATTGCCCTTCCTTTCCTTGGGATAGCAGTACTACCGTTCGGGTGGTTACCGGGAAACCACGCCTTGGCGTCACAAACATTTAGGGGTTAATAACACCTTGCCCCTGGGCCACAACATCTGCCCCATACACCTCACCTTTACACCCCAAGACACCACAAAACGTTGGCATCACGAACAGGATACGGGTATGTGCCTTAGCCATAAAGCTGCAAGTCCTCCCCCCTAGTCTGAGTCTGCAGTTGTGAAGAAATTTGTACGGGACTGTCCTTATTCCAAAGAGCGGGCGCTGTTAATTGCTACTGCCAAGTGTGTGAAGTCAGTACCTGAAGGGGTTAAACAGAGTCCGGTGTTTCCCGTGCGCGCAAACAGCCGCAGCTCCGCCCCATCAGTTCCCAGCAGTGACACCTCTTCAGTGTGCGAGCCGGAACTAACGATCCACCCTTAAAGGGCCAGTGCACCCAAATTATCTTAAAGAGACTTCACACTCAAATAATCTTAAAGTGACAGCGCACTCAAATCATCTTAAAGTGACAGCTTACTCAAATCATCTTAAAGTGACAGCACACTCAAGGAGATCGACAAGATGTCAGCACCCAGCACTTGTATAGGTTTGATTTTGTATCACTTCAGAAAAAAATCATGAATACATGCAGGAAAATGTATACGTTTAAAATGGTCATCTTCTGACCCCTATAACTTTTTTATTTTTTTGTGTTCAGGGCGCTTTGAGGGCTCATTTATTGCGCCGTGATCTGAAGTTTTTAGTGGTACCATTTTTGTTCTGATCAGACTTTTTGATCACATTATTTTTTTGCCCGTACGCCATTGAACATGCGGTTTAAAAAGCGGTATATTTTTATAATTCGGACATTTCTGCACGCGGCGATACCACATACGTTTATTTTTATTTTTATTTACACCGTTTTTTTTTTATTCTTGGAAATACTGGGTGATTCAAACTTTTATTAGGGGAAGGGTTAATGATTTTCTTACACTTTTCTTATGCAATATTATAGCTCCTATAGGGGGCTATAACATTGCATTATATTGCAGGACCGGGACTTATGACGTACGCGTAGGTCATGGGTCCTTAAGGGATTAAATGCCCTAGAGACTGTTCAAAAGCTAGATGGTATCACTCCCGATCAAGGTAACAAAGTATTGATGGACAGGTTTATTGATGTGGCTCACAATAAATGGGACAAAGCTCAGTTGAGGATGTTAGCAGTACAAAACCCCAATTTGTCCTTCCCTGCTTTAAAGAGACTGGCTATTCAGGTCATAGAGCCCGGGACTGAGTCTGAAGAAAGTTGTGCCCCTATGCCAGAGCCCCTGGGTGCAGCAGCCAGCCCCATAATACCACCACCGGCTCCCGCCTCAGTGTCCTATGCCCTACCAGCTTCCACAGCCTCAGAATTTTAGAGTGTCAAACAGGACTGTCACGATGCCGGCTGGCAGGAGGTGGATCCTCTGTGCCAGAGAGGGATTGGCGTGGACCGTGCTAGTGGACCGGTTCTAAGTCACTACTGGTGTTCACCAGAGCCCGCCGCAAAGCGGGATGGTCTTGCTGCGGCGGTAGTGACCAGGTCGTATCCACTAGCAACGGCTCAACCTCTCTGACTGCTGAAGATAGGCGCGGTACAAGGGAGTAGACAAAGCAAGGTCGGACGTAGCAGAAGGTCGGGGCAGGCAGCAAGAATCGTAGTCAATAAGGAATAGCTGGAGGTCAAATACACAGTATGGACAAACACAGTAACGCTTTCACTAGGCTCTAAGGCAACAAGATCCGGCAGGGAAGTGCAGGGACAGAGAACAGATATAGTCTGGGAGACGGTGGAAGCCAATTAAGCTAATTGGGCCAGGCACCAATCATTGGTGCACTGGCCCTTTAAGTCTCAGGGAGCTGGCGCGCGCGCGCCCTAGAGAGCGGAGCCGCGCGCGCCAGCACATGACAGCAGGGGACGGGAACGGGTAAGTGACCTGGGATGCGATTCGCGAGCGGGCGCGTCCCGCTGTGCGAATCGCATCCCCGACGGCCATGACAGTGCAGCGCTCCCGGTCAGCGGGACCGACCGGGGCGCTGCGGAGAGAGAGACGCCGTAAGCGCTCCGGGGAGGAGCGGGGACCCGGAGCGCTAGGCGTAACAGTACCCCCCCCCTTAGGTCTCCCCTTCTCTTTGTCCGGTAACTGCCTCCCCTGGGATGAGGACACCGGGAAAGAATGGAGGGACTCCTCAACGGCAGGCAGTACAGCAGGAGCGGGAATGGGGAGGGAGGGCAGATGGCGAGGCCGATCCACTTGCATGGCCTCCTCGGCGGGAGGCCTAGGCGTAGATTGCAACGGAGACTGTGGGAGAGGTGCCCAGAGATCTAAGTCTTTTTCCTGGCGGAGCTCTTGATGTCTCTCAGAAAAACGCATGTCAATGCGAGTGGCTAGATGAATGAGTTCATGCAGGTTAGCAGGAATTTCTCGTGCGGCCAGAACATCTTTAATGTTGCTGGATAGGCCTTTTTTAAAGGTCGCGCAGAGGGCCTCATTATTCCAGGATAGTTCAGAAGCAAGAGTACGGAATTGTATGGCGTACTCGCCAATGGAAGAATTACCCTGGACCAGGTTCAGCAGGGCAGTCTCAGCAGAAGAGGCTCGGGCAGGTTCCTCAAAGACACTTCGAATTTCCGAGAAGAAGGAGTGTACAGAGGCAGTGACGGGGTCATCGCGGTCCCAGAGCGGTGTGGCCCATGACAGGGCTTTTCCAGACAGAAGGCTGACTACGAAAGCCACCTTAGACCTTTCAGTAGGAAACTGGTCCGACATCATCTCCAAGTGCAGAGAACATTGCGAAAGAAAGCCACGGCAAAACTTAGAGTCCCCATCAAATTTGTCCGGCAGGGACAAGCGGAGGCTAGGAGTGGCCACTCGCTGCGGAAGGGGTGCAGGAGCTGGCGGAGGAGATGGTTGCTGCTGTAGCAGAGGCAGAAGTTGCGACTGAAGTTGTTGCACCATGGTGGACACTTCTGACAGCTGGTGGGTTAGATGGGCGATCTGTCGGGATTGCTGGGCGACCACCGTGGTGAGATCAGAGATAGCTGGCAGGGGAACCTCAGCGGGATCCATGGCCGGATCTACTGTCACGATGCCGGCTGGCAGGAGGTGGATCCTCTGTGCCAGAGAGGGATTGGCGTGGACCGTGCTAGTGGACCGTTTCTAAGTCACTACTGGTGTTCACCAGAGCCCGCCGCAAAGCGGGATGGTCTTGCTGCGGCGGTAGTGACCAGGTCGTATCCACTAGCAACGGCTCAACCTCTCTGACTGCTGAAGATAGGCGCGGTACAAGGGAGTAGACAAAGCAAGGTCGGACGTAGCAGAAGGTCGGGGTAGGCAGCAAGAATCGTAGTCAATAAGGAATAGCTGGAGGTCAAATACACAGTATGGACAAACACAGTAACGCTTTCACTAGGCTCTAAGGCAACAAGATCCGGCAGGGAAGTGCAGGGACAGAGAACAGATATAGTCTGGGAGACGGTGGAAGCCAATTAAGCTAATTGGGCCAGGCACCAATCATTGGTGCACTGGCCCTTTAAGTCTCAGGGAGCTGGCGCGCGCGCGCCCTATAGAGCGGAGCCGCGCGCGCCAGCACATGACAGCAGGGGACGGGAACGGGTAAGTGACCTGGGATGCGATTCGCGAGCGGGCGCGTCCCGCTGTGCGAATCGCATCCCCGACGGCCATGACAGTGCAGCGCTCCCGGTCAGCGGGACCGACCGGGGCGCTGCAGAGAGAGAGACGCCGTAAGCGCTCCGGGGAGGAGCGGGGACCCGGAGCGCTAGGCGTAACAAGGACATTGAACAGTTAGCTCAGGCTTTGAAGGAGCTTGCCAGCCGGGCCGCTCAGGCCGACCGCAAGCCGCCCCTACCTAGGAGATCTGTATCTGCTCCTGCTCCTTGTCAAGTTAACCCCAGCAATAATCCGCCCATTAGGCCCCCAGAGACCCAAAGGCCCTTTTGTACCTACTGCAACAAACCTGGACATTAGAAAGTACAATGTTGGGATTTAAATGGATTTCCCCTGAGGTCGCGGACCGGCCCTCAGGAAAGCAGACATCAGGTCCAAACCCAGAGCAATCTAAGTCGGGACTCTCACTTTATGTCGTCTCCTGCCCCTATGTAAAAGTAATTGTAGAAGGTATCCAGTTGGAGGCATTAATAGACACGTGGTCACAAGTGTCCACAATATCCAAAGATGTTTTTTTTTAAGTACTGGAATGCTAATTTGTTGTTTGAACTTGACAATGTTGATTCAGGGTAGTAGCAGGTAATGGGAAACCAATACCCAGACATGGATATTGGGAGCCCACTATCCAGTTGGGGAAGCACGTACTCAGGGGACAGGGAGTGATTGTAACTGATGTGTCTGACAAGGGGTCTGCAGAGTTCATATTGGGGATGAATATCATGAAACATTGTTTTACTGACATTGCAGATTCTTTGCATGCTTCTCTCCCCTACATGTCCCTTTCAGGCCAGCGGGCTGCGCAGCACCACTTAAAGGTTCTCCAAGTGGAGCAGAAGTTTGCCAACCGGCAAGGTGAAATTTGCAAAGTGTGGATTCAAGACATCAGGTCGGTGACCTTACAACCCAACACAGAGACAGTCCTTTGGTGCCGTGCACATCCTGGAGTACAAGGAATATCAAGACCTGCTGGAGCCTATACAATCAGAAGATCATCCTCTTGTTCGAGCGGTGAAAAGTCTTGTCACTATTATCAATGGGAGAGTTCCAGTCTGACTAGTCAGTGTGACTACAGTCTTAGCAAAATACACTTCGGACGCCTAGATGTATCTTCTAGAATCAAGTGACATCTTATCAGAATGCCAGGAGGCTCAACAAAGGGCAGCTCAAGTGACTCTGGGTCCTACTGAAAATCCCCCTAAGCCCTGGTGTGCACAACTTCAAGTGGGAGATGAGACCAGTCCGAAGGATCAAGTCAATGGAGTCAGTAATGTCACCAAGAGGTACCAAGAAGCTTTCAGTAAACATCCAACAGACTTCGGAAGGACATCCATGATCCAGCACCAGATTCTGACAAACGACAGCCCACCTATTAAAGAATGACACCGCCCGGTTGTGCCAGGCATGTACTAAACTGTCAAGAAGATACTGGTCGACATGGAGGACACGAATGTCATTCAAGAAAGTAAGAGCACCTGGATGGCACCCCTCATCCTAGTCAAAAAGAAGGATGGGACCATTCATTTCTGTGGCGACTACGAAAACTGAACAATGTCACACATAAGGACACTTATCCCCTTCCAAGAATTGAGGAATCACTCACCGCCCTTGGGTCGACTGCCTACTTCTCCACCTTTAACTTAACCAGTGGGTATTGGAAAGTGCCTATGGCTGTGGGAGACAGAAAAAAGACAGCCTTCGTGACCCCCTATGGGATTGTTTGAGTTCAAGAGTATGCCGTTCGGGCTGTACAATGCCCCTGCTACTTTCCAGTGGCTGATGGAGCGATGCCTGGGCCATCTAAACTTCCAGAATATCCTGTTGTACCTCGATGATGTCATCATATACTCCAAGTCCTACCAGGAGCACCTTGGTCATCTGTTGGACGTCTTCAAAGTGTTGATCAAACATGGAATGAACATTAAGCTGTCCAAGTGCCATCTGCTTGAACCTCCGGTACACTACCTAGGTCATGTTGTCAGGGCAGAGGGAGTCCGGCCTAATTCCGACAAGGTGGAGATTGTTAAGAACTGGCCTACCCCGTGCATGGTGAAAGATGTCCGGAGCTTCCTGGGATTTTCCGGCTACTACTGCCACTTCATTCCTTACTTCGCCCAGATTGCAGAACCCCTCACAACTCTCTTGCGGGGTACGGCGAAAGAGAACTACAGTGGAAAACTACAGATGGAGTGGGCCAAGGAGCAAGATACAGCATTCCAAGCCCTGAAGCACCTGTTGACAGAACCTCCCATCCTGGCGTACCCAGACTACACTTCGAAATCCAAGGAGGGAAGGGCGGGTGATAGCCTATGCCAGCCATAATCTGCGAGGAGCAGAGAAGAACTATGCCAATTACAGTTCCTTCAAGTTGGAACTCCTTGCCCTAGTATGGGTCGTGACTGAGAAGTTTAAGGACTACCTGGCCACCACGCCTTTCACTGTCTACACGGATATGAACCAGTTGGCTCACCTGAACACCGCAAAACTGGGTGCCATTGAGCAGCGTTGGGCTTCAAGGTTGGCCAATTACGACTTCACCATTAATTACAGAAGCGGCAAGTCAAATGTCAACGCCGATGTACTATCTCGAAAGACCCCCGGCGAAGAACCACCTGTCGAAGATGAGTGGGAAGATGTGGAGATGCCCCCATTCTACTAGAGATTCATGAGTCAGAATACTGCGACCACCCTTGAAGAGGGTGAATCCAGATCCGAGAAGGTCCAGGAAGACCTATACACCTGGAAGACTTTGCAAGACGAAAGTCGAGTCATGGGGGATATGTTGGACTACCTTCTGATGAAAAAAGGTACCAACCAGTTTACGCCGGACATCACCAAGAACAGGCGCAAGGAGCACCCCTCCATTCCATCCAGAGTGAAAGGCCTAACCAGTTGGTCGCGCTAGACCATGTCAAGTTGTCTCCTACCCAGACGGGTACACTTATGGTCTCACCATGGTGGATCCCTACTCCAAGTGGGTTGTCATCGTGCCAGTTTAACATCTCATAGCCAAAACCATGGCCCAGATGGACCGAGGAATGGCCTCCGAGGAATGGCCTGTCAATTCCATGCCTGCAAGAAACTTCCGAACGACTGCCTATCACCCTCAAGGGAACGGGCTCTGTGAGTGCATTAATCAATTCTTCATCCACATGCTGCAAGCAGTGTCTGTGTCCAAACGAAGAGTGGTCCCGGTTGTTACCCGAACTGTTAGAAATCTATAATACTTTTCTACTGGATACACCCCTTTCTATTTGATGATGGGTCAACACGGCCAGCTGCCAAAGGACCGGACGTTTGGACTCCAAGCTCCTTTCAACAACTCTCTGCAAGCTTCTATGGAGTGGGTCTCCAACCACCAAAGAAGGATTCAGGAAGTAAAAGAGATTGTCAACAAAAATATAGGCGAGGCCCAATAGAGGCAGTAGCAAGACTACAACCGTCATGCCTCCGCCAAACCTCTCCAGATAGGTGACAAGTAGTGTTGCTCACGAATATTCGCAATTCGAATTTTATTCGAGTATATCGCATATTCGCGAATTCGCGAATATTCGCGAATATAGCACTAGATATTCCAAATTACGAATATTCACTTTTTTTTCTTTTTTTTCACAGTACACATCACAGTGATCATCCCTCTCTGCTTCCAGCTTGTATGGTCTAAAGAAGGCTCTAATACTACTGTGCAAGACCGCCGGGCGAATATTTGCATATGCGCATATTCGCATATGCGAATGTTCGCGAATATTGATCCCTCCCTTCTGCTGCTTCTATCAAGTTAGACTGGTATACTGTACTTGCTATAAAGTGCATACATTTTCACATATGCGAATTTACGCATATGCGAAAAAAACGTGAATATTACAAATATGCGAATTTAGCGAATATATGACGAATATTTATCCATATTTTCACGTAATATCGCGAATTCGAATATGGCCTATGCCGCTCAACACTAGTGACAAGGTCCGGCTGCGGAAGTTCCCCAGGACTCACAAACTGGACTCCATATGGGAAACTGAGCCTTACACGGTGACGGCTGTACCCTATCCAGACTATACACATTTAATTACAGTACACCAACATAAGTATCTACTTGTGCAAAAATCATGGGCAAAAATATATTACTCTGATGATATATACAGACTTTCATTGTACCGCTCTACAGTTCAGGTACATTTTGGAGTTCTCAGTAAAGGGTCACGGCGGAAAGCCGGACAGGAACACTTACGCATGTGGTTACAAGTAAACTTCTTGACAAGTTCATCAGGCACTTCTTGAATGTTGCAGGAACCTATAAACAACAACAATGCTTTCTGATCACAGTTAGTCTTATGACTCAATAGTAATGGACATCTTGTAATCTTCAAATACTGTGGCCTGGAAACTTTCCATCCCAACCTCGACGGTCACCTTGCTTTCTAGGCTTGGACATGTACCTACGACTGTGCCCCCTCCATGGGGCTGATATGAGTACCCCACGACACATGGGACAAACTGGATTCAGTAATGGTCGGGCTCATGGTGACCACCACCTGAACAGCAGCAGCTTGCGCCCCTGGGGGATCACGTGTAGGTGCCTGTTGGGCCGGCCAAACCTTCTGCTTAGCATGAGTAGGCCGAGGCACTTCGGTTGGTGCCCATTGGTTAGGCCAAACCTCCTCGACCACAGAAGCAAGCCTGGGCACAACTGTAGAAGACCCTTGACACAGTTATCTGGGGTCCATAACAGGTGACTCAGGATACCATTCTTTTTGGACGACCTTCCATTTGATGCTTGGTGGCAGGAGACCAAATGGATCTGAGTCCCAATCTTCAGAGGGGAAATAGGGTAAGGGGATTTGCGTAGGATTCTTGGGCCTGTGACAATTTCTGCCCATTACTTTCGCAGACTCTGTACAGGGGTATGCTCTACAATCTCCCCGCTCTCTAGGGAGTGTAGAGGTGGAGGAAGGTAATCTCTCTTCACCGTACTCCTTTTCGCTAGAATAGTACCACCGTGGTGGCAGTCCATTAGTGTGCCATACCCCCTCACACTGTCAAACTTGATGACTGTGGCCCTCTGCCATTCTAGTTGTGGCTCTCCCTCTCGGAGTTGCTCTAGCCTTCTTATGTATAAGGCTTCAATGCTCTTAGTGTCCTGCTGCTGGACTTGATGAACTTCATAAGGCATGATTTGAGGACCATACTCTTTTCTCCTCTGCGCCCTTAATTTTTCCATAATGGCAGCCACTTTGGCCTCCCGTTTAGCCTTCTCGGCCTGGGCAGTTTGGACAGAAGGATGTGACTTCCCTGGTAGGGGTAGGAGATGATCCCTCATGAACTGGATTAGTGCCGGCTCATCACCAAATAACCACTTGGGTAGCGGTGGTGACTGGGGATGTGCTGTAGTTTGCTGGACCTGGGGTGCTGGCTCTGGACTGGGGGTAGATGAAGGGGTGGAAAACGCGACCTCGGCTGGGGTAGTCACTTCCGACTCCTCCGTGTAGATCTCCACCCAGGATCCCCAGGTCCGGTGGTGGGGCGACAGCTCTCGTGAAGACTTCCGCATACCTTCCACCAGGGTTGCGGCCAGTCTCCATCATCCTCGGGCAGCAGGACTTGATAGCAGGCCTCCTAGGCACCGATGGAGATCTTCAGGAGACTGTCCACCAAATCCATGAACATGTGCCTCGCGGTGACTCTCCGGGCCTCCGGCACCATCTTGGGACTCTCTGCACGGATAGTCTGCTGGCCATCCGCCATCTTGCTCTCACCAGGAACTTCCGCAAGACTAAAGAGGTCTGGCTCCGCTTCTTATACTGGTCTCCAGCAAAATGGCCGTAGAACCTTTCAAGTTCCACTTAGGACTAGGAACTACGACTTGGCTTCCACGCCCAGGGGCGGCATGCTGGCCATGGTGGGATCCTTTCACGCGCTGTTCTTCCAACAGATTAACCCTTTCAGGTATAGTGGAAGACATCTTGGGACATAACATTGCTTTAGGACGAATTTTGCTCATAATGTTCACGATGTAAGGTTTTCCTCAATAACAGATAACAGTCTTTTCTTCCACTCCCCCTCTATTTCACAAGCACCTCGGGTAAAACACATTCCACTGACAAAGTCCCGTACACTTTCTGGCGCAAACTTTATTCGCATCGGCATGCGATTTTCTTGCAGACAATGCTGGACATAGTTCAGACTAGGGGGGGGGTGGAGACTTGTGGCATAAGGCACACACCCATATCCTGTTCTTGATGCCAAAAGTTGTGGTATAGCAGGGTGTGAGGTGCAGGGCAGATGTTGTTACCCTAGAGGCAGATGGTATTACCCCCTTGTGTTCGTGACGCCAGGGCGTAGTTTAGCCTACACCACCCAAAGATATACGGCTGTATCCTGGGCTAGGCACAGGGGCAATGAAGACACCGACGCCAAGTTACGGACAATGTTAGCTTTACTGAGGGTAGACAGTTGGAACAGCCTATGCAGTACAGCCAGGGCCCAAGGAGGGGACCAGTGACGCAGAGACCTCGTAGGCTTGCTGGTTAGATGGGAGAATTTAGTGCAGGCCACGCTGGGTAGACAGATGACTTGACTGACTTGTGACTGACAGGACGGTGACTTTAGCTTACTTGCACTTGACATGTGGCTTCAGGACTTGACTTGAGGCCTCCAATGCTCTGGACACACACACACTAGGCATGACTGCACTGGACCTCAGCAGGAAGCAAGAGAGAGAAGCTCCACCCAGGGCTTATATGGGGGAGACTAGCAGGGAGCCCATAGGTCACCTTTGTGGTCAGCTGGTCACTGGTACCTCCTGGGTAACAATCTTCTGGTACATTTTATTAAATGCATAACACATCTTTTAATATACAACACATATACAAATGGGGAAACAATTACAGGGGGCCCTGGGGACACTGAGGGACACTGCCTGACAAGGCAGGAAAGGTACAGGGGGGGACACCATCCCGTACTGAGCCACCACCTAATATTCTCCAATGGGGACTAAAAAATAGTGAGAAAGTCATTAAAAATATTGTAATAAATCTGAAGAAGACCCTCCCCTTATAAAAGTTTAACCCCCCCATTTTCTACAGAGTGAATAATGTTAACATAAAAAATACCAAAGTCCAGAACTGCAGATTTTTTGTCACTTTATAAACTTAAAAAAATTAATAAAAAGCAATATAATAATTCACTTAAAATAAAATGGTACACACTACTAATAAAAACTACAGTTCATGACACAAAAATTGAGCCTCCTACGGCCCTGTATATGAAAAAAAAAAGAATTATAGGGGCTATAAGAGAACAACTTTAAAGGGGTATTCCGGTGAAAACCTTTTTTCTTTTAAATCAACTGTTGGCAGAAAGTTAAACATATTTGTAAATTACTTCTATTAAAAAATCTTAATCCTTCCAGTACTTATTAGCTGCTGAGTGCTACAGAGGAAATTCCTTTCTTTTTGGAACACTGATGACATCACGAGCACAGTGCTCTCTGTTGACATCTCTGTCCATTTTAACAACCATGCATAGCAGATGTATGCATAGCAGATGTATGCATAGCAGATGTATGCATAGCAGATGTATGCATAGCAGATGTATGCATAGCAGATGTATGCATAGCAGATGTATGCATAGCAGATGTATGCTAAGGGAAGCATGGTGCCTCAGTGGTTAGCACTGCTGCCTTGCAGTGCTGGAGACTTGGGTTCAAATCCCACTAAGGACAACAATAAATAAAGCGTTATTATTATTATAATAATGTCAGCAGAGAGAATTCCAAAAAGAAAATAATTTCTTCTGTAGTATTCAGCAGCTAATAAGTACAGGAAGGATTAAGAATTTTTAATAGAAGTAATTTACAAATATGTTTAACTTTCTGCCACCAGTTGATTTAAAAGAAAAAAGGTTTTCACCGGAGTACCCCTTTAAGTATCGTTATTTTCTTACAAAAAGATAATGAGGTAAGATAATCAAAACTTATGCTGAGGAAAAGTTGACCAGTTGCTCATGGCAACCAATCAAATTTCATTTTTAAAGAGGCCCACATTTATTTCAACATTTTTGTATGACTTTTTTATGACTTTTTTCATATTTTTTTAGTCCCCATATGAGAATATTATATGAAATCTTTTGACTGCAAAAACTGTTCAACTCTATGCCATACTATTGATCAGTAATATCGACGCTGCCGAGGTTGTCTGTATTTTTTTTAGAGCACTGAACAGAAGACACTGAGACAGGGAGGGACCGTCCGGACGTTATCCTAGCTGATTTGGCCCCCAAGATTACCCCGCCGAGGTCCACATCATCCCCCCCAAGCCCACAGGCACCAGTAATTTTTACTTTTAAATCCTGCAATCCACTTTGATCGCAGGCATCAGCATCGGCGCCGATGCCCGGCTTTAGCAGTGAGTCCTGGCTGCTGATAGCAGCCATCACTCACCAGCTATGAAGTAAGCACAGGTAGAAATACTATATGGTCGAAAATACATGAAACGCAGCTTAAAATGCATAAAATGCACCAGAATCTGGTGCACAACCCAACAACACGTCAGGTTTACAATAGTAAATCATGGCCAATGAGTTATTTTAACTGTAAATTGCAGAAACAGAAGCCCCCAAAAGTTGCAAAGATTGTGGTAGGTTTTTCAATTTTGCCCAGCAAATATGTAAATAAATAATATATATATATATATATATATATATATATATATATATATATATACACACACACACACACACCCTGTTCCAAATGATGATGCAAATTATATTTTTATAATTATCTCATCTACCTAAATAATTGATGTAAATAACAAGTCAGCATAAATCACATGTTATAGTACAATTCAACTTTTATTGAACAAACCTCCTAATGATAACAGGATTTTTTTTAAACATAAAAAACTTACAACGCACTGTTCCAAATTATTACACACAGTGGGGGAGATTTATCAAAACCTGTGCAGAGGAAAAGTTGCCCTGTTGCCCATAGCAACCAATCAGATCGCTTCTTTCATTTTGCAGAGGCCTTCCTAAAAATGAAAGAAGCGATCTGATTGGTTGCTATGGGCAACTGGGCAGCTTTTCCTCTGAACAGGTTTTGATAAATCTCCCCCAGTAAGTTTCAAAACACTTTATAGGTTGTAAAGAACTGAAAATTGTCATTTGTTGTGTTTGCAGCATATTTACTGAAAATCAAAAGCTATTTCAATCAAATAGCATCCAGGGTTGCACAGCTCTCATCAGTGAACAGGACTGTTCATGTCTTTTTCTGCACAATGCAGCCATTTCTGCTTGTGAGCCTTGGTTAGTGGTGGCCGAATAGAAGGTTTATGCACAGTTGCAAGACTCTGGAGGACTCTACACCTTCCATGGGACTCCAGAGGCACCAGCAGCTTCAAATATCTGTTTGCTGCTATGTAATGGTATTTTAGCAGCTGCTCTCTTGATCGGATGCATGAATCTGGCAGAAATCTTCCTCAATGTGCCTTTATCTGCACGAACCCGTCTGGGCTCTGAATCAGTCACAAATCTCTTAATAGTGCGATGATCACGCTTAGGTTTTCGTGAAATATCTAATTCGGTTTTCACACCTCATCCAAGGCATTGAACTACTTCACTCTTTTTGGCAGCAGAGAGATCATTTTTCTTCCCCATATTGCTTGAAAGTGGTGCTCAGCTTAATAATGTGGAACACCTACCTATAGGCTAGCATCCATTTGTTTTTTTTTCCTGCATTTTTTTCACAGAAAAAACGCTAGTGCAAAACGCGAGTTTTTGCATTTGAGTTGAAATTGCATTTTTGGCCCCTTTGGTGTTTTTTTCAAAATGTGTTGGGTACCAAAAAAAAAAAAGAATGCAGAGGGAATGGGAAAAATGTATTTAAGGAAATTTTTATTTTTTATAATGAACTTTTAATTTGTTGTGTATGTGTGTTTCACTTTTTTTCAAAATTTTTTAAAATTTTTTAGGTAGTACCACTACTCCAAGCATGGAACAGACTTGTACTAATAGACATATTGCCCCGTTGTAACTCCTGACACCCGCTTCGTCCATAATATAGCAGAGATGCGGCTCTATACAGCGCTCGCATCTCTGCACTATACTCCTGCCAATCACCACTCTCATCTGGCCGTAGCGTTTTTCTGCAGCTGAATTGACGTTTGTTGTTGTCCCTTCCCCCCCCCCCCCCCCAAAAAAAAAAAAAAAAACAAGGGGAATTCCAGCCTTAGTAGTTTTTCCTTAAATTGGGCTCACCTGGCAATCTAATTATTACAGGTGTCTGAGATTGTTTTCAGTGATCAAAAGAGCCTGAGACACAATGCCATTCAAGAGTTACACTGAAAAACAAAATATTTAATCTTTGTGACACTTAAATAGAATTTGCATAATAATTTGAAACAGGGTGTATATATATATATATATATATATATATATATATATATATATATGATACAAAAAAAGAGGATTGCAGCAGCACACATTGGTCAAAAAATTGAGGCTCTTAGCGCACCTTTTGATCAAAATGTGTCCCCCCATCCACCACGCGGAGGTGGCCTCATTTCGGACGGGACTCTAACCCAAATTCTGAGCCTAACACTCATATCCACTCACCTCTGTTGGGCATATAGCCTCTGACTGGCTGACATGCTGGATCCATTAACAGTTTAACCCCTTAACGACGCAGGACGTATATTTACGTCCTGCGTCGGCTCCCGCGATATGAAGCGGGATCGCGCCGCAATCCCGCATCATATCGCGTCGGTCCCGGCGCTCATCAACGGCCGGGACCCGCGCTAATACCACACATCGCCGATCGCGGCGATGTGCGGTATTAACCCTTTAGAAGCGGCGGTCAAAGCTGAAAGTGACCCGGCTGCTCAGTCGGGCTGTTCGGGACCGCCGCGGTGAAATCGCGGCATCCCGAACAGCTGGCAGGACACCGGGAGGGCCCTTACCTGCCTCCTCGGTGTCCGATCGGCGAATGACTGCTCCGTGCCTGAGATCCAGGCAGGAGCAGTCAAGCGCCGATAACACTGATCACAGGCGTGTTAATACACGCCTGTGATCTGTGTAAAAGATCAGTGTATGCAGTGTTATAGGTCCCTATGGGACCTATAACACTGCAAAAAAATGTAAAAAAAAAGTGTTAATAAAGGTCATTTAACCCCTTCCCTAATAAAAGTTTGAATCACCCCCCTTTTCCCATAAAAAAAATAAAACAGTGTAAAAACAAAAAAAATAAACATATGTGGTATCTCCGCGTGCGTAAATGTCCGAACTATAAAAATATATCATTAATTAAACCATACGGTTAATGGCGTACGCGCAAAAAAATTCCAAAGTAAAAAAAAACGCATTTTTGGTCACTTTTTATACCATTAAAAAATGAATAAAAAGTGATCAAAAAGTCCGATCAAAACAAAAATCATACCAATAAAAACTTCAGATCACGGCGCAAAAAATTAGTCCTCATACCGCCCTGTACGTGGAAAAATAAAAAAGTTATAGGGGTCAGAAGATGACATTTTTAAACGTATAAATTTTCCTGCATGTAGTTATGATTTTTTCCAGAAGTGCGACAAAACCAAACCTATATAAGTAGGGGATCATTTTAACCGTATGGACCTACAGAATAATGATAAGGTGTAATTTTTACCGAAATATGCACTGCGTAGAAACGGAAGCCCCCAAAAGTTACAAAATGGCATTTTTTCTTCGATTTTGTCGCACAATGATTTTTTTTTCCGTTTCGCCGTGCATTTTTGGGTAAAATGACTGATGTCACTGCAAAGTAGAATTGGCGATGCAAAAAATAAGCCATAATATGGATTTTTAGGTGGAAAATTGAAAGGGTCATGATTTTTAAAAGGTAAGGAGGAAAAAACGAAAGTGCAAAAACGGAAAAACCCTGAGTACCTTAAGGGGTTAAAAAACCTCCTGTGAAAAAGAGGGAGGGGTGCACGGCTAAAGAGGGTGCCATTCCCCCTGTGTTTTTTGGGTTTTTTTCTGGTGAAAAATTGAAACATTTATGGCCAATAAAAGTGAGAGGAGAAAAACAAAAATGCAAAAATTAAAACTGGTCAAAACAAGGCTGTCATGCCCCCTCCCATAGGCTTGCATTGAGGGGCGGAGCGTGACTATACACGGGGGGCGGAGCGTGACATCACACGCCGCCGGCCCTGCGGTTGCCGGTAATCAGACCCGGAGCGAACACGCTCCGGGGACTGATTACAAACGGGGTGCCGCGTGCAAGATCCCGGGGGTCCCCAGCGGCGGGACTCCCGCGATCAGGCATCTTATCCCCTATCCTTTGGATAGGGGATAAGATGTCTTAGCACCGGAGAACCCCTTTAAAAAAAATGGAAATTTCTGCGTAATGAACAAAATGTTCAATTTCCTTTATTTTTGTCAAGCGAAGTGTATTCGTCTCTGCTACACCTGTCCATTACAAATAAGTGACCAAGTGATGTATTATCTTCCCGCATGGTCTTTTGCCTAATAAAATGTCCACCCGGCAGGTCTCGCTTGTTTGTAGGATGTGAGTGAACCTGTCTTTCCAAGTTAAGCAGCAGGAGGGAGGGACAGGGGAGGTTCACAGGGACCGGCTGCCAGATACTACTGGAAAAAAACCAGTTCAAACTATACCTGGTCCAGGTGAACTGTAGGGGAGGGGGAAGGAGCAAGAGAGAAGGAGCCAACAGGTGAGGAGGGAGCTGGATAGACTGCAAGGTGCACTCACCGGGACAGGAGCTCGTGAGGAGGCGTCGGGAGGAGGATAGCCGGACACTGGTCCTGGGAACCAAAAAGAAAGCCGGAGCAGTAACGTATATTGGCCTGAAGTAAAGTAAATGCTCATCTCCTGCACCATCCAGAGGACAAGGAGATCAGGTTTGTGATAATGCTATTTGTTTCACCCCTGTAGGTTAGTGGTCTCCAAACTGTGGACCTCCAGATGTTACAAAACTACTACTCCCAACTGTTGTGGTCCAACGGTAGGGATGCCACCTGGCTGGTATTTTATCAGCACAGCCTGTACTTTATCCACCCTGCCGGTATTTTTTATATTGAAAATACTGGCTATGCAATGGCGGGTATTTATCCAACCAATCCTGCAACTCCTGGAATGTTGCACTATAACCAGTACCAGTGTTTCCCAACCAGGGGTGCCTCCAGCTGTTGCAAAACTACAACTCCCAGCATGCCCGGACAGCCGTTGGCTGTCCGGGCATGCTGGGAGTTGTAGTTTTGCAACAGCTGGAGGCACCCCTGGTTGGGAAACACTGACCTATACTATATACTATTATATAGACCAACATGCTGGGAGTTGTAGTTTTGCAACAGCTGGAGGCACCCCTGGTTGGAAAAAAACACTGACCTATACTATATACTATTATATAGACCAACATGCTGGGAGTTGTAGTTTTGCAACAGCTGGAGGCACCCCTGGTTGGAAAAAAACACTGACCTATACTATATACTATTATATAGACCAACATGCTGGGAGTTGTAGTTTTGCAACAGCTGGAGGCACCCCTGGTTGGAAAAAAACACTGACCTATACTATATACTATTATATAGACCAACATGCTGGGAGTTGTGGTTTTGCAACAGCTGGAGGCACCCCTGGTTGGGAAACACTGACTTATACTATATACTACTATATAGACCAACATGCTGGGAGTTGTAGTTTTGCAACAGCTGGAGGCACCCCTGGTTGGTAAACACTGACCTATACTATATACTATTATATAGACCAACATGCTGGGAGTTGTAGTTTTCATTTGGGGCAGCTGCTGAGCCACAGGCTGTATCAGGGCATGCTGGGAATTGTAGTTTTTGTTTGGGGGCAGCTGCTGAGCCACAGGCTGTATCAGGGCATGCTGGGAGTTGTAGTTTGTTACTAACTGCAACTTCTGAATTTAATTTAAAAAAAAGCGATCAAAAAGTCCCATCAAAACAAAAAGGGTCCTGTTAAAAACTACAGATCGGGACGCAAAAAATAAGCCTCATACAGGCCCCGTATAAGGAGAAATAAAAAAGTTATGGGGGTCAGAATAGGACATTTCCCCCACATATGTGTATCCTGTGATGTCACGCATATATAATTAATTAGGCACATTAGCATGGCCGGTGGCAACTCTATCCAACGGTGAAGGTCCAAACTGTGGACCTCCCAATGCTACAATACTACAACTCCCAACTGTGGTGGCCCAAACTGTGAACCTCCAGATGTTGCAAAACTAAAACTCCCCGCATGCCCGGGCAGCCCAGGGCCCACAGTTTGGAGAGCACTGCTGCAGGTCATCTTCTACAGTCAACCTGTTAAAAGACTTGTCTATCGGACCATGTGGTTGTTATTAGGACGTGTTCAGCTCATGTTTTCGTCTGACATTTAGGGTGCACAAAATGTGGGCTAATTCTGCACCATGCGGACAGCGGACCTACTGAGCTTATTGCATCAAGTGTAGTCCACTATGGACTAGATTTCTCAAAAAGTGTGGTGTACTAGGAAGATAAAAGTAAGGTATACAATCAGGAAATAGAGCGAACAGTCACTAGTCGAGTTCAGTCGGGCCCACTGTCAGTACACTTTGGTATATGTCAGCCGCTTTTTGGCAATGAACGTAGCCTTATAGATCCTACTGCACTCACACCCAGCTTTCTGAAGTCCTTAATGGTAACAAATGGTAATGGTAGGAAAATCTGGGGGACATCGCCTACTGGACCATTTAGTGATTCATCTTCCACTTTTCCAAAAACATAGAGGGACAAAGACTGTCTCAGAAACATAGCTTTACAAATGATTAAGAACAATAAAGGATAGATAGATATGAGATAGATAGATATGAGATAGATAGATAGATATGAGATAGATAGATATGAGATAGATAGATATGAGATATGGGATAGATAGATATGAGATAGATAGATATGAGATAGATAGATATGAGATAGATAGATAGATAGATAGATAGATAGATAGATAGATAGATAGATATGAGATAGATAGATATATAGATAGATAGATATGAGATAGATAGATATGAGATGGATAGATAGATATGAGATAGATATGAGATAGATAGATATGAGATAGATAGATATGAGATAGATAGATAGATATGAGATAGATAGATAGATATGAGATAGATAGATAGATAGATAGATAGATATGAGATGATAGATAGATATGAGCAGTGGCGTTGCTAGGGTTGGTGTCACCCGGTGCGGTAGAAAATGGTGTCACCCCCATACCTACCCCCTCCCCCCAGTAAGTTTTTAGCCTGTTGTGACAGACACCACTGTTGTAGCGCATTGTGAGAATTTCCAGTATAATAATCAGATTTACCAGTTGCCACAGAATAGGAAAGTGTTAAAGAAGTTTTCACCATTTAAATATAAAGCTCCCAGAATTACTTAAAGGGGTACTCCACTGGAAAACATTTACTTTTATATCAACTGGTGCCAGAAAGTTAAACAGATTTTTAAATTACTTCTATCTAAAATCTTAATCCTTACAGTACCTATAAGCTGGTGTATGCTCCACAGGAAGTTGTGTATTTCTTTCCAGTCTGACCACAGTGCTATTTGCTGACACTTCTGTCCATGTCAGGAACTGTCCAGAGCAGAACAGGTTTGCTATGGGGATTTGCTCCTACTATGGACAGTTCTTGACATGGACAGAGGTGTCAGCACAGAGCACTGTGGTCAGACAAAAAAGAAAATAACTTCCTGTGAATCGCTTATACAGCAGCTAAGAAGTACTGGAAGGATTAAGATTTTTAAATAGAAGCATTTTACAAATCTGTTTAACTTTGTAGCACCAGTTGATTAAAAAGATTTTTTCCAGTAGAGTACCCCTTTGAGCAATGGTGAGGTTATTCTGGGAGTTGTAGTTTCACTGACCTAACTGTAGAACTGACAAGCGACTACAGCTCTGATAGGACATAGTGAGGAGAATACACAATGATATCAGTGACTACAGGTGAAGTCTTCTCTATAGGGAGGAGAATACACAATGATATCAGTGACTACAGGTGACGTCTTCTCTATAGTGAGGAGAATACACAATGATATCAGTGATTACAGGTGACGTCTTCTCTATAGTGAGGAGAATGTACAATGGTATCAGTGATTACAGGTGATGTTTTCTCTATAGTGAGGAGAATACACAATGATATTAGTGATTACAGGTGACGTCTTCTCTATAGGGAGGAGAATACACAATGATATCAGTGACTACAGGTGACGTCTTCTGTATAGTGAGGAGAATACACAATGATATCAGTGACTACAGGTGACGTCTTCTCTATAGTGAGGAGAATACACAATGATATCAGTGACTACAGGTGACGTCTTCTCTATAGTGAGGAGAATACACAATGATATCAGTGACTACAGGTGACGTCTTCTCTATAGTGAGGAGAATACACAATGATATCAGTGACTACAGGTGGCGTCTTCTCTATAGTGAGGAGAACACACAATAATATCAGTGACTACAGGTGACGTCTTCTCTATAGAGAGGAGAATTTACAATGATATCAGTAACTACAGGTGACGTCTTCTCTATAGTGAGGAGAATACACAATAATATCAGTGACTACAGGTGACGTCTTCTCTATAGTGAGGAGAATACACAATGATATCAGTGATTACAGGTGACGTCTTCTCTATAGTGAGGAGAATACACAATGATATCAGTGATTACAGGTGAAGTCTTCTCTATAGTGAGGAGAATACACAATGATATCAGTGACTACAGGTGACGTCTTCTCTATAGTGAGGAGAATACACAATGATATCAGTGATTACAGGTGACGTCTCCTCACTATGTGAGTGCATTCTCATCCTCTATATGAAAACAATTATTATTATAAACCTGCCAGACACTGTATCCTCTAAATATAATACTACTATACACTACACTCTTTGATTATAAACCTTCCATACACCATACCCACTGAATATAATACTACCACACACTGTACATTCTGAATATAATACCAACACATACTGTACACTCTGAATATAAATCTGCCACATACTGTACCCCTGAATATAATACCGCCACACACTGTACCCACTGAATCTAATACTACCACCCACTTTGCCCTCTGAATATAATACTACCACACACTGTGTCCTCTGAACATAAATCTGCCACATACTGTACCCTCTGAATATAAATCTGCCACATACTGTACCCCTGAATATAATACCCCCACACACTGTACCCACTGAATATAATACTACCACATACTGTACCCTCTGAATATAAATCTGCCACATACCATACCCTCTGAATATAAATCTGCCACATACTGTACCCCTGAATATAAATCTGCCACATACTGTACCCCTGAATATAATACCGCCACATACTGTAGCCTCTGAATATAATACTACCACCCACTGCACCCTCTGAATATAATACTTAGAGATGAGCGAACTACAGTAAATTCAACTCGTCACGAACTTCTCGGCTTGGCAGTTGATGACTTTTCCTGCATAAACTAGTTCAGCTTTCAGGTGCTCCTGTGGGCTGGAAAAGGTGGATACAGTCCTAGGAGACTCTTCCCTGGGACTGTATCCACCTTTTCCAGCCCACCGGAGCACCTGAAGGCTGAACTAATTTACGCAGGATAAGTCATCAACTGCCGAGCAGAGAAGTTCGTGACGAATCAAATTTACTGTAAGTTCGCTCATCTCTAATAATACTACCACAAACTGCGCCCTCTGAATATAATACTACCACAAACTGCGCCCTCTGAATGTAACGTTGCCATACAGTGCACCCTCTGAATATAATACCACAACCGCAGTAACACCCCTCACCATCCGTTAGCTGATGCTATTACCAGGGGAGGGGGGTATTGGTGGTGTTGCTAGTGGATGATGGGGGTGCTACTGGCCATCCCCCCAGGCAGTATCACCCCCATCATCCATCGGCAGGATCATCCTCCTGGCAGGAGCACCGTCATCATCCACCATCAGGATCTGCTGATGGAGGTGCTGCTGCTGGGGGGGGGGGTGTTGCTGGTGGATAATGAGGGTGCTACTGCCAGGGGGGGAGCATTAGGTAAGCAGCAGTTCCCCCACATTAGGTAGGCAGCAGTTCCCCCACATTAGGTAGCATCTTTTCCCCACATTAGGCAGCATAGATTCCCCACATTTGGTACCAGTTCCCCCACATTAGTTAGGTACCAGTTATCCCACATTAGGTAGCAATTTCCCCACATTAGGTAGTACAGAATCCCCACATTAGGTAGCAATTTCCCCACATTAGGTAGCACAGATTCCCCACATTAGGTAGCAGTTTCCCCACATTAGGTAGCATAGATTCCCCACATTCGGTAGCACAGATTCCCCACATTCGGTAGCACAGATTCCCCACATAAGGTAGCATAGACTCCCCACATAAGGTAGCATAGACTCCCCACAATTGGTAGCACATATTCCCCACATTAGGTAGCATAGACTCCGCACATTTGGTAGTAGTTTCCCCACATTAGGCCGCAGGTTCCCTTGCAGGTTCCCCACAATGGGTCAAAGTCTCCCCACATTAGATCGCTGGTTCAACCCCCCCCCCCCCCCCACACACACACACACACACACAAAAAACACATACAACACAGAGACACAAACACACACACAGTCAGAGAGACACACACTCATAGACAGACACACACACAGTCACACACACACAGTCACACAAACACACACACACAGAGTCACACACACACACACAGCCACACAAACACACACACTCAGAGAGTCACACAAACACACACACACACACACACAGAGTCACACAAACACACACACACAGAGTCACACAAACACACACACACACACAGAGTCACACACACACACACACACAGTCAGAGAGTCACACAAACACACACACAGTCACACATACACACACACAGTCACACACATACAGAGTCACATACACACACACAGTCACACACATACACAGTCACACACACACACACAAACATAGATAGAGACAGACACACACACTCACCCATCCAGCGCAGCGATCCTTCTCACCGGGCGCCCTGCGAGTGACGTAACTGACGTCCTCCTGCGCGGCCATGAGGTGTGACGTCAGGCCGGCGCAGACGTGGGAGCGGAGGCCGGGCACAGTGCTGGTGAAGGTGAGGGGGGGTGTGATGATGGACGGGCGCACAGTGCAGATGAAAGGGGGGGGGGGGGTACTGATGGACGGGCGCACTGCACACACACCGCGCAGGTGAAGGGGGGGTGCTGACGGATGGGAGGCCGGTCGGGCACAGATGGGGGGTGGGTGCTGCGGAGCGTCTTGGTGTCACCCCATTAGGTTGGTGTCACCCGGTGCGGGCCACACCCCCCGCACCCGGGTCGCAAAGCCACTGGATATGAGATAGATAGATAGATATAAGATAGATAGATAGATATGAGATAGATATGAGATAGATATTAGATAGATATTAGATATATAGATAGATATGAGGTAGATAGATATAGATAGATATGGGATAGATAGATATGAAATATGAGATGGATACATAGATATGAGATAGATAGATAAAAAAATATTAGGTAGATAGATGTGAGATAGATTATAGATTGATAGATATGAGATACATAGAAGCAATAGATACATAAACAAAATCTTCCTCAGCACTCCAATATAAGGTGGAAAAAAGTAATAAAAGTGATTTATTCCATTCTAATATGTAACAAGCAGCGTGTGACACATTAGGATGAAAAAAATCTTTTTTTAAAACTTTTTTTTCACCTTATATTGCTCTCTCATAGATAGAATAAGAAAGGTAGGTGATAGATATGAGATAGATGAATAGAAATGAGATAGATATATATGAGATAGATGATTGATAGATATGAGATAGATAGAAGATAAAAAGGTTAATAAATATGAGATAGATAGATAAATTAATTAATATAAAACGATAAATAGATAAATATGAGATAGATAGATAGATAGATAGATATGAGATAGATAGATATGAGAGAGATAGATATGAGAGAGAGATAGATAGATATGAGATAGATAGATAGATATGAGAGAGATAGATAGATAGATAGATATAAGATAGATAGATAGATAGATATGAGATAGATAGATAGATAGATATGAGATAGATATGAGATAGATAGATAGATATATATGATATAGATAGATAGATAGATAGATAGATATGGGATTGATAGATATGAGAGATAGATAGATATGAGATAGATAGGTAGATATGAGATAGATAGATAGATAGATATTAGATAGATAGATAGATAGATAGATATTAGATAGATAGATAGATATGAGATAGATATGAGATAGATAGATAGATATATATGATATAGATAGATAGATAGATAGATATGGGATTGATAGATATGAGAGATAGATAGATATGAGATAGATAGATAGATATAAGAGAGATATAGATATGAGCTACATAGATTTGGAAGAGGTAAGGGATGGCCATGGGGTCTTACTCGCCCCCTCCACTTTAATAGTAAGTTTTACATTGTACTTATATCCTCAGAGATTCATATTTTCAGGCGCTGGCTCTTTAAGAACACTTACTGGAGATGCCACATTGTGAAATACTGAAAGTTTAGGCCTTTTCGCTCTCCCGATCCCGGATGCCTGGCGAGATGACAGCAAATATTCAGAATATGTACATATCTCTTAAGGGATCACTGGGCATTCGCTACACGAGAGGAGGAATTCTCATGAGTTCGGGCAGCGAGCTGAAACCAGAAGGACTGGATAGAACAAGGGAAAACACACAGCACATCTATCATATATGGCCTTAAAGGGACACTCAAGCCTGAAACTATGTCTCTCTTTATTGGTATTAATGCTAGGAAGTCCCCCCTCCCATGGGCTCCACTTTATGGGGGAGATTTATCAAAACCTGTCCACAGGAAATGTTGCTGAGTTGCCCATAGCAACCAATGAGATCACTTCTTTCATTTTTGACAAGGCCTCTGCAAAATGAAAGAAGCGATCTGATTGGTTGCTATGGGCAACTGGGCAACTTTTTGATTTTGATAAATCTCCCCCTATGTCTCTTATTTCCACTGATCTTCCAGACACCTTTACACCACATATTGGGCTGTGGTATAAATGTGATTTATTGTCAGCAAGGATCCATTACATTTACAGACAATATCAGACCAGGCCAATATTTTACAACTAGCCAAACCCGCCATTTATGGTGAGGACAGCCAACCCCCAAATGTGTATGAGGGTCTTCTAATTCTCCCTGACGTAGGTTTGAGAGATGGCTGGATATTTTATTTCTAGGGTAGAAAGAGATGGAATTCATGTGTTTTGTAGTTTTGTTTTTTTATGGTTTTTTTCCTTTCTCCTCTGGATTCCAGGGTCCTGGGGTTGTGGTTTTATATTTAGTGCAATTATCGTTGGTGGTGATTAGAGGGCAGTTGGTCCCTCGGGGCCCCTCATCCAAGAACATGTACCGCTGTGGATGTATTTTAAAATGGTTATGGTTTATATTTGTATGGAATGGGTTTGACTAAATATTTGTAAAAAAAAAAAAAAATTTACCTTTGTTGCTAGAAAGATACAAATTTGAGTTACAGATTGTTTTGTGCATGTTGTGGGTAAGTATTATACTAGTTGTCGTTTTTTGGTGTTGTCGTCATCCTTAGGCTAAGTTTCCACTTGTTTTTTTTCTGGCAGTTTTTGGATTTCTGCCACTGCAGTTTTTGAGCCAAAGCCAGAAGTGTATTCAAAAGGAATAGGACCATATAAAGGAAGGACTTACACTTCTCCTCCCTTATGGATCCACTTCTGACTTTGGCTCAAAAACTGCCAGTAAAAAAACTTAACCTTATTATTAAATTTAGTCTAGTTGGAGATAGATAGATAGATAGATATGAGATAGATATGAGATAGATAGATAGATAGATAGATCGATATGAGATAGATAGATAGATAGATAGATACAGTGGGGATCAAAAGTTTGGGCACCCCAGGTAAACCTTTGTATTAATGTGCATAAAGAAGCCAAGGAAAGATGGAAAAATCTCCAAAAGGCATCAAATTACAGATTAGACATTCTTATAATATGTCAACAAAAGTTAGATTTTATTTCCATCATTTACACTTTCAAAATAACAGAAAACAAAAAAAATGGCATCTGCAAAAGTTTGGGCACCCTGCAGAGTTAATATCTTGTACTGCCCCCTTTGGCAAGTATCCCAGCTTGTAAACGCTTTTTGTAGCCAGCCAAGTTTTTGTTTGAGGTATCTTTGCCCATTCTTCCTTACAAAAGTCTTCCAGTTCTTTGACAATTCTGGGCTGTCTGTCACGCACTGCTCTTTTAAGGTCTATCCATAGATTTTCAATTATGTTGAGGTCAGGAGATTGTGAAGGCCATGGCAAAACCTTCAGTTTACGCCTCTTGATGTAATCCCCCGTGGATTTCGAGGTTCGTTTAGGATCATTATCCATTTGTAGAAGCCATCCTCTCTTTAACTTCAGCTTTTTCACAGATGGCATCAAGTTAGCATCCAAAATTTGCTGAAATTTTATTGAATCCATTTTTCCTTCTCCTCGTGAGATGTTTCCTTTGCCACTGGCTGCAATACAACCCCAAAGCATGATTGATCCACCCCCATGCTTAACAATTGGACAAAGGTTCTTTTCATTAAATTCTGTTCCCCTTCTTCTCCACACGTACCTTTGCTCATTCCGGCCAAAAAGTTCAATTTTAACCTCATCAGTCCACAGAACTTGTTTCCAAAATGCATCAGGCTTGTCTATATGTTCATTTGCAAAGTTCAAATGCTGATTTTTGTGGTGAGGACGTAAAAGAGTTTTTCTTCTGATGACTCTTCCATGAAGACCATATTTGTACAAGTATCTCTTTATAGTGGAATAGTGTACCACAACTCCAGTGTCTGCCAGATCTTTCTGGAGGGATTGTGCAGTCAAACTTGGGTTTTGAATTGTTTTTCTCACAATCCTGCGAGCTGTTCTGTCTGATATTTTTCTTGGTCTTCCAGATCTTGCTTTAACTTCCACTGTTCCCGATGAGTGCCATTTCCTAGTTACATTCCGAACAGAGGATATTGACAACTGAAAACGTTTTGCTATCTTCTTATAGCCTTCTCCAGCTTTGTGAGCATCAACTATTTTCAGTTTCAGATTTCTAGACAACTGCTTAGAAGAACCCATGGTGCTGATTGTTGGGGCAACGTCAGATGAGTCTGGGCATTTAAAACCTTTGAGATTGACATCACCTGGTCTTCCCAGATGATGATTGAGAACAATCCATGAAACTGGCAGGTCTCAGCTTTCCAAAGGGGGCAGTGCATGCTATAAATTCTGCAGGGTGTCCAAACTTTTGCAGACGCCATTTTTTTGTTTTCTCTTATTTTGAAAGTGTAAATGATGGAAATAAAATCTAACTTTTGTTGACATATTATAAGAAGGTCTAATCTGTAATTTGATGCCTTTTGGAGAATTTTCCATCTTTCCTTGGCTTCTTTATACACATTAACACAAATCTTTACCTGGGGTGCCCAAACTTTTGATCCCCACTGTATAGATAGATAGATATGAGATAGATCAGAGATAGATAGATAAATAGAAATTAGATAGATAGATAGATAGATATGAGATAGATAGTTAAATAGACAAATAGATAGATAGATGTACAGTGAATAGTACTTAGAAAAGAAAAGGGATGACCACGGATCTAACCCATGCCCTCAGTTGTCCATCAGCACTTCATCCTCAACATAAAATGGGCATTTTTATTAAATTATCCTCTACGCACATAATTTGGTGGAGGTCCGACAGCTGGGACGCACATGCACAACCATCACTCCATTCATTCCCTATGGGGCTTATGGATCCTCCGTTTGACCATATACATGAATTATATGTCAGCCAACAGAATTTTCCCCCGACTCCACAACTAGTTGCAGCTTATCTAAATGTTAGTGAATGCGTAAGGCAGTGTTTCCAAACCAGGGTGCCTTTAGCTGTTGCAAAAGTAAACTCCTAGCATGCCGGGAATTGTAGTTTTGCAACAGCTGGAGGCACCACGGTTGCGAAACACTGCCCCAAGGACACCCTACACCCTGTCAAACGAATACAACCGCTGCATATTTATTCATATGTTATCAGTTGATTGACAGATCCCAATGCATTGGTATTAGAATGACTGGATTTAATAGCGCGTTGATCAGACAAGCCCTGAAGGTCACATAGTTAGCGGTATGACAGTTATCCATATAAAGAATGAACAGATCGCAGCACTGATGATAATCAGTCACATGTCACACACTTACAGACTTAAAATAGGGGAAACAGACCAATCCTCTTTCGGCAATCCCAAAAACCACCTGCTGGAACCCCTGGCAGTTAATGGTAATTACTGTAAAAACTTGACACCATCATTTTTTTCTGCAGCTCCCCCGCAGGAGAAATCAAGTATTACATACTGCCCTTTCAAATGATAAAATAGCCTGAGTAATCTATGGATACCTTGGAGAGAGAGGAGGGAGTACACTCTTTATAGCTGGCTTTACTCAAATTGATAGAGGTCCCAAACAAGAGTCTCCCCTTTTATTAACCCAAAATGTCCTACTAGTTAAAAGTTGGCCTCCTAAATCAGATAACCCATTTATAGATTATTTGTTACGACCCCAAAAATGACCATGGTTTTACAATTTATTGGGTTCGGTTTAAATTGTTACTAGCTTAATAAAATGTTAAAAACTTTTGACGTTTTATGCTGACAAGTTTGTATCAGTGCTGAGACCCCAACTGATCTCTAGCAGGGTGAAGCGCACAGCAGCAGGGCACTTTATCACTCAGAAGTTTACCGCCTCCATACACGGCAATGCATTTCTGAGCGGACTCCGCATTGGCATGTAAATTCTTTCTGCGAAGGGCGGAATCTGCATTTCCGCGGAAGATTTTTTAATTGTGGAAATTCCCATGTGTGCACGGTGCAGCAGAATCCCATTGAAAACAATGAGACTCTGTTGCAACAGAATTTCTGTGTGGAATTTTTCCGCCAGGTTCCGTTCGAAAATGCTGCCGTGTGAAAATGCCCTTATAGACTATGGTGCCCATCACCTACAACATGACAGATTGTGCACTGAGGCGGGGAGTGAAGGGTGTTACTGCTGTGCACTTCACGCAGCTGTATCTAGAGATCGATGGGGTTCTCAGCACTGAGACCCTGACCGATCAAAACTTTTGACACATCTGCATTTTTTATGATCGTAATGCTTAACCCCTTAAGGACGCAGGACGTAAATGTACGTCCTGGTGAGGTGGTACTTAACGCACCAGGACGTACATTTACGTCCTAAGCATAACCGCGGGCATCGGAGCGATGCCCGTGTCATGCGCGGCTGATCCCGGCTGCTGATCGCAGCCAGGGACCCGCCGGCAATGGCCGACGCCCGCGATCTCGCGGGCGTCCGCCATTAACCCCTCAGGTGCCGGGATCAATACAGATCCCGGCATCTGCGGGAGTTCGCGATTTAAATGAACGATCGGATCGCCCGCAGCGCTGCTGCGGGGATCCGATCATTCATAACGCCGCACGGAGGTCCCCTCACCTTCCTCCGTGCGGCTCCCGGCGTCTCCTGCTCTGGTCTGTGATCGAGCAGACCAGAGCAGGAGATGACCGATAATACTGATCTTTTCTATGTCCTATACATAGAACAGATCAGTATTAGCAATCATGGTATTGCTATGAATAGTCCCCTATGGGGACTATTCAAGTGTAAAAAAAATGTAAAAAAATGTAAAAGTAAAAGTAAAAAAAAAGTGAAAAATCCCCTCCCCCAATAAAAAAGTAAAACGTCCGTTTTTTCCTATTTTACCCCCAAAAAGCGTAAAAAACATTTTTTATAGACATATTTGGTATCGCCGCGTGCGTAAATGTCCGAACTATAAAAATAAAATGTTAATGATCCCGTACGGTGAACGGCGTGAACGAAAAAAAATTTAAAAAAGTCCAAAATTCCTACTTTTTTAATACATTTTATTTAAAAAAAATTATAAAAAGTGTATTAAAAGTTTTTTATATGCAAATGTGGTATCAAAAAAAAGTACAGATCATGGCGCAAAAAATGAGCCCCCATACCACCACTTATACGGAAAAATAAAAAAGTTAGAGGTCATCAAAATAAAGGGATTATAAACGTATTAATTTGGTTAAAAAGTTTGTGATTTTTTTTTAAGCGCAACAATAATATAAAAGTATATAATAATGGGTATCATTTTAATCGTATTGACCCTAAGAATAAAGAACACACGTCATTTTTACCATAAATTGTACGGCGTGAAAACAAAACCTTCCAAAATTAGCAAAATTGCGTTTTTCGTTTTAATTTCCCCACAAAAATAGTGTTTTTTGGTTGCGCCATACATTTGATGATATAATGAGTGATGTCATTACAAAGGAAAACTGGTCACGCAAAAAATAAGCCCTCATACTAGTCTGTGGATGAAAATATAAAAGAGTTATGATTTTTAGAAGGTGAGGAGGAAAAAACGAAAACGTAAAAATTAAATTGTCTGAGTCCTTAAGGCCAAAATGGGCTGAGTCCTTAAGGGGTTAAAGGGGTACTTCACTGGAAAACAATTTTTTTTTTAAATCAACTAGTGCCAGGAAGTTGAACAGATTTGTAAATTACTTCTATTTAAAAATCTTAATCCTTCCAGTACTTATCAGCTGCTGTATACTACAGAGGAAGTTGTGTAGTTCTTTTCAGTCTGACCATATTGCTCTCTGCTTACACCTCTGTCCATGTCAGGAACTGTCAAGAGCCGGAGCAAATCCCCAAATAAAACTTCTGAGATAGACAGAGGTGTCAGCAGAGAGCACTGTGGTCAGACAGAAAATAAACTTTAAGAGTACCTATCATGATCTAAACTCTCCCTAATCCCTCCCCCCTCCCCCCCCCCCCCCCCCACCTGTCCCTGGCTCTCACTGACACTATCACTGTGTTTCTTTTCATTCAAAAACCCCTCTTTGTACCTGATTTATTGTCTTCTTGGCTGCTCATTCAGCCGTCCTAGTGTGAGGGAGGAAGGGGGCGTGGCGTGACGGCTGACAGCTCTGAGTCTTCTCCTCTCTGTTTACAACTGCATGTGCAGAGAGAAGAAAGATCTGAGCTCAGATAGTAAAATGAATGAGGGCATGCAGTAAGGCAATGTCAGGAGTATGTCCTGCTGTGCTATGAGCACAGTGCTGACTCCTACCTGTCAATCAGAAAACTGTGCTGAGCTTGTCTGTGTCCCGGCTGCAGTCTGAGATTTCAGACTCCAGCATGAGTCTGAAATCTATAAAAAAAAAAAAAGAGGCTTGCGACCAGGACTGGTAGGGAGACCCCTAGTGGTCATTTTTTCAAAGTGGAAAATTTTATAGAAAGAAGCATATTTTTTAATAACATACAATTGAAAAGTTATTCTGCATACATTAATCTATAATATATCAAAAGTTTTTTTGATGAAAGGTACCCTTTAAAAAGAAAAGAACTTCCTCTGTAGCATACAGCAGCTGATAAGTACTGGAAGGGTTAACATTTTTTGATAGAAGTAATTTACAAATCTGTTTAACTTTCTGGCACCAGTTGATTTAAAAAAATTAGTTTTTCACCGGAGTACCCCTTTAAATATACCAGAGTACCCCTTTAAGTGAATGGTGCTGAGCTGCAATAATACACCCAATCCATGGACAAGCAGAGTTCTGTTTCTATAAAAAGAAGCAGATATGTTTTTTAATCCTGAGCGATCCCTGTAACCTGGCGATGGGTTTTACGAGAACACTTATAGAAAATTATAGAGGAGGTGATTCAGCGGCTGTGTGTTGACTTTATGGAGCAAACCTGCAATATTGAGAAATCACCTGTAACATTCCAGTCATTGTGCCGGGGACCATTTATGACCCCTTAGTATAAGTGCCGGACAAGCCCTCAGGTCTGCTTAGAGCTCGATGGGAAAATGGGCGATAAAGAAGTATTTGTGAGATCCCATCCTGAGATAAAGCTGAGGCTGTAGTCATAAGATGCGCTCCAGTGAACCAGGACGGCTATTTTGGCTGTTGTATATCATTTATATCATTTAGGACACACCTGGAACAGTAGCATTAGGTGAAGCTTCTGGGCCCCATTTCCCATGTGCTATTTATAATGCTGAGGCCTTCAGACTCCCTCCCTAAGGGCCCATTCACACGGCAGAATTTCTGCTTGTGGAATTCCACCTTAGATTAAAGCCCATAGACTTCTATGGGATTCCGCACTCCCATGGGAGTGCGGAATCCCATAGAAGTCTATGGGCTTTAATTTGCAGCGGAATTCCGCAAGCTGAAATTCTGCCGTGTGAATGGGCCCTAAAGCTTCTCGTTTGCCCAGAAAACTCTATACCAGAAATGGGTATAGACAGGGCTGGCGTTAGGGCAGGGCCAATTAGGCAATTGCCTAGGGCCCCCATCCCCCAGGGGTCCCCCTGCCGGCTGCTCAGTAACGGATCAGCAGCCCACTGCAGCCCGGCCGCGGCCACTTTAAAACAGTGACCAGGGACAGGCCCAGACACTTCTCCTGCTTTTTCAATTTTTCCTTACCTGGCCGCGCTCGGCAGGCTCAGGTAATGCGGTGGGTCTTGTGGGCTGTGTGGATAATATGACGAGTGATGTCTCCTGCCGGCTCCTCTGCGCGGTGTCAGGGACGTCACTCATCATTCCCTGCAGTGCCGGCTGCTTAAGTTTAGCAGTCCGGCCGCGGCTGCAGGAAATGATGAGTGACGTCCCTGATTCAAAAAAAATTGAAAAAGCAGGGGGAGAGGGGGGCCTAATGTGGGGGAACTATACTGCCAACCTAATCTTGAGAAGCTATACTGGTAACCTAATGTGGGGGGACTATACAGCCAACCTAATGTGGGGGAACTATACTGCCAACCTAATCTTAAGAAGCTATACTGTTAACCTAATGTAGGGGAACTATACTGCCAACCTAATGTGGGGGAACTATACTGCCAACCTAATCTTAAGAAGCTATACTGGTAACCTAATGTGGGGAACTATACTGCCAACCTAATGTGGGGGAACTATACTATCAACCTAATGTGGGGGAACTATACAGCCAACCTAATGTGGGGGAACTATACAGCCAACCTAATGTGGGGAACTATACTGCCAACCTAATGTGGGGGGATTATACAGCCAACCTAATGTAGGGGAACTATACCGCCAACTTAATGTGGGGGAACTATACAAAAATATAAAATTGTACTATTCTGATCCCTATAACTCTTTTTTTTTTCTGTATATGGGGATGTATGAGGGTCATTTTTTGCGCTTTGATTTGTAGTTTCTATCGGTACCATTTTTGTTTTGATGTGACTTTTCAATTGATTTAAAGATATGTTTTATTGTATTTGAAGTGACCAAAAATGTGTAAATCTGGTGAGTGCACTATTACGACTTTTGGGTCCCCTCTTTTGATTTTGCCTAGGGCCACGCTAAGCCTAAAACCGGCCCTGGGTATAGAGTTATAAAGTAAAAAACAACTGCAGTGAAGCTCCTTGTACGTCCCATTCTGAGGGCCTGACGTTTGCTGATGTCACCTCCTCTCATGACCTTCTCTCTTGTTTGCTTAGGGCCCCATTAGACAGCCCGGTAGGCAGGGCCGGATCTGCCTATGGGCAAAATAGGCAGCCGACTAGAGCACCCTCTTAATGGGGGTACTGCTCTGCCTGCTGCAATAAAGTTAGCCAGCATCCAAAGCACTTGCCCATCCAAAGCACCTGGCCATTAAGCAAAACCCCGCCATGCTACCCCCACCCCACCTGTACTATAATAATCAGCTTTTTTCAGCCTTTTGGAGGAGCGCAGTGCCACCTTCGAGGCAGGCAAGGGCCATCATTAAGGTCAGGTCCGTCCAACATCCAGACATCGCGCTTGCCTTCATATATCGGGAGAGGCCAATGGGCGAGGTCAAAGGGCGGCAAAATTAGCTTCAGCCTAGGGTGGCAAAATCTTGCACTAGGCCTGCCAGTAGGCCCCATACATGAGTGCTGGCCCTCTATGTCAGGGTAACATGGTGGCTCAGTGGTTAGCACTGTTGCATTTCAGTGCTTGAATCCTAGGTTCAATAACCACCATGGTGAAGAGTTTGTCTGGGTACTCAGTTTTTTCCCTCCACTTTCCAAAGCATATTGATAGATGAATAGATTGTGAGCCCCAATGGGGATACAGGGAATAATCTGATGAGCTCGGCTCATTTACAGAGTCTGTTACCAAGGCTCTAGCATCAGACGGGCAGGGCTGCACAAACAAGCACTGGATTGTTCATGTGGCCCTTTGACGCCATCACTTGTCAGCCGCACGTTCTCTATTAGGCTAAGTTTCCACTTGTTTTTTTTCTTCCTGCGTTTTTATGTGAGAAAAAAAACCCAGAAAAAACGCCAGTGCAATTTCCTGCATCTGACGTTTTTTCTGGCGTTTTTGCATTTGAGTGGAAATTGCATTTTTGGCCCCTTTGGAGTTTTTTTATTTATTTTTTTTATTTGCTGGGTACCAAAAAAAAAACCAAAGGATTATTTTTGATAACAAAATGTTAATTATTTTTTATAAACAGTGCGTGTGTGTGTTTCACTTTTTTTCTCTATTTTTTATTTTTTTGGTAGTACTAGATTTACAGCTAACATCTGGCCACAGCGTTTTTTTCAATGAAAAAATCCAAGAGGAAACTTAGCCTAACACAGTAGACAATGATCTTTTGTCACTGGCTGATCACTGGCCCTACTATACAGGGTGATATCAACCTGTCCTGCTTACAATTGCCCTGTGAAATAGGGTCTTATGTCGTTTCTCCCTGCAGATTGAGTGCCCTGTGCAAATATTTTATGGAAAGATGGGACCATCCCGATATCACCCCTCATGGAGCCCAATGGGGTTGCCTTCATGGTGTTTATATGGCCAGAAGCAGTGTCCTGGGCAGGTTTTATGCTTGTTTATACTTGATACACACATGTATATAGAAGCCTATACGTTGAAACCTATTATTGGTCAGATCCATATGATGAGGAAGACCTCATGATGGTCTTCAGGCTTGGGAAGATAGTTACTGTAAATCTCTTCTTGTAAGGTCAGATAAACAGACATTTTAGCAAATGCTATGGGCTATGACCCTTAAAATAATAATCAGTAGCCCTCTATACTACATCTACACAAGCTACAGAAGGGGTGAAGTCAGTCATAGTCTGCCATAGTCAAGTCAGTCCAAGTCATCCGGTCTCAAGTCAGCATGGCCTACATTCAAATTGTCCAAGTCCACTATAAGTCCCAGCGAGCCCTAAGGTCTTTGAAGTCACTGGTCACCTCCGTGGGCCTAGCCAAGCTGTATAGACTGTTACACCTGTCTGACTCAGTAAAGCTGCCGTTGTTCGATAACTTGGCTTCTGAGTCATTATTTGCCCCCGTGCCTTGCCCAGGATCCAGCGGTATTCCTTCAGGTGGTGTAGAGGATAAACTGTGCCCTGGCATCACGAACACAAGGGATTAATTCCATCTGCCCTCATCACCACAAATGTATATGTTCTTCCCACAAAATTTTTATGGAGCTTGTCTGTTCTTCTGGCAACATTTGCACCGATTCCTTACATTCTACTTAAAACATCTTTGATGACCTTGCATATTTTCCTAAAGCATATGCATGAAGTTTCTATGCTCTTCTGGTAACATCTACATGGAGTTTGTATGTTCTTCCTACAATGTCTCTCTTCATGGAGTATGAATTTATCTTCTTTGCAAAAATACATAGGGGGAGATTTATCAAAACCAGTCCAGAGGAAAAGTTGCTGAGTTGCCCATAGCAACCAATCAGATCGCTGCTTTCATTTTTGAAAAGGCCTGTGAAAAATGAAAGGAGCGATCTGATTGGTTACTATGGGCAACTCAGCAACTTTTCATCTGGAAAAGTTTTTGATAAATTTCCCCCATAGAGTGTGTATGTTCTACCTACAACATCTCCATGGTATTTGAATGCTCTCCTTGATAGTAATGCATGGAGTTTGGATGTCCTTCATTTTCTTTCGACAACATATGCATGAGCTTTGTATGTTAATTTTGCAACATTTACTCAGAGACTTAAAGGGGTACTCCGCCCCTAGACATCTTATCCCTATCCAAAGGATAGGGGATAAGAGGTTTGATCGCCGTGGTCCCGCCACTGGGGACCCCCGTGATCTCCCTGCTTCACCCGGAATTCGTTTAGAGCGTCAGGTGCATCGCCAGTGAAATCATGGCCACCCCCCCTCAATGCAAGTCTATGGGAGGGGGCGTGACGTCCGTCACGCCCCCTCCCATAGACTTGCATTGAGGGGGCATGGCCGTGACATCAAGAGCGGGGCTTGACCATGACGTCACGAGCATCGGCCCCACATCGTCAGTCATCCAGCACAGAACGAAGTTCACTCCATGCACCGAATGTCTGCGGTGCTGCAGCCGAGATCTTGGGGGTCCCCAGCAGCCGGATCCCCGCGATCAGACATCTTATCCCCATCATTTGGATAAGGGATTAGATTTATAAGGCCAGAATAACCCTTTAATGTTCTTCTTGGTAGCAATGCATAAAGTTTGTATGTTCTTCCCAGATTCTTCTCAGACTGTTGAGACCCAATGAGCTCCTAGCAGGCTATATCTACCCCTCCCCCTTACTACAATAAATAATTAAATAATAACTGACACAACAACAATTTAACTTTTCCGTGGGTGGGGATCGGCCACAGCTTTATTTATAAAATTACTTATATAAATAACAATTTAACTGTAACAAAGACACCGATTGGCTTCTTACCAACCCGAGAGGTGCTGTCACACCGTCCTGTGTGGAGGTCTACCCCGGGTTGACCCCGCTTTCACCGTCTTCTTACCGCCAAGCTGTGACTTACAATAAACAGAGATACAAAAAAGGGAGGGCAAAACTCCGGGTCCTGGGCAGATTGAGGGGGGAAGGGAGGCACCACAGCCATAAATAACCAGGGGAGGGCCCCTGAAAGCCCGGGAAACTATTAAACCCCTGATTGGTGCACTCCTTCCCCCCCACCCATGGGACATACCACTGTAGCCACTGGCAAGTTTTACAGGCGGGGGAGGGGGCTAAAAACCTTGCCTGTATATTTCTTAACCTCTTACTGCTCACCAGTCAGGGGGCAAGCTAGTTATGCACAGCTTGCCCCTCCATAACCTACACGGAGCTTCTAATGGCAAAACTTTTGGTTACCCAGCCCATAGGTTGCAGTATGAGACTCCTCTGTAATCAGCGTAAAGGCCGCTAAATACACCCAAGCCATGAAAACTGTAATGTGATATCATAAGGAAATGAAGTCAACTTCACATATAATCTACTTGTCAACATGCTGCGTATTGTCTGCGGACGGGAATTGTCAACTGAGCGTGAAAGCATCCATCCACCGAGCATGACACCTGCGAGCTATCTGAATATATACAAAAGAAATCGGACAACGTCACAGCTTGTGCTTATTGACTGTCATCATGATTGTTATTGGCACCAAAATGCTCTTCAACGCTATATACTACCACATTAGTTCCTGGCCCCATGCTAAATTTCCTATTTCAGGCACATGTACTTTAGGGACCCTTAAAGGGGTACTCCGCCCCTAGACATCTTATCCCCTATCCAAACAATAGGGAATAAGATGTCTGAATGAAGGGGTCCCGCCGCTGGGAACCCCCGCGATCCCCCTGCTGCACCCTGTGTTCGTTTAGAGTGTCGGGTGCAGCGCCGGAGGCTCGTGATGTCATGGCCACGCCCCCTCAATCCAAGTCTATGGAAGGGGGCGTGATGGCGGTCACGCCCCCTCCTATAGACTTGCATTGAGTTGGCGTGACCGTGACAACACGAGCCTCCACCCCGCATCGCCAGTCATCCAGGAAGGAGCGAAGTTCACTTAGTGCACCAGATGTCTGGGGTGCCACAGCTGAGATCGTGGGGGTCCCCGGCGGCGGGACCCCTGCAATCTGAAATCTTATCCCTTATCCATTGGAGATGTCTAGGGGCAGAGTACCCCTTTAATAGGACTTCATATAACCTACTGACTAACCTTGTAAGCTTGGATCTTGGAGGATGAGAGGACCCAGATGAAACCCACATAAACATGGGGAGAACATACAAATCCTGAGCTGATGTTGCACCTGGTTATATAAAACCCAGAACCCCAGCTCTCTGTTACTGAGCCACCAAAAATTTTGGTTGGAGCTGTTGTATTATTTCAACAAACCTTTCCAAACTTAAAGGGGTACTCCCGTGGAAAACTTTTTTTTTTTTTTTTAATCAACTGGTGCCAGAAAGTTATACAAATTTGTAAATTACTTCTATTAAAAAATCTTAATCCTTCCAGTACTTTTTAGGGGCTGTATACTACAGAGGAAATGCTTTACTTTTTAGATTTCTCTGATGTCATGACCACAGTGCTCTCTGCTGACCTCTGCTGTCCATTTTAGGAACCGTCCAGAGCAGCATATGTTTGCTATGGGGATTTTCTCCTGTTCTGGACAGTTCCTAAAATCCACAGCAGAGGTCAGCAGAGAGCACTTTGGTCATAACATCAGAGAAATCTAAAAAGTAAAGCATTTCCTCTGTAGTATATAGCCCCTAAAAAGTACTGGAAGGATTAAGATTTTTTTTATAGAAGTCATTTACAAATCTGTTTAACTTTCTGGCACCAAATGATTTAAAAAAAAAAAGTTTTCCACTGGAGTACCCCTTTAAACCAGTCCAAAAAAAATGAGGATCCTGTTACCTAGAAAAGGGGAAAGGGGTTGGAGCTGCAGGAGCAATGAGAAGTAAAAGTAAAGGGGTAGTCTTTTATGAGCCGGGTCCATTGGCAGGGGGGGGGGGGGGGACAGGCCTTTCTATCTACTATGAATAATAGAGATAATAGAAAGTTCAATTCTCTCACAGTGCTCCCGCAGGTGGAATTCGGTATTACAAAGTTTTCATTGAAATCAGGGAAATGTATATGTAATTCACAGTGGTGCTGGGTCCTCCACGGCAAGATGGAGAACTAAAATGGGGGACCACCTCTATTTACTTTTTCTTTATAGGGTGTTAGGCAACCTCTGGTCATTGCAGGACTGAAAGTCTGATTGCAAATTTTGTCATTTAGGGTTATGGATGAGAGTTTAAAGCTTACAACAGAAAGCAGAGTAATTTCTTCAACAAAAGGGTCTTTAATCTCTCATCCAGAAAATAGTTATGAGGGTACCCCTTTAAAATTCACACAAGTTCATCCAGGTTTTTTTTTCCGCAATTGAGGACATGTACTCTGTTTTGCTGAAGTAAATAAAAAATGGATTATACATTAAAGGGTACCTTTCATCAAAAAAACTTTTGATATATTATAGATTAATGTATGCAGAATAACTTTCCAATAGCATGTTATTAAAAAATATGCTTCTTTCTATTTAATTTTCCACTTTGAAAAAATGACCACTAGGGGTCTCCCTACCAGTCCTTTTTTATAGATTTCAGACTCATGCAGGAGTCCTAAATCTCAGACTGCAGCCGGGACACAGGCAAACTCCCTGGCAGTGAGCAGTGCTGAGTTTGTCTGTGTTCCGGCTGCAGTCTGAGATTTAGGACTCCTGCATGAGTCTGAAATCTATAAAAAAGGACTGGTAGGGAGACCCCTAGTGGTCATTTTTTCAAAGTGGAAAATTAAATAGAAAGAAGCATATTTTTTAATAACATGCTATTGGAAAGTAAACCTACCCCAACATGGTGTCTGCCCCTTACTATCCCCACCAGGGCAGTATAAGGGAAACTGGTTTATAAGAACGTAAAGCTGGTCATACATTTCTGATGTTTACCTGATCATTGCTCAGCCGAAAGCTATCTCTCCTGATCCCCACATACATGTGCAAACTAGGCCAAACATTCATGTATTCTGATCACAAGATAACAAAATACAATATACCCTGAAGACATGGGCCCAGAACAGTGACACTGAGGCAATGTTTACCGGACAAGACAACATCCTGTACTGGGTCACCACAGGTGGTCATTAGTTCTTTCCAAAATCAGCAGGTTGAAGGGGTACTCCCGCCCCTAGACATCTTATCCCCAGAGGCGGGCCCCCCGCGATCTCGGCTGCGACACCCTAGACTTCACTCTGTGGCGCATGACCGGGGATGCGGGCAGAGGCTTGTGACGTCACGGCCATGCCCTCTCAATGCAAGTCTATGGGAGGGGGCGTCACGCCCCCTCCCATAGACTTGCATTGAGGGGGCATGGCCGTGACGTCACGAGCGGAGCGCGGCCGTGATGTCACGAGCCTTCAGCACTGAACCCGACGCTCTCAATGAATGCCCGGTGCAGCACGGAGATAGGGGATAAGTTGGATAGAGGATAAGATGTCTAGGGGCGGAGTATCCCTATAAGACATAGTTATCTTGTTTGTATGATCAGCCTCAGGTGCCAGACATTTACTCTGAATCAGTATGGTTTAAAGGGGTACTCCCGCGGAAAACTTTTTTTTTTTTTTAATCAATTGGTGCCAGAAAGTTAAACAGATTTGTAAATCACTTCTATTAAAAATTTTTAATCCTTCCAGTACTTTTTAGGGGCTGTATACTAAAGAGAAATCCAAAAAAGAAATGCATTTCCTCTGATGTCATGACCACAGTGCTCTCTGCTGACCTCTGCTGTCCATTTTAGGAACTGTCCAGAGCAGGAGAAAATCCCCATAGCAGAGGTCAGCAGAGAACACTGTGGTCATGACATCAGAGGAAATGCATTTATTTTTTTGGGATATTAGTATACAGCCCCTAAAAAGTACTGGAAGGATTAAGATTTTTTCACAGAAGTGATTTACAAATCTGTTTAACTTTCTTGCACCAGTTGATTTAAAAAAAAAAAAAAAGTTTTCCACGGGAGTACCCCTTTAACTCAGGAGTGGTACAATGGGTGCTGCATGGGTATAGGGCATTCAAGACCTCGTTTCAAGGCAGACAGACTATTTGGTTCTACTAAAATTAAAGGGGTACTCCGCTGCCCTGTGTCGGAAGCTCCGCTCCCCAGTGTCCGGAAGTTTTTTTATTCCGGACGCTGTGTGCGGGCTTCCGTGTTCAGAGCTGCCCCTCATGACGTCACGCCATCGCGCCCCCTTCCCATAGACTTTCACTGAGGGAGCGAGCGTGACGTCACGAGGTGCAGCCCTGAACACGGAACGATAAACTTCCGGACACTGGGGAGCGGAGCTTCCGACACAGGGCAGCGGAGTATCCCTTTAAACATCATATTTTTTGACTTGATTATAGGGGGAACAGAGGATGTAGTGGCCCCGGGTGCTCTTGGCCTGTGGTCTACTGGACCCACTACCATATAATAGGACATAATCATAGTATTCTATGTGACACGTGGTAGGTCACAGATGTTGCATTGTGGCCCAGGATCTAATCATATGTATGTGTCTATTATCTGGCAGGGATTGCTGTGTGAGTGCGGGGACCTAAACATCCTGAGAGGCGTCAGACAGCGGAGCCTTTCTTATATTAACTCTATAAATAACCTAATAACATATTCTGTCTCCGCGCTGAGAACACAGTCATTTCTGTATGATTCATTACTTATAACCTGCCCGTCCACTTATTGTAATTACTATATAGAAGATGCTGCCTTTCATCACATGGAACATTTAATCCTACATCTAAATGGATTTAGTAACGTACCTGGTGACAAACACTCTACCTCCTCCAAGGGTTGTCACCCAGCCACCCTGACGTCCGGCATCTGGGGATGGATCAAAGCTTAAAGAGTTTTTAAAGGGGTACTCCCGTGGAAAACTTTTTTTTTTTTTTTTTAAATCAACTGGTGCCAGAAAGCTAAACAGATTTGTAAATTACTTCTATTAAAAAATCTTCATCCTTGCAGCACTTTTTAGGGGCTGTATACTACAGAGGAAATGCTTTTCTTTTTGGATTTCTCTTCTGTCACGACCACAGTGCTCTCTGCTGACCTCTGCTGTCCATTTTAGGAACTGTCCAGAGCAGCATATGTTTGCTCTGGGGATTTTCTCCTGCTCTGGACAGTTCCTAAAATGGACAGCAGAGGTCAGCAGAGAGCACTGTGGTCGTGACAGAAGAGAAATCCAAAAAGAAAAGCATTTCCTCTGTAGTATACAGCCCCTAAAAAGTTTTTTAATAGAAGTAATTTACAAATCTGTTTAACTTTCTGGCACCAGTTGATTTAAAAACAAACGTTTTCCACGGGAGTACCCCTTTAAGTCTAATGATGTATTGGTGATCATTCCATTTTCTTGTATCTATATCTTATTGACAATGATAGATGGAAAACCCTTCTGTATCCCAAAAGTAAACTGTAACTGTAAACTTTACTTTCTTTCTAGGACTGTTCAAAATGTTGCAGAAAAATTGTGTGGTTCTTTAGAATACACTTTACTTAAGGGGGTATTCCGCTGCTTAGCGTTTGGAACAAACTGTTCCGAACGCTGGAGCCGGCGCCGGGAGCTTATGATGTTATAGCCCCGCCCCCTCATGACATCACGCCCCGCCCACTCAATGCAAGTCTACTGGAGGGGGCGTGACAGCCGTCACGCCCCCTCCCATAGACTTGCATTGAGGGGGCGGAGCGTGATGTTATGAGGGGGCGGGGTTATGACATCATGAGCTCCCGGCTCCAGCGTTCGGAACAGTTTTTGTTCCGAACGCTGAGCAGCGGAGTACCCCTTTAAGGAAAAGGAAGTATCTTTCCTCTAGTCGCTATCCGTGGGATAATTTGTGTGCTTTACGCAGAATTTGTAAATATTTACTTTGGATGTTTTTGTACTTGTACAGTAATTCTACTTTGATGTTGCAATAGCTTGTGTCTTATTTATCTGAGCAAACGGTAAAAGGACTTCACTGGTGTAGTCCATAGTGACTGCGTGCAAGGATTCCTTTCCACTGTTATGGACAATGCTTTTTGTTCCACCTTAAAGTGGAACTCTGGTGGGAAAAAAATAATGTTTTCAAATCAACTGGTGCAAGAAAGTTAAAACAGATTTGTAAATCACTTCTATTTATAAAAGGTAACCCTTCTAGTACTTATCAGCTGCTTTATACTACAGATATACTACAGAGGCATTTGTGAAGTTTTTTTCCAGCCTGACCACAGTGCTCTCTGCTGACACCTCTGTCCATGTCAGGAACTGTCCAGAGCAGGAGAGGTTTTCTATGGGGATTTGCTTCTAATCTGGACAGTTCCTGACATGGACAGAGGTGTCAGCAGAGAGCACTGTTGTCAGAGAAATTCACAAATGTCTATGTTTTATATAGCAGCTAAAAAGTACTGGAAGGATCAACATTTTTTAATAGAAGTAATTTACAAATCTGTTTAACTTTCAGGCACCAGTTGATTTGAAAACATTTGTTTTCAACTTGTTTCCACCGGAGTTCCCCTTTAAGTTTGCAGGGCATACATGTACACCCTGCGCTCACTCCCGTTCTATGACACTTGCTCAGGAGCTGAGCGCACATCATAGCGGGATGGTCCAGGCGGCTCCTCACATCCGATCGGCACTCCAATGCTCCAGGAAGTCATGGCAGGCTGGATCAATGGAGCACCGATAACACTCATCAGTGCTGTGCTATGGCACAGCATTGAGCAGTGTATGCAATCCAGAGATTAAATGTTATACAAAAAAAATAGTTAAAAAAAAAAAGTTGAAAAAATAAAAGTTAAGGAATGAGAATTAACTTTATTAACCTAATAAAAGTTTCACCCCCCCCCCCTTTCTTCCCATTTTTTTTAAATAAAATTATCTAAACAATAATAAACTTAAACATATGTGGTGTCGCCGTGCGCATTGGAAATGTGCTTTATTGTTTGGTTTTCTTTATAATTTTCTAGTAATTTTTATATTTTTTTGCATTTTTTTCCAGGATGTCTTCAGAGGAGAAAGAGAGTAAGGAAGGACTCATCGAATTTTATTCTTCATACCGGGAACTCTTTGAGTTCTTCTGTAACAACACAACCATTCATGGTGCCATCCGGCTGGTGTGCTCCCGAAACAATCGCATGAAAACCGCGTTTTGGCTTGTCTTGTTCCTGGTCACCTTTGGACTCCTATATTGGCAATTTGCGCTTCTTTTTGGACAGTACTTCAGCTACCCAGTGAGCATCACCGTAAATGTCAATTCAGACAAGATGTTTTTCCCGGCTGTGACCGTGTGCACCCTGAATCCGTACAGGTGAGGAAAGAGAGGTGACTTTGTTGAGTATCTCATAGGCAGCAGTGACATTGCCAAAATATAGAAGCTGAAACTATGATGTCACCTCATCCCTTTAATATTCTGGGTTTCTCACTACAACTGCAAATATAATAGGATCAAACTATTCCAGCCAAGCAATTCTCATACAGTAACATCAACCATAGAATTTCCAATACGGTAATACCAGCCACAGCAGTTCCCATATAGCAATGCCAACCAGTTTCTCTCATTTAAGTCCATCCATACCAGTTCCCCTATAGCAATGCCAGGAGCAGCAGTTCTCATTTAGTACTTCAACCAAAATGGCTCCCATGCAATAAAAGACCAGGCATAGCAATGTCTTGTAAAGTACCGTATATATACTCGAGTATAAGCCGACCCGAATATAATCCGAGGCTTCTAATTTCACCCCAAAAACCCTGGAAAAGTTATTGACTCGACTATAAGCCTTGGGTGGGAAATACATCATCCCCCCATGTCATCATCCAGACCCCCGTCATCATTCCCCACCTGTCATCATCCAGACCCCCGTCATTAACACCCCCGTCATTATCACCCTGTCATTAACACCCTTGTCATCATTACCGCCTGTCATCATCACCCTGTCATCATCAACCTGTCATTTTCACCCCCGTCATAATCACCGTCATCCCTCTCATCATCATCCACCCCCCCCCCTTCATCATCATCACCGCCTGTCAATCTCAGTGGTCTTCAACCTGCGAACCTCCAGTTGTTGCAAAACTACAATTTCCAGCATGCCCTGACAGCCATCGGCTGTCCGGGCATGCTGGGAGTTGTAGTTTTGAAACATCTGGAGGTCCGCAGGTTGGAGACCACTGCGGCCTTCGTCATCATCCAGACCCCCCTTTAGTTTTCTACTCATCTCCCCTCGGTGGGAAGGAAGGTTAAGCTGGTCCGGGCCATCTATGCTGCAGGGACCGTCCGGTGGGGAGGGTTAGTCGTTCCGGGCTGTCCATTTTCACCGGGAGGCCCTCTTCTCCGCTCCGGGCTGGCCCCAGTCTAGTGACTGGGACGCCACACAGGGACGCCACACAGGGAGTCCGGGGCAGGTCCGGAGCGGAGAAGAGGGCCTCCCGGTTAAAATGGACAGCCCGGAACGACTAACCCTCCCCACCGGATGGTCCCTGCAGCATAGATGTCCCGGACCAGCTCACCCTTCCTTCCCACCAAGGGGAGGTGAGTAGAATACTAAAGGGGGGGTCTGGATGATGACTAAGGCCGCAGTGGTCTTCAACCTGCGGACCTCCAGATGTTTCAAAACATCGGCTGTCCGGGCATGCTGGAAGTTGTAGTTTTGCAACATCTGGAGGTCCGCAGGTTGAAGACCACTGAGAAGGGATTGACAGGCGGAGAGTTGACTCAAGTATAAGCCGAGGGGAGCATTTTCAGCACGAAAAATCATGCTGAAAAACTCGGCTTATACTCAAGTATATACGGTTAAAAAGTAATAAATATAAACTAATAACATCTGTATACTACTAGCTACAAATTTATAATATTCATTAACATAGTCATATTCTGAAGCACTGTAGAAAGATTGTCACATCGGTCCCTGTGTCCAATGGGGATCCCAATCTAAATTCCAGATTATCCTATCGGGATGTTTTTGGAATGTGATGGGAAACTGGAGACTACCAGTTACAAATAGCAATGATGCACATGCAAGAGTAAGAAGTGCTACTGCAATGGGAGCTGGTAAAGATCAAGGGAATCTGTGATTAGTATCACTCCCACTTACCTGTTGGTACAAACTTGTAGTGGGGGGTGACACTGATGAAAACCATACTTACCTCTCCTTGCTACATGCATCCAGACTACAGTAATCCCAGTCTTCAGTATATGCAAATGAGTGTCTGATCAGAGATCATAAGAAGGGGGGGGGGGGCCAGAATCCCTAATGGTTGAAAGGAACGGTAGATGTGTGCTGCCGCCAGGGTGCGGAGTCTAGTCTTGGGAGGGGCATTATCAGAGTACCATGCGGATGTCGACACGCCCCCTCTCATAGACTTGAGTTGAGGGGGCATGGTGTGACATCACAAGGGGTGTGGCTGTGACGTCACAACACCCACAGCCCGTACCCAGGGTTCAGAACAAAATATTCCGAACGCTGGGGCAGTATAGTACCCTTTAAGTACGCAGCATAGTTCCCCCCACACTAGGTAGGCAGCATAGTTCCCCCACACTAGGTTGTCAGCATAGTTCCCCCACACTAGGTTGTCAGCATAGTTCCCCCACACTAGGTAAACAGCATAGTTCAACCACACTAGGTAAGCAGCATAGTTCAACCACACTTTGTAGGCAGCATAGTTTAACCTCACTAGGTAGGCAGCATAGTTCAACCACAGTAGGTAGGCAGCATACGGTAGTTCCCACACACTAGGTAGGCAGCATAGTTCCCCCACACTAGGTAGGCAGCATACAGTAGTTCCCCCACACTGGGTAGGCAGCATAGTTCCCCCACACAAGGTTGTCAGCATAATTCCCCCACGCTAGGTTGGCAGCATAGTTCCCCCACACTAGGTTGGCAGCATAGTTCCCCCACATTAGGTTGGCAGCATAGTTCCCCCACATAAGGTTGGCAGCATAGTTCCCCCACACTAGGTTGGCAGTATAGTTGCCCCACATGAGGTTGTAGTTCACCCACATTAGGTTGGCAGTATAGTTCCCCCATATTAGGTTGGCAGTATAGTCCCCCCACATTAGGTTGTAAGTACAGTTCCCCCACATTAGGTTTTAGTTCCCCCCACATTAGGGGCAGTGGAGTACCCTTTAAGTACGCAGCATAGTTCCCCACACACTAGGTAGGCAGCATAGTTCCCCCACACTAGGTAGGCAGCATAGTTCCCCCACACTAGGTAGGCAGCATAGTTCCCCCACTCTGGGTAGGCAGCATACGGTAGTTCCCACACACTAGGCAGGCAGCATAGTTCCCTCACACTAGGTAGGCAGCATAGTTCCCCCACACTAGGTAGGCAGCATAGTTCCCCCCACACTAGGTAGGCAGCATAGTTCCCCCACACTAGGTAGGCAGCATAGTTCCCCCACACTAGGTTGTCAGCATAAGCATAGTTCCCCCACACTAGGTAGGCAGCATAGTTCCCCCACACTAGGTAGGCAGCATGGTTCTCCCACACTAGGTTGTCAGCATAGTTCTCCCACGCTAGGTTGGCAGCATAGTTCTCCCATGCTAGGTTGGCAGCATAGTTCCCTCACGCTAGGTTGGCAGCATAGTTCCCCCACGCTAGGTTGGCAGCATAGTTCCCCCATGCTAGGTTGGCAGTATAGTTCCCCCACATTAGGTAGCCATTATAGTTCCCCCACATTAGGTTGGCAGTATAGTTCCCCCACATTAGGTTGGCAGTATAGTCCCCCCACATTAGGTAGGCAGTATAGTTCCCCCACACTAGGTAGGCAGCATAGTTCCCCCACATTAGGTTGGCAGTATAGTTCCCCCACATTAGGTAGGCAGTATAGTTCCCCCACATTAGGTAGGCAGTATAGTTCCCCCACATTAGGTAGGCAGTATAGGTCGCCCACATTAGGTAGGCAGTATAGTTCCCCCTACATTGAGTTGACAGTATGTTCCCCCACATTAGGTTTGCAGTATGTTCCCCCACATTAGGTTGGCAGTGGCCCCACAGATATACAGCCTTCAGCCATATACAGTGTATGGCTGGAGGCTGTATGTCTGTGTACTGCCCCACTTCAGTGTTCTGACCACCGCTCCTCCGATGCAGGGTCATGATCTACCGTTATGACCGGGGGAGCAGTGGTCGGAGCACCGAAGCTGACGTGCCACTGGTAACTTACCATGCACGTGTACTCGCTGCTCCGCTCTGCTCCTATGGGCACAAGCATGGGACGTCAGTGACGTCCCTGCATGTGCTACCTCTTGGCAGTCCCTGCGTTTTTTAAGTTAACACAGGGCCGCAGAAAGGTAACCGGGACATCCTTGTGTCCCAAAAAGATCTTTTGGGACTCAGGGATGTCCTGAATTTGATAGGGAGAAATTAATCCGGGGGAGGGGGGGGGGGCAATTGCGCCCAACAATCGCACGCCCCCCCAGGATCCGGCACTGGCTGCCGCACCATTCAACTCTCTATTGGTCAGATGAAGTCGAGTGCAGCATGCGGGGAATAATTGACCTCCTCCAATTTATGCTACTTTGACCATTGAATCAAAAAAATATATTCACTGTATAGTGCCTAAGTAACAGTGCCATGCAATGTAAATACCACCACAGAGTACTCATATAATGGTGTCAAATAAGAGCTCAACGTCATGTTATCTAATAACATTAACATATATAATATTTCAATAATATTTCCATACAAATAATAATACATTTTCTGACGGCTCCCTGTGCAACCACAGTGGTCACACACACCTCTAGGTCCGGCCCTGTGAATGGGATTGACACTTACTGACAAATAAGATAAGGCATCAAGAACAAATTGTTGGAATGGAAGAAAACTTTATACATGAATGTAATAATGTATGGAAGTGATTACAATATGAAAGCAAAAGGAAAAGTTTATTGGGGAAATCTGTACAATTGAAGGAGATCTTAGTGCACTGTTGGGGTACAAGATGATGCAAGATGAGATATGGTTGGAAATGGAGGCATACAGGTTCCCTATGGCATCCTGCACCACATTTGCCCACAAATGTTGCAGCTGAGCCCATAGATCCTGCACACTCGTAGGCTGCCGAAGCTGTGTCCCCACTGGTCCCATAAATGCTTAATTGCCAATAAATCTGGTGACTAGTAAGGCCAAGGAAATGTTGCCATCTGATTGAGACTTTCCTGAGAAACACTTGCTGCATGCGGGAGACCGTTTTTCTGCAAAACAATTCCAGTTGGAAGACATGAGAGGCGCCACATGTGTCCGCAGGATGTCCTGCACATATGGCTGAGCTGTTAGTGTCCCATATATCACTACTAGGGGTGACCGACTGTCGTATGCGATGGCTTCCCATATCATCACACCAGCAGGGGGCAGTGTTGAAGTGCTCAACACGAGGCCTCCATACTCAAGCCAAACCACCCTTGGGACTTGGATTTGGCACTAAAGACAATACAGTTCCAGTCCATAGCAGTCCTGGTTTCATCATTCAAGACACCACTGCTAACAAAGGTGACGGTGGCTGTGTGTCTATGGTAGGAGGCACCATGACACCAAATATCCTTCTTTGACATGCCTGGAAATGGTCCCGGCAGAGATAGGGAGTCGTGTAATGAAGAAACGGGTGTGTAATGAAGAGACAGGGGTGTGTAATGAAGAGACAGGGGTGTGTAATGACAGGGCCACTCGTGTCTGGATGGTAGACAAGGAAACTGTGGCAGCTGCTTTTTGCTTATTGATGGATCAAACAATCCTCTCTACCGGTGATCTGTCTGGGCTATCAGGAGTGAGTTTCTGAGTGCATCGTAGAGGCATGACTAGCAGTCACAGATCTCTTACCAAGACGTACACTACCCAAAAGTAGCCTCTGAGAGCCTTTATATAGGGCAGCAGGGGAAGCATTTTAACACTATCTTTTGGCAAGACCCAGTGTCTAATCAGACCTTACCTGTAATCATTTACATACAGTATCTGAGGCATAACAAAGCAATCCACCATTTCTCTTTAATTGCATTATATGTGTTGTTGTCAGTGAGTGCATATTTATAGGTTAATGGTCATAATTAACATTATTTGGGTTTCTCCTAATTCTCAGATACCAGGTTATCCTGGAGGACCTGGAACAGCTGGATAGAGATACACAAGAGACCTTATATACTCTGTATGGGTATAATGTTACTGGGGTACAAGGAAGGGTCCCTACAAGTAGAAGGAAACGTGAAGCCAGAGCACCGCTCCGCCACCCTTTTGAAAAAATACCTATTGGAGAAAGTGTTCATAGGCGAGCCAGAAGCGTGGCCACAAATGATAGTGAAGCGGTGGAAGTGAAACGTCGAGATTTTAACTTTGGATTTAAGCTGGTAAGACTATAAAGAGGGACTCCGACCATCAGTTACTTCACCATATAAAAAATCACAGAGGGACCGATTCATTAAAACTGTCTTTGTTGCCCATAGCAACAATCACAACTCAGATTACATGTCTCAGGTTGCTCTGGGAAAACAGCTGAGCTCTGATTGGTTGCTATGGGCAAATCTGACAGTTCTATCCTAAGATTGATAAATCTGCCTCATGTCCTAAAAATGTTCCTGCTCCCACCCCCTTAAAGGGATACTCCACTGGCCAGCGTTCTGATCTAAATGTTCCGAATGCTGTTTTTGCGCTGCGGGGGGTTGGCCATACCCCTCGTGACAAAAATGCCACGCCCCTCAATGCAAGTCAATGGGAGGGGGCGTGACGGCCGTCACACCCCCTCCCATAGACTTGCATTGAGGGGGCGTGGCTATGACAGCACGAGGGACGTGGCCGACCCCCACAGCACAAAAACAGTGTTCGGAACATTTAGTTCCGAACGCTGGCCAGTGGAGTACCCCTTTAATGTTTTCCTTCTGTCTTTAGCTTCTAATACATGCGGTTATACTAAATATAATGCCTAATATAGTGACTGATCTAGAATGTGAGCTCCAGTGTCTGGTCTAAAGTGGCCGATCTAGAATTACTGACCGATCTACAGAGCTTTAACTACTGTGGCTGATCTAGAATGTGTTGCCTTATCAAGCATTTTTGTATTGTTCTGCTCACACACCCTTAAAGGGGTACTCCATTGGCCAGCGTTCGGAAGTAAATGTTCTGAATGCACTGCGGGGGTCTGCCACAACCCTCGTGAAGTCACGGCCAGGCCCCCTCACTGCAAGTTTATGGGAGGGGTGTGACCATGATGTCACGAGGGACATGGCAGACCCTCGCAGGGCGAAAACAGCATTCGGAATATTTATGTCCGAACGCTGGCCAATGGAGTACCCCTTTAACACTTTCCTTCTGTCTTTAGCTTCTACACATGGGTTTAAACTGAATTTTTTTGCCTAACCTAGAGTGCCTGACTAAAGTTTCTGATCTAGAATGTAAGATCTAGTGTCTGATCTAAAGTGGCTGTTCTAGAATGCCTGATTTAGTGTGTTATCTAGTGTCTGATCTAGAATGTTCGATCTAAAGTGCTTGAACGACAGTGGTTGACCTAGAGAGCCTAACTAGAGTGTCTGATCTAAATTTCCTGCCTGTTTCAGAGTGTGTGATCCAGCATCTGATCTATTGTGGCCGATATAGAGTGCTTGATCTAACCAGGGATCTCAAACTCCCGGCCCGCGGGCCGCACGAACGTTTGTGGTCCGCACCAGGGATGTGTGATTTGTATTGCCCGACACCCGGACATGCTGTTCCGGGTGCCGGGCAGAGTCTGATGAGGGATGTCGCGCATGTGACATCCCTCCGCAGACCCGCACAGTAGGACGTCAGTGACGTCACTCGTTATGCCGCCGCTGGAGAGAAGCGCAGGACAGGTAAGGTTGTCTGTGTGTGCATGTGTGGGTGTCTGTCTGTGTGTGTGCAAGTGCGTGTGTGTGTGTGAGTGGGGGGGGGGGGACGACGACAATGCTACCCAATGTGGGGAACCTGCTACTACCTAAAGTGGGGAACCTGCTATTACTTAATGTGGGGAACCTGCTACTACCTAATGTGGGAAACCTGCTACTACCTAATGTGGGGAACCTGCTTCTACCTAATGTGGGGAACCTGCTACTACCTAATGTGGGGAACCTGCTTCTACCTAATGTGGGGAACCTGCTACTACCTAATGTGGGGAACCTGCTACTACCTAATGTGGGGAACCTGCTACCACCTAATGTGGGGAACCTGCTACTACCTAATGTGGGGAACCTGCTACCACCTAATGTGGGGAACCTGCTACCACCTAATGTGGGGAACCTGCTACCACCTAATGTGGGGAACCTGCTTCTACATAATGTGGGGAACCTGCTACTACCTAATGTGGGGAACCTGCTACTACCTAATGTGGGGAACCTGCTACTACCTAATGTGGGGAACCTGCTACTACCTAATGTGGGGAGCCTGCTACTACCTAATGTGGGGAACCTGCTACTACCTAATGTGGGGAACCTACTACTACCTAATGTGGGGAACCTGCTACCACCTAATGTGAGGAACCTGCTACCAACTAATGTGGGAACCTGCTACTACCTACCTAATGTGGGGAACCTGCTGCCTATCTAATGTGGGTAACCTGCTGCCTACCTAATGTAGGAACCTGCTGCCTACCTAATGTGGGGAACCCCCAGAAGTAGCACCCCCATCATCCATCAGCTCATGCTATTACCACACGGGGGTAGGGGGAATGGGGGGGTTGTTGGTGGATGATGGGGGTGTTTCTGGTGGATGATGAGGGGCACATAATGGGGGAATTATATGTGGGGGCGCATGATGGGGGCATTGTTTGTGAGGGGCGCATGATGGGGTCATTATATGTGAGGGGTGCATGATGGGGGCATTATATGTAAGGGACACATGCAGCCCAGCCTCACCCAGCTGCTACCTCCAGTGGCCCCCGGATAATTTGAGTTTGAGACCCCTGATCTAGACTGTGTGATTTTGTGTCTAATCTACAGTGACTGATATAGAGTGCTTGATCTAGAGTTTCTGATCTAGAGTGCCTAACTAAAGTGGCTGAGCTAGATTGTATCATCTTAAAGTATACCTGCCATAGTGCAAAAAAACAAAAAAAATAAAGTGATATGTTACTCAGTACCTAATTCAAATTTTTATGTGTCTAGGACCTATATTTCCCTAACAAATAGCATTTATATCTTGCTCACTTGCTTTGTTTTCTTGCCTTGTGGAGGGGGCGTGTTCATCTCTTTCCCTCACTGTGATGACTCATCTGATCTGAGTCTGGCAGTCTGCAAATCAGTGCACAGTAGTTTTATGCATACATTTTCTATCTGTTCCTAGTAAAGCTGGGTGCTAATAAACATCGCTGTCACTATGTGTGTCATTCAGCTTTCACAGACTCCTGAATGTCTGATCAGCTTCTTTGTCCTTCAGGAGTCAGAGAAAGCCTTGGCTGTTCAAGCATGCTGGGAGTTGTAGTTTTGCAGCAACTGGAGCTGTTGTGTTTATAAAGCACTGTGTTAGAGCAGTGTTGCCTTTAGCTGTTGCAAAACTACAACTCCCAGCATGCCCACACATCATTTGTCTGTAGTTTTGGAAGAGCTGGAGGCACACAGCTGGAGAATACACAGCTCTAAAACAGAGGTTTACAAAGGTTGTACCCCCGGCTGTTGCAAAACTACAACTCCCATGATGGGAGTTGTAGTTTAGGTACAGCTGAAGGCTATAATGGTGCAATGGTGATCTCCTATACTGGATACCAACACACTTTACAGTGCATAAAGACAGATGACCCCTAGAGGCGGCTATTTTCATTTTTTATTTTTTAGTAAAATTGACTTTTTTTTTAAATAAATGTATATTTATAAAAGTCATCTTATGAGTAGTACTACAAAATATAAAAAGTTTTTCATAATGACAGTGCCTCTTTAAATGTTCCTGCTTGTACCCCCTTAAAGGGGTACTCCGGTGGAAAACTTTTTTTTAAATGAACTGGTGCCAGAAAGTTAAACAGATTTGTAAATTACTTCTATTAAAAAATCTTAATCCTTTTAGTACTTTTTAGCAGCTGTATGCTACAGAGGAAATTATTTACTTTTTGAATGTATTTTTTGTCTTGTCCACAGTGCTCTCTTGCTGACACCTCTGTCCGTGTCAGGAACTGTCCAGAGTAGCATAGGTTTACTATGGGGATTTTCTCCTGCTCTGGACAGTTCCTGATACGGGCATCAGGTGTCAGCAGAGAGCACTGTGGACAAGATAAAAAAGAAATTAAAAAAATAAAGATTTTCCTCTGTAGTATACAGCAGCTAGGGGTGTGAATCGCCAATACCAGTGTGTTCGAATCACGATACCAGTGTGGCGATTCGATATATCCTGTTATATTGCGATACCGTCTAGGTGAAGATACATCGCGATATATCCCAATTCTGTCTAAAAAAAAACAATGTCTTTTACACTTTTATTAAAACTTTATTTTTATTTTTTATACACTTTATTAGTCTTTTAGGAATCATTACATTCCTCAGACAGATGAATTAGAGGGGCAAGCTGTGCATAACTAGCTTGCCCCCTGACTGGTGAGCAGTTAAGGGGTTAAAAAATCTACAGGCAAGGTTTTTAGCCCCCTCCCCCGCCTGTAAAAACTTATTGGTAACTATAGTGGTATGTCCCATGGGTGGGGGGGAAGGAGTGCACCAATCAGGGGTTTAATAGTTTCCTGGGCTTTCAGGGGCCCTCCCCTGGGTATTTATAGCTGGGGTGCCTCCCTTCCCCCCTCAATCTGCCCAGGACCCGGAGTTTTGCCCTCCCTCCCTTTTTGTATCTCTGTTTATTGTAAGTCACAGCTTGGCGGTAAGAAGACGGTGAAAGCGGGGTCAACCCGGGGTAGACCTCCACACAGGACAGTGTGGCAGCACCTCTCGGGTTGGTAAGAAGCCAATCGGTGTCTTTGTTACAGTTAAATTGTTATTTATATAAGTAATTTTATAAATAAAGCTGTGGCCGATCCCCACCCATAAAAAAGTTGAATTGTTGTTGTGTCAGTTATTATTTAATTATTTATTGTAGTAAGGGGGAGGGGTAGTTATAGCCTGCTAGGAGCTAATTGGGTCTCAACAGTCAGAGTTCTATTGAACTCCATTGATCTGCGATCCATTGATAGAGCCTGGTCCAGCCAGGATCTATCAATGACAGAGCCACGGAGAGCAGGGAAGCTCTCTGTGGCTACCTCCACAGTGGATCGCCCGCCCGCGGGGGGGGCGATCTAGCCCACCAGGGAGCATTCACATGTCCCTTTAGACGCCGCTGTCAGCTTTGACAGCGGCGATCTAAAGGGTTAATAGCCAGCTGCTGGCTATTAGCGGCGGCCCCCGGCTACTGAGAACAGCCGGGGGCTGCAGAGTATGGAGCGGGCAGGAGTCCGGAGCCCGCTCCATACACCCCTCTGAGCGCCGCATGCTGGATATTAGCGGCGGTGATGCATCAGCGGGCCCCGGCTACTGAAATCAGCCAGGGGTCGCAGAGTACGGAGCGGGCACGAGTCGGAGCCCGCTCCGTACACCCAGAGCGCCGCCGCGTCAGATCCGGCCTGCCAGTATCGCGAAGTGAAAAATCGCGATAATCGCCCGAATCGATTTTTTTCTTACATCCCTAACAGCAGCTGATAATTACTGGAAGGATTAAGATTTTTTTTAATAGAAGAAAGAAATCTGTTTAACTTTCTGGCACCAGTTCATAAAAAAAAAAAAATAAATACGTTTTCCACCCTTTAATGTTTTTGCTATGTGTTTAGCTTCCAATACATGGGTTTACATTGGAATAAATGCCTAATCTAGAGTGCCCGATCTTGGATTGTCTGACCTAGAATGTGAGATCTAGTGTCTAATTTAAAGTGGCTGATCTAGAGAACATGATTTAGAATGTCTGATCCAGAGTGACCGATCTACAGTGCTTGAACTACAGTGTCTGATCTAGATTGCCTGAATTAAAGTGCCCGACCCAGAGTTTGTGATCAAGTGTCTGATCTATTTTGGCATATTTAGAGTGACTGATCTAGAATTCCTGATCTAAAGTGCATGATCTGGATCAGTGTTTCCAGATCAATGTGGCTCCAGCTGTTGCAAAACTACAACTCCTAGCATGCCCGGACAGCCGAAGGCTGTCCGGGCATGCTTGGAGTAGTAGTTTTGCAACAGCTGGAGTCACACTGGTTTGGAAACACTAATCTAGACTGCGTGATCTAGTATCTGATCTAGAGTGTCTGATCTACCGCTAGACGACACACGCTCTTTACTAAGAGCCAGGGTCCCGTTTCAGAGATTGCGGGGTCCCATCGGTCGGAACCCCCCCCCCCCCCCCCATATTAATTGATTTTGGCTGGAGTTCTCCTTTAAGGTGATGAAAGCATGTAAAGCAATTGGTATCTAAACCATAATTGATGGAACTCCCCAACAGGGCTTTTTGCCACTCTAGGCGAAAGCTAATTTTGCCGCCTCTTGACCCCGCCCTTTGGCTCCGCTGAAGTTGCAGATTATTATGGAACCGGGTAAGAGGGGATTGCAACAGTGGTGCTGGCTGGGCGGGGGCTGGGCGGGTGCTTTGGATGTGCTGGCTGGCTACTAACTTTCTTGCAGAGGGCAGAGTGACGCCCCCCATCAAGAGGGTGCTGTAGGCAGCTGCCTATTTTGCCTAAAGCCAGAACCTGCCCTGCTCCCCAAAGCCTAGACACATCTACAAAGAATCATTTCAGTATCTAAAGTTTTGAAATATTGACTTTTCCCATAGACTTACTGGAAATATGTTTTTACTCCTAGTGTAATGAAACAGGAGGAGACTGTTTTTATAAGACCTACAGCTCAGGAGTAGACGCTATCCGGGAATGGTATCGCTTTCAGTACATTAACATCCTGGCTAGGGTGCCCATTCAAGAAAATATCGAAGAGGCACAACTGGCCAACTTCATATTTGCCTGCAGATTCAATGAGGAGCACTGTCTGAATGAGGGGTAAGTAGTGGGACCATGACTGTAACAGGACTTCTGTCTTTTGCATTTTGTGCATACACTGTAAGAGTGGGTTCACACTACGATTTTACTGTTCGGGAACTGGATCCGGCTGGGGGGGGGGGGGTGGGAGCGAAAACCGGGCGCTCCCGTATCCCAGCCGGACCCGGCCCGTAGCTAATTCATTTCAATGAGCCGACCAGAGTCAAACGGTGACTCCGGTCGGCTCATTTTTGCCCCGTATCCGGTTTTCTGACCGGACCTAAAACCGTGGTATGCCGGTTTTAAATCAGGCAAACGCTGTGAAATTGAGCCCGGACATCTTGCCAGATCTAGAAAAGTTTCTTATAATGACTAGCAGCCAGAAGAAGGCCAGAAGGTTAGAAGTGAGTGCCCAGAAGGGTAAAGTCAGGGCTGGTGCTAGGATTTTTGCCACCCTAGGCGAAAGCCAATTTTGCCGTCCCTTGACCCCACCCATTTGCTTCACCTCCACCTTCCTACTGGGGTGACACACTGTAACAAACCCCTCCTCACGCGACAATGGTTCTGGCTGGGCGGGTGCTTCGGATGAGCGGCGGGTGCTTCAGATGTTGGCTGGTTGCTAACTTTCTTACATCAAGCAGAGCAGTGCCCCCATCAAGAGGGCGCTCTACACAGAACCGGCCCTGGGTTCAGATAGTGGGTTCAAAAGTGCAGTGCATGTAATGTACTTTCACTCAGCAGGTTACAGCACCCAGGGGTCACCTCTCCCTGGAGATTTCTGCACCTTGACTCTAGTCTTATCCCTTGGAAGAAGAGATATGCAAAGCAGCTCTCTCACACCACCATCTCCAGTTAGCTTACCCTTAAAGTCAGTATTTCACTCCAACTAGAAGTCTTAGAACATGACAGGGAAATTAACCCACGTCAGAAGTAAAGAATATCCATCTTTAGACATCTGTAACAGGGTTATTGCCCTTTTGGTCCCATGATAATAGGCCTCTCACCAGCCGCAGTGCTCAGTACTATCCAAGGGCAATAAACCCAAAACAGCTGTCTACAGATGGACATTCTTTCCTTCTGGAGAGATATCTAGCTTGGCATACATTTCAAGTTGTGGTATGGGGTGTGAGATGCAGGGCAGATGGAATTACCCTAGGGGCAGAAGGCATTAACCCCTTGTATTCATGACGCCAGGGCATGGTTTATCCTCAATACCATCCAAAGGTATGCTGCTGGATCCTGGGCTGGGCAGGGGGGCAATAATGACTCCGACGCCAAGTTACAGACAACGGTAGCTTTACTAGTGGTTTTGGACAATTTAGTGCAGGCCACATTGACTTGACAATAGATGACAGTGACTGACTTGACTGGAGACAGACTAAGCTGTGACTGTAGTTACTTGTAGACTTGTAGCTTGTGATTAGAGATGAGCGAACTTACAGTAAATTCGATTCGTCACAAACTTCTCGGCTCGGCAGTTGATGACTTTTCCTGCATGAATTAGTTCAGCTTTCCGGTGCTCTGGTGGGCTGGAAAAGGTGGATACAGTCCTAGGAAAGAGTCTCCTAGGACTGTATCCACATTTTCCAGCCCACCGGAGCACCTGAAAGCTGAACTAATTCATGTAGGAAAAGTCATCAACTGCCGAGCCAAGAAGTTCGTGACAAATCGAATTTTCTGTAAGTTTGCTCATCTCTACTTGTGGCTGTAGACTTGACTTGAGGCTCATATGACTCCAGACTCTTAGGCTCGACTGCACCTCAGCAAAGACTCAGGCACTAAGAGAGAGAAGAGACACCTCCCAGGGCTTTTATGGGGAAGACTCTGGTGGGGTCCCATTGGTCACCCTAATGTCACCTGGTCACTGATACCCCCTGGATAACAATCACATGACAACTGGTGATCACATGTTAACCTTTCTTAAAGATACAAGATTCTTATATACATAACATAGGGGATAATATACAATTACAGTAGAACAGATGCAGGAGGGGACCAGGGGACACTGCAAGGAGGCTACTTGATAGGGCAGCAAGGGTACGGGGTAACAACTCCCGTACTGGGACACCACATAGTCATGTTCTAAGATTCTGACACACTGACTTTAAGGGAAAGCTTCATAAAATACATTTCCCCAGTCAAGTGGCTGCACGCAAGCCTAAGATCACAATACACAATGTCAAGCAGAGGCTGGAGCAGCAGTGTAAAGCACAGATTCCTGACCTTTAACCCCATCAAAGATGATTTGGAATGCGGATAAAAGCCAGATCTATTGTCTAACATCAGTGCCTGACCTCACAATTGCCCTTTGGTTGGATGTGCACATGTTCTCAGACTTCCTAAAACAATAAAATAGAGGCTGTTAAAGGGGTACTCCCATGGAAAACATTTTTTTCAACTGATGCCAGAAAGTTAAACAGATTTGTAAATTACTTCTATTAAACAATCTTAATCCTTCCAGTACTTATCAGCTGCTGTATGCTCCACAGGATGTTGTATTTCTTTCTGGAGTTCTTTTCTGTCTGACCACAGTGCTCTCTGCTGACACCTCTGTCCATGTCAGGAACTGTCCAGAGCAGGAGAGGTTTGCTATGGGGATTTGCTCCTACTCTGGACAGTTCCTGACATGGACAGAGGTGTCAGCAGAGAGCACATCCTGTAGTCCAGAGGAGTTCTGTGTGAGAAGCTGTCGGGTGTGTCTCGTTTGAGCTCCAGACATCCAGAGAAGCAGCATTTTACATCGAGGCTTTCCCAGGGGTGTGGCAGGCTCCCTGGGAGAACTTTCCTGCATGGAGCCTCAGGCCTCCATTCCCCGTTCTTCAAGGCTGGCGGGGGGTGGAGAGAAAACTGCTACAGCCATTGTTCCAGCCGGAGGCAGAAGATCCAGCAGAGTCTGCAGCAATGCAAGCTCTGCTCATCAGGCAACAGGTGCCAGCCAGAGATCTGGTGGTGGAAGGAAAACAAGGAGGAAGAGTTTGGAGATGTGGGCTGAAAGAGGCCCCAAAGAATCAAGTGAGACCTACTGCTCCCGCATGGCCGCACGCTTTGCGGAATACGACAGCTGCAGTAAAGAGCTCAGGCTTGCAAGAGAAGATCTGCGTGGGACTCAGAGTCTGGCAAACTCTGGGTCCAGGAGAAGCAAGCCTGAGCTGAAGAAAAGGATCACAGCCCTGAAAGCCCAGATTGCCAAGCTGGAGGAGAGAAAGGCAGAGATCCTGGAGGGCAGCGGTCTCCTAAGAGAGAAGCTGGCAAATGATGAAAGGTTTGCCGCCATGAAATCCCCAGGTAAGGTGGAGGTTGAGGTGGATGATGGGGAGAGTAGTGGCGGTGAAGATAGTGAGGATGGCAGTGAAGGAGTTAAGGAGAAGGTAGAGGAAGGAGCGCATGTGGTGGAGGATGCTGTGTCTGTTCCTATGCCCTGTGACACCCAGGACAGCTACATAGAGCCGGCCCAAGTGGCGCTCCCTGTGACTGACAGTGAGGAGGACGATGTGGAGAGTGAGGCTGGGGGTTTATTGAGGGCAATTGTCATGCAGGAATCCCCAGTCCACCTCCAGAATTTCACCTTCGGTGAAGATCAGTGCGAGGATGGAAAAGTCAGGCGTAAAGCAAAGAAGCAGAAGACCCAACAATCTGTGCAGTACATGTTCGTACCTTTCCAGCAGTCTGGGTCAGCTGCAAAGCTGGTTCAGGCTGCTGAGCCCCCCAAACTGCAAGACGCCGTTCCTGTGGTGGAGCGGGGCCAGCAAGGGGGGTACAGAATGGCGTCTGAAATGGCTATGGACGCAATAGATGTGAAGCCCACCCGTCCTGCCGGTAGGGAAGGGCAGGATGGGCTCATGTTGGGCAACTCTGGCGCTGCTGGGACGCCCCAGGGTGGCGGGGGGCATGTCCAAATGCCAGAGAAGAGCTATGCTGCCGTGTGCTTGGGGGGCGGTTCCCCGAGTGCTGTGGGCACTACCGACGCTGCTGGGTACTCTCCTGTGAGGGGGGGGGGAGTGTCTGGGCGTCGGAAGCAGAGAAAGGTCGGTCCGTGTGCTCGGGGGGCGGTACCCCGAGTACTGTGGTTTCTGCGGGCGCTGCAGGGCACTCCTCTGTGAGGGGGGAGAGTGTCCGGGCGTCAGTGTCATCAGCAGAGCCTGAGCGGTCGGGCAAGCCTAGTGGTGGCATTGTGGGAGGAGCTGGGGTGCGCCCGGTGGGGCAGCCCCAGACTCAGGTGGTAACATCGCCTATGAAGGAGGAGCCATCAGCGTTGACCCCAGCGGCAGCTAAGCCAGCAAGAAAACCTGTATTAAAACCGGTGGTACTACAGGTCCCAGCCAGCCCAGGATATGTTAGGCAGGAAGTGAGTGCAGGTTGTGAGAATGATGGGGGTGGTAGTGTTGTGATTGGGAGGAGTGCCAGTGGAGTGAATGATGGTGGGAGTAGTGGTGGTGTGAATGCAACATCTGGTATGGATGATGGGAGTTGTGGTGTGAATGGTGCTCCTGGGTGTGGGTCTGGTCCGGCTGCCCCCCCGGCAGTGACTGCTCCTAGGAGCTATGCCAGTGTTGCTGCCGGGGATTCGGTGGGGTCCCCATCTCCGTCCGGCCCCAGGGGTTACTTGCAACAGCGCCTCCTGGAGGCTCTGCGTAGGGGCGACAGGTCGATCCAGGTAGAGGGAAGGGGTGAGGTCGACCTGTCTTTCTGGATAGAGAGGCACGGTTTGGGGGCTTTCCGAGAGCAGAATGGGGAGGTGGTCTGGTCCCTCCCGACACCCGGGCAGGACAATAACCGTAGGAATGTGGTCCGTCTGATTTGGAGGGGCGAGGATGCGTGCCCGTCTCGCGCTAAAGTGGTTGAGCTCCTCCTCTAGATGGAATTCAGGGCGAGTGACATCTTTGCCCTGATCCACCCCTACGGTTCGTCTGAGTTTAACGTCAGTTTCGTTCGGCCGGAGGGTCTCGAACTCTTCTGGTCAAACTACGAAGTGGCGAAGAACGAGCCCGGCTGGCGGGATTTTGCTGTAAAGGCGATTTCCCGTCAGAACTCAGTCAAGAAAGTGACAGTTTTGACCCGTAATGAGTCACTTTCTTGTTATGACATCATGACCTGGCTCGGTCGATATAGGGATGTGACGGACATGCCCAAGAAAAATTTGGATGAGCACGGGATCTGGTCCGGGGCCTGGACGTTTTCCGTCAAACTCAAACGTTCAGGTAGTACAGTTGCCCACATTCCGTCAGCCGCCTTCCTTGGACGTGACAGGATCCAGGTCTTCTACCAGGGGCAGCCTAAGGTCTGTCACATGTGCGGCAGCCCCACCCATTTTAGCGCAGCCTGTACTGTACAGGTCTGTGCTTTGTGTGGTGGGGTGGGTCATCTGGCCGCATCCTGTAGGCAGATTCGGTGCCACCTGTGTGGTGTCCTCGGGCACCCTTTCAGCCGTTGTCCGAGTGCTTTCGCCCGTGCTGCGACTGCTCCGGCCGGGGAGAGCTGTGAAGTTGCCTCGGCTGGGGAGGATACGAGCAGGGATGGGGGCACAACAGGGCTAGTGACGAGGATAAAGGGCCCCGCCAAACTAAGGCGGGAGGAAACTCGTAGGAGGAATAGGGAGCTGGAGAGTGCCCAGGTGACTGGGGTAGCTCCGGCCCCTGTTCCTGAAGCTGGCCCTGTAACCACTGAAGCTCTGGGGGAGAATGTGCTGAATGAGGAGATCAGGAGGCTGCGCAGAGAGGAAGGCAATATGGCCGACCCTTCCGATTCCTCCCACTATGAAAGTGTGGATGAGGAGAGTGGGGAGAGGCCAAAAAAGAAAGACAAGGGCAAAAGGAAAGGGAGAAAGAAGAGGTCGGAGCCCTCTGTTAAGCCTTGTACTACGGGCCAGGTCCAAAACGGAAGCCTGACTGCCCCCCTCTGATTGACCTGTCAAACCGATACCTCGTCCTCGATACCATCTCCTCCCCCTCCTTGGAGGGGGAAGGTGAGGGCGGGGTGCCTAGGGTGAGAGAGCCTCTGGGGGGAACTGGGCCCTGTCCTGTGGAGGCACCTTCCTCGGAGGGCAGGGCTAGACTGGGGCCGGACGGAGACGGGGACCCCATGGACCAATCAGAGTCTAAGAAAAGGTCGAAAAGTGGTCCTGCCCTTTCCTCTTCTTCAGGGGATGAGGGGGCAAAAAAGAAGGGGAAGCAGAAGTAAAGGTGTGGCCGTCTAACTCAATCACCAATGATGGCGGCACTCACCCCATTGACGCTGGCATCTATTAACTGTGCCAGTATAAAGTCGGATACGGCTAGATTCGCAGCCTTCGATTTTCTCGGCCGTGTTGAAGCCGACATTTTCCTTTTACAGGAGACCAGGTTGTCAGATCTAGCCTCTCTGGTGAAAGCCAGAAGAGAGTGGAGGCGCGGGCCCTCCCACTGGTCTCTTGCGGCTGAGCCGTATAGTGGGGTGGCGGTCCTTTTTACCACTCCGGTTGAATGCAGACGGGTTATTGAGTTAGAAATGGGGAGGTGCCTGATCTTAGATGTCCTCATGAAGGGACAAGAGCTCCGGCTCATAAACATCTATGCCCCACAAACAAAGCTGGGCCGTAAAAATCTCTTTATGAGGATTAAGCCCTTCCTTTTTACTAGCCGGCTGGTGATCTTTGGAGGGGACTTCAATAATGTCACAAGGTCCCAAGATAGGAGAGGCTCCAACGGTCCGCTGGATTGCGATAGTGTGGCCCTTAATAATATAGTTAGGGAAGCTCGCCTAGAGGATGCCCACATCCGGAGCCCCTCAGGCCACGCGGGTTTCACCTATCATCAAGGTAGTCGCAGGTCTAGGATAGACAGGTTTTATTTAAAGGAGGAAGCCGTCTCTTCCGCAGTGTCCGTGGTTGAGGTGGAGTTCTCTGATCACTGTATGATTTTGTTTTCCCTGAATGTTTCAGAGACCCCCCGGATGAGTAAAGGTTATTGGAAGCTGAATTCGTCCCTCCTGGAGGAAGCGGAGATAAGACAGTCCTTTGAGGATTTTCTTCAGAGTCAGGTACCTTTACTGGGCCTTTGTAGTAGTAAGTCAGAGTGGTGGGAGATATTCAAGAAGCAGGTTGCGGGGTTCTTCCGCCAGCTCTCGAGCCTCAGGTCCCTGAATAGGTATCGCCTGTATCAGAGTCTGAGGAGGAAACTCGAGTTTCTTGTCTCGACTGGAGGTAGTCGTGATGATATCTCCAGAGTGAAGTCCTTGCTGATGAGGTGTCAGTACGATAGGCACGCATCTTTGGTTTTTGAGAGGGATTACGGGAAGTACTGCTCGCCCGACCCTTACAAGAACTGCAAGATGTCAGTGAGTAGTAAAGTAGTCTCAGGACTGGTTGATAGTACAGGATCTCTGAATCGGTCCAGATCAGGGATCCTGGAGGTCGTCAGATCCTTCTACTCACACCTCTTGGGGAGGAAGGATCTAGATCGAGACAGGATGTCGGTTTTCCTGGCTGAAGCCATTCCTGAGCCAGGGGTAGACCCCTCTCTTGATGTTTTGGCAGAAGATATCAGGGAAGAGGAAGTGAGACTGGCGATCGAGGGGCTCGCCCCCAAGAAGTCGCCAGGTCCAGATGGCTTAACATCCGAGTGGTATAAGACCTTTAAGGAGTCTTTAGCTCCCCTCTTGACCAAGGTATTCAATGAGTGTCTCTCCTCGGACACTCTGCCAAAGTCAATGAGGAGGTCAGCCCTGATTCTTCTCCCAAAAGGTAAAGATCCTAGCCGTGTTGAGAATTGGAGGCCCATAGCTCTTCTCAATACGGACATGAAGCTTCTGGCCAAGATACTGTTTAATCGGCTGGTGAAGTTTGCACCCCGGCTCCTTTCGGGGGCTCAGCACTGCTCTGTTCCAGGCCGAAGCACCTTAAGTGCTGTCCTCAGTGTCAGGGAGGCAGTGGAGCGGAGTAGTGCGGGTCTCTGGAAGGGGTACTTGCTGTCCTTGGATCAGGCCAAAGCATTTGATCGGGTGAACCACGAGTACCTCTGGTCCGTCCTCCTGAGATATGGCTTACCGAGTACTTTTGTGAATTGGCTTAAGATCTTGTATGCCGGGGCAGAGAGTTTCCCACTGGTGAACGGGTGGTCTGGCCGCTCTTTTGAGGTGGGGTCCGGAGTCCGTCAGGGTTGTCCTTTGAGCCCGCTTTTATACGTGTTCTCGATTGATCCCTTCGTCCGTAGAGTAGATCGTGGGCCGTTGGCGGGAGTCGGGATGAGTCTGGTGGAGCTGGATGTCACCCAGAGAGTGGTGGCGTACGCTGATGATGTCACTATTTTCGTCTCCTCGAGGGAGGAGGTCGATGTGGTGATGTCAGAGGTGGAGCACTACTCGGAGGCATCCGGGTCCAAGATCAACCGGGAAAAGTGTGAAAGTCTCTGGCTGGGAGGGGGGGATCCCACATTTGATCTCCCGGACACCCTCCCAGGGCCCCAAGACTCAGCAAAAATTCTGGGCATCACATTCGGCCAGGATGATTATCCCACCAAAAACTGGGACGGTAAGCTCCATGATGCCACTCACAGGGTGAACCAGTGGAAGGGTTGGTCTATGACTCTCAGAGAAAGGGTACACCTGATCAAATCGTACCTGCTCCCCTTGTTTATCTATCTGGGCAGTGTATGTATCTTGCCAGAGGCTTACTACACTAGGGTCTACAGCCTGTTTTTCCAACTGTTATGGGGGAACAGGTTGAACCTAGTCAAGAGGGAGGTTACGTACCGTACGAGGAGACTAGGGGGTTTATCTATGGTAAACCCTGTGGTGTTCTTAACAAACACCTTCTTGAAAGCTAACATCTCTAACCTCTGGAAAGAGAGGGCTTCTCCGTGGGTACTCTCCTGCAGGGAATGGTTTCGGGCTTTCTTCCAGGAATGGGAGAGAGGAGGGCAAGTGAAGGACCTCCGTACACCCCATGGATATCTTCCGGTCTGGGAGTGTGGGAGATCAGGACCCAGTCAAGGCAGTTCCTTGACAAACGGGTTCTGTTGACCCACTTCCAGAAGCCTCTGGCGCTCAGGGACTGCCCAGGTCGGGATATGAGGGTGGGGTTGTATCTTTTAAACTTGAAAAGGATCCCCAGAAGTTTTGGGACTTGGCCTGGCGCTGCTTTCAGGGGAAGCTAGGTGTAAGGGACAACCTGAAGTACAGGAACTCTGATGACCGGGGGTGTCCCCGAGAAGAGTGTGTGGACACGCTGGAAAGCATGGACCACTTCCTGCTTCATTGTCCCTTTAACGTAGGGGTCTACAACCGGGTGGGCGCTTCCATTGGCTGGAGTCAGCTTGCCGGCCTTACCTATCCGGAGTGGGCTTATGGGGCATTCAGGACCCTCGGTGGCCGAGATCGGGGCACTTTATTTTTAGTTAGCTTAGTGGTTAAGTATCACACGTGGAATGCACGGTGTTTAGTGTCAACCCAGCAGAAAGTCCTCTCCGAGGTGGAGGTCTGTAGGAACATCACCGGTGACCTCGGGAAGATCAGGTCTTTGGAGTATGGCAGTCTTGACTCCAGTAGGGCTTCTCTCCTATGGAGAGGATTTTCTTTTGATGTGCCCTAGGTACTAGACCTTTTTGGTAGAGTACCTTTATTTTGGTTAGGGACAGGCATACGGGGATAGAGATAGGGTGATAGTAGGGTCAGTTTGATGAAGGGATAGAATTAGGGAGAATAGTAGGGGGAGTTAGGGAAAGAGTTTAAATTTCTTCAGTGTATCAGATCTGCCATCCTTCTCCCTGGTGGTGGGCTGTTGCATGTGCACCATAGCTTTTTGTTTTGTTTTCAGCTGATATGGTATGAAGGGCTTACAGGCACTGAACTTGGGCCTAAATTGGGTTGTGGTCTTGTATGTAAGGTTGTATTTAGTTGGTTGGTTGGAGTGCTAGGTGGGGAGGGGGCATTTGTGGGTGTTGTTTTTTTTTCTTTTCTCTTTCTTCCTTAACCCCTTAAGGACCGGAGGTTTTTCCGTTTTTGCATTTTCGTTTTTTGCTCCTTGCCTTTAAAAAATCATAACTCTTTCAAATTTACACCTAAAAATCCATATGATGGCTTATTTTTTGCGCCACCAATTCTACTTTGTAATGACGTCAGTCATTTTGCCCAAAAATCTATGGTGAAGCGGGAAAAAAAATCATTGTGCGACAAAATTGAAAAAAAAAAACGCTGTTTTGTAACTTTTGGGGGCTTCCGTTTCTACGTAGTACATTTTTCGGTAAAAATGACACCTGATATGTATTCTGTAGGTCCATACGATTAAAATGATACCCTACTTATGTAGGTTTGATTTTGTCGGACTTTTGGAAAAAATCATAACTACATGCAGGAAAATTAATACGTTTAAAATTGTCATATTCTGACCCCTATAACTTTTTTATTTTTCCGTGTATGGGGCGGTATGAGGGCTCATTTTTTGCGCCGTGATCTGAAGTTTTTAACGGTACCATTTTTGCATTGATAGGACTTATTGATCTTTGACTTTTTATTCATTTTTAAATGCTATAAAAAGTGACCAAAAATGCACTATTTTGGACTTTGGAATTTTTTTGCGCGCACGCCATTGACCAAGCGGTTTAATTAATGATATATTTTTATAATTCGGACATTTCCGCACGCGGTGATACCACATATGTTTATTTTTATTTTTATTTACACTGTGTTTTTTTTTTTATTGGAAAAGGGGGGTGATTCAAACTTTTAATAGGGGAGGAGTTAAATGATTTTTATTCACTTTTTTTTTTCACTTTTTTTTTGCAGTGTTATAGGTCCCATAGGGACCTATAACACTGCACACACTGATCTTCTATGTTGATCACTGGTTTCTCATAAGAAACCAGTGATCAACGATTCTGTCGCATGACTGCTCATGCCTGGATCTCAGGCACTGAGCAGTCATTCGGCGATCGGACAGCGAGAAGGCAGGAAGGGGCCCTCCCGCTGTCCTGTCAGCTGTTCGGGATGCCGCGATTAGCCGCGGCTATCCCGAACAGCCCGACTGAGCTAGCCGGGAACTTTCACTTTCACTTTTAGCCGCGCGGCTCAGCTTTGAGCGCGCGGCTAAAGGGTTAATAGCGCGCGGCGCCGCGATCGGCGCTGCGCGCTATTAGAGGCGGGTCCCGGCTTCACTATGACGCTGGGCCCGCCATGATATGACGCGGGGTTACTGTGTAACCCCGCGTTATATCAGAAGAGAAGGACCAATGACGTACCGGTACGTCCTTGGTCCTTAAGGGGTTAAGAGATCTGACATGGGTCAGTTAAGGATTGGACTTAAGAACTGTACGAACGGTTATGGACTGGCCCATGTACAGGAGGGGTGGTGTGGGAGAGGGCACAGTTTTAGTGTAGGATTTATTTTTGGGTTTTTGTAGGTATTTTTGTGAGGCACATTTATTATATTTGTATGTATACTGTGCTATGTATATTGTTTTATATTATTGTTTTATTTTATTTATTTGTTGATATATTGTGTCATGTATTTTGTTTTATATTGTTGCATTAGCCATAAAAAAAGGGCAGTCGGACCAGTTGTAGTTATGTAGTATTATTATTGTATATAGGTGTTTTTTGTCTGTGTATATATAACTTTTATTTAAAAAGCAGAGGTGTGCTTTTTTTTTTTTATTTATTTATTTATTTTTTGTTTTATTTATTTATTTATTTATTTTTTATTTAATAAGCCAAGTTGTGCTGTTGTTATTTTCATTCTCAATATATGTGTGTGTGTGTGTCTTTCTTAGTTTTGGAGATTATGCGTGTGTTATGTTTTCTGTTGCTTTATTTATTTATTTATTTATTTATTTATTTATTTTCCCAAGTATGGATGATTTTGAGTTATAGCCAGGTGGTGCTGAATTTTATGTTGGTTTATTTATTTCATTTAATTAGCCAAGTTGAGCAAATAATATTTATTTATTTATTTTTTTTTTTTTTTTATGTTATGTGTGTGAGTGTGAATTTCATAGTTTGCTTAGGTGTATAGGTATAGTATAGTTGTAGTTTGGTATATTTTGGAATTTATTAAAGCTGGGCTGGCCGGTTAGGCAGGGTTTTATTTTATTTTACATTTCTGTTGTAGCTAGTTAAGCTTGTTTTGTGTTCTTGTTTTTTGGAATTGTTTTGTATTTTTATAATAAAAAAGAGTGTCAGCAGAGAGCACTGTGGTCAGGCGGAAAGGAAATTGAAAAAGAAACGAACTTCCTCTGTAGTATAAGTACTGGAAGGATTACGATTTTTAAATAGAAGTAATTTACAAATCTGTTTCATTTTCTGCCACCAGTTGATTTAAAAAATAAAAAGAAAAAAAAGAAAAAAAAAATTTTCCAGTGGAGTACCCCTTTAACGCCACAACCCATAACTTTGCTCATATATTGTTTATAGCTTGTTACATTTCTTGAACACACTTTCTTCTTATTATAAGATGTTATATTCCATTTGCAGAGACATGGAAGGGCTCATTCATCACGCTGCTACATTTGTAATATCAAATCCGGCCCCTTCCGAGCCACTATACAGTATCAGTATGTAAAATTTGTAAATAAGAAAATCTTTTTCTTACCACCAGGAATTTCAAACACTTTCACCATGCGATCTATGGAAACTGCTACACGTTTAACCACAATCGTTCTGAAAGTGAAACATGGAACTCCTCGATGCCGGGGATAAAAAATGGTTTGTCATCATTCAGTCTACTGTATGTAAAGCGTGAATATAACTTCTTTACTATATACAAGAACATAACTACTATAATACTGCCTCCTATGTACAAGTGTATAACTACTATAATACTGCTCCTATATACAAGAATATAACTACTATAATACTGCTCCTATATACAAGAATATAACTACTATAATACTGCTCCTATATACAAGAATATAACTACTATAATACTGCTCCTATATACAAGAATATAACTACTATAATACTGCTCCTATATACAAGAATATAACTACTATAATACTGCTCCTAAATACAAGAATATAACTGCTATAATACTGCCTCCTATATACAAGAATATAACTACTATAATACTGCTCCTAAATACAAGAATATAACTACTATAATACTGCTCCTATATACAAGAATATAACTACTATAATACTGCTCCTATATATACAAGAATATAACTACTATAATACTGCCCCTATATACAAGAATATAACTACTATAATACTGCACCTATATACAAGAATATAACTACTATAATACTTCTCCTATATACAAGAATATAACTACTATAATACTGCTCCTATATACAAGAATATAACTACTATAATACTGCTCCTATATACAAGAATATAACTACTATAATACTGTCTCCTATATACAAGAATATAACTACTGTAATACTGTCTCCTATATACAAGAATATAACTACTATAATACTACTCCTATATACAAGAATATAACTACTATAATACTGCCCCTATATACAAGAATATAACTACTATAATACTGCTCCTATATACAAGAATATATCTACTATAATACTGCTCCTATATACAAGAATATAACTACTATAATACTGTCTCCTATATACAAGAATATAACTACTGTAATACTGTCTCCTATATACAAGAATATAACTACTATAATACTGCTCCTATATACAAGAATATATCTAATATAATACTGCTCTTATGTACAAGAATATAACTATTATAATACTGCTCCTATATACAAGAATATATCTACTATATTACTGCTCCTATATACAAGAATATAACTACTAGAATACTGTCTCCTATATACAAGAATATAACTACTGTAATACTGTCTCCTATATACAAGAATATAATTACTATAATACTGCTCCTATATAAAAGAATATAACTACTATTATACTGCTCCTATATACAAGAATATAACTACTATAATACTGCTCCTATATACAAGAATATAACTTCTGTAATACTGCTCCTATATACAAGAATATAACTACTATAATACTGCTCCTATATACAAGAATATAACTACTATAATACTGCTCCTATATACAAGAATATAACTACTATAATACTGCTCCTATATACAAGAATATAACTACTATAATACTGCTCCTATATACAAGAATATAACTACTATAATACTGCTCCTATGTACAAGAATATAACTACTATAATACTGCTCCTATATACAATAACATAACTACTATAATACTGCTCCTATGTACAAGAATATAACTACTATAATACTGCTCCTATATACAAGAATATAACTACTATAATACTGCCTCCTATATACAAGAATATAACTACTATAATACTGCCTCCTATATACAAAAATATAACTACTATAATACTGCTCCTATATACAAGACTATAACTACTATAATACTGCTCCCTATATACAAGAATATAACTACTATAATACTGCTCCCTATATACAAGAATATAACTACTATAATACTGCTCCTATGTACAAGAATATAACTACTATAATACTGCTCCTATATACAAGACTATAACTACTATAATACTGCTCCTATATACAAGAATATAACTACTATAATACTGCTCCTATATACAAGAATATAACTACTACAATACTGCTCCTATATACAAGAATATAACTACTATAATACTCCTCCTATATACAAGAATATAACTATTATAATACTGCTCCTATATACAAGAATATAACTACTATAATACTCCTCCTATATACAAGAATATAACTACTATAATACTGCTCCTATATACAAGAATATAACTACTATAATACTGCCTCCTATATACAAGAATATAACTACTATAATACTGCTACTATATACAAGAATATAACTACTATAATACTGCTCCTATGTACAAGAATATAACTACTATAATACTGCTCCTATGACATGAGGTGAATTTGGGTCAGCTCTTAAATTTCGTCTCTATGTTTTTCAGGTTTAACCCTTGTCCTGCGCACAGACCAGTACGATTATATTCCATTATTATCCACTGTGGCTGGAGCACGTGTCTTGGTTCACGGCCACAAAGAACCAGCCTTCTTGGATGACGGTGGGTTTAACATCCAGCCCGGTGTGGAGACTTCTATTGGAATGAGAAAAGTAGGTTCCATGCAAAAATGTACATATAAAGATAAATGGAGTTAAGTGAGAGGTGACTTTTTCCAAGTTATAAGTTACTTACTTTAGTGTCAGAGCTTCTCTGACCATACACTTTAGATATGCTTGTTCGGTGATGGCTATTCGTTCTGTCGATGATTACTGTTAGGGTAAGGTATCGGGTTAAAGGGGCTGTGCAAAATTACAAAAATATAGCTACCCTTTTCCAAAAACAGTGCCATACCTTTTCATTGTCCTTTTATACAGTTCAGCTCTATTCACCTCAAATGGAACTAAGTTGCATTACCAAAGACAACCCATGGGACAGGTGTGGCGCTGTTTGTGAAAGGAAAGCAGGCATGCATTTACTAATCCTAGGGGGTTAGGATTAAAGGGGTGTTCTGGATTTATACATCTTATAAGATGTATGATCGCAGGGGTCCTGCCACTGGGGACCCCCGAGATCTCGGTGTAGTCCCCGGCATTCTATGCTGGGCACTGCCTCCGAGACGGGGACGTGATGTCATGGCCATGCCCCCTAGTGATGTCACGCCACACCCCCTCCATTCCTCTCTATGGGAGGGGGCGTGGCAGCCGTGAGCTCATGACCATGCCCCCTAGTGACGCCACACCCCCTCCATTCATGTCTATGGGAGGGGGCGTGATGGCCGTCACGCCCCACTACCATAGACATGAATGGAGGCAGAGTGGCGTAACATCACTAGGGGGTGTGGCCATGACATCACGTCCCCATCTCGGAAGCAGCGCCTGGCACAGAATCTATGGGAGGGTGCTTGATGGCCGTTACGCCCCCCTCCCATAAACATGAATGGAGGGGGCGTGGTGTGACATCACTAGGGGGTGTGGCCATGACGTCACGTCCCCATCTCGGAAGCAACACAGAATGCCAGGGGCTGCACCAAGATTGTGGGGGTCCTTTGGATAGGGAATGCGATGTATAAAGCTGGAATACCCCTTTAAAGGGCACATGTAGTGTAATTCCAGTGCCATTCATTTGATATTATTCTGTGTTTACCATAGAAACAGCGAGGTATACACTTTTTAAATTGAGACAAGGCAGACTTGACGCGTTTTAGGGGGGGAGGTTACCCCTTAGTCATAAGCCTGCTTAGGCATTGATGCTTAAGACTACGGGGGCAACCTCCCTGAGATGCGTCAAGTGTGCCTTGACTTGTTAAGAAATGTATACCTCCCTCTTTCAGGCATATTTAGTATAAAGCTTTTATTGACTATTGGAGTGCTGGATTCTTCTTCTTCATCTCGTATTTGACCCTGCACTTGTGGTTTCTCCGAGCGTCTCCACACACAAGAAAAAAAAGTATAGCACCGGCCCAATACACTCCCAAGGGACTTATAAACTCCTATGCAGACTGCGCTGCATATGTCAACCCCTATTGCAGGTGCATGTCCTGTTATCTCACCGGTGGTGCTGCTATGTATGAAAAATAGATGTAGCTATCACAATCAGCACAATAAAGAAAATATTGGAGCACTCACCAGGTCTGGAAGGGTATGGTCTAAACTTCTTTATTCATGAAAACATGGATAAAATGCGGGGAGGCAGTAGATGAAACTACGTGGGGGAGTAAGGACAATCGGGCCACAGACCGTATCATGCCTCCAGGCACTTCGTCAGGCCCCTTAGGGGCCTGACGAAGCACCAGGAGGCGCGATACGGTCCGTGGCCCGATTGTCCTGACTCCCCCACATAGTTCCATCTTCTGCCTAAGGGGCCTGACGAAGCACCAGGAGGCACGATACGGTCCGTGACCCGATTGTCTTGACTCCCCCATATAGTTCCATCTACTGCCTAAGGGGCCTGACGAAGCGCCAGGAGGCACTATATGGTCCGTGGTCCGATTGTCCTGACTCCCCCACGTAGTTCCATCTACTGCCTAAGGGGCCTGACAAAGCGCCAGGAGGCACTAAATGGTCCGTGGCCCGATTGTCCTGACTCCCCCACATAGTTCTCTCTACTGATTAATGGGCCTGACGAAGCACCAGGAGGCGCGAAACGGTCCGTGACCCGATTGTCCTGACTCCACCACATAGTTCCATCTACTGCCTAAGGGGCCTGACGAAGCACAAGGAGGCGTGATACGGTCCGTGACCCGATTGTCCTCACTCCTCCACGTAGTTCCATCTACTGCTTCCCCGCATTGTATCCATGCTTTCATGAGTAAAGAAGTTTGACCTGGTGAGTGCTCCAGGTGAGTGTTTGGCGGATATAAAATTATGTGAAATTCACATAGCTTATATGTGTATATATAGTGAATGCAGCACTACTGGTATGTAAGTGTTTATTTATTGCCACAACAACAGGAATCGGTGAGTCGTCTCGGAGGGGACTACAGTGACTGCACTGAAGACGGCAGTGACATTCCCGTGAAGAATTTATTTAACAGTGAATATACCCAGCAGGTAGGATATTTTGGAAAATAATAACAATTTTAAAAGAATTTTCTGCTTTTATATAACTAAAACTCTGCATAAATGACAAGTTCCACAACTCTAGAATTCTCCATTCTTCACCATTTGCAAGATACTTCTTTGCCGCACAGTCATTCTAGTTCTTAGCTGAGAAGTGTAGACAGTGCTCTGTGAGCTAAACATCCTGGATGTACATAGCTCACAGAGCATTGCATAATCTGGATACAATTGTACTCCCCAGTATATTCTGAGCAATAGCAATGCTGTCTACATTTTCTATAAATCCTCTGGCTATGCAGAAAGATTGGGTAGGGTGTTTGATCACTGCACCTGGTCATCTAAACAGGCTGCTCGTGGTGGAATTTACCCGGGTGAACTCATTAGACTAATAAATGGGTTGATTTCAGTTCACATTGGGGGAGATTTTTCTAAACTTGTCCAGAGGAACAGTTGCTGAGTTGCCCATAGCAACCAATCAGATCGCTTCTTTCATTTTTCAGAGGCCTTTTCAAAAATGAGAAGCGATCTGATTGGTTGCTATGGGCAACTCAGCAACTGTTCCTCTGGAAAGATCTTGATAAATCCCCCCATTATGTGCAGTTTTGATGCTTTTTCTTATTCAAATTGTGTGTTTTAGAGAAATATTGCCATGAGGCAAAAGTGATCTGACCTATAATCACAATTGAGGGGTTTTATAAAGATTTGGGATCTTTAGGCTGTGTTGGCACATTGAATTTTTACTGAGTTTTTTTACACATTTTTACAGCATTTTGGTTTCTACTGCCATTTTACACAATCATGATAGAAATTTTTACCATGGTTTGCACAATTGTGGTAAAAAAAAGCACAATTTTACTGCGACTTTGAGAAAATTAGGTAAATAACTGAAAAACCACAGCAAGAAATGTAATATGTGAACACGCAATATGTGAACCTCAGGAGAGGTGTTTACCTACTATATATTCGGATCCCATAGGGACAGCAGCAGTATACAGATAGAGCTGGTCCCACAGAGATAGTAGATGGAGCTGGGAGAGGAGAGATCCGTGGGCTAGAAGGAGGGATCTGATAGGTGAGAATGTCATTCTGTAGTCCACAGGAAGTCAGCTGACCCAGGACTGACACCCTGTTATAACACATTAAGCACTGCAAGGTTTGGAGTGTCAGACTGGTGATCACATGACCCAGTTACAGCAATGACTCCTATAGATGCTGGAATAAATCAAATGGCGCTCATCATTTTCCATCTTTCTGAAATGTCTTTACACGCATTTAATATAATACATCTTGAGCAGATTCTAAGAAAACTGTGACCTCACTGGTCCTCGTGCCATCGAGGCGGAATATTCTGCAGCCCACAGATATTCGTCATGTATACGTCACGCGTACACGTTACCCCGCAGAGTATATAAAGGGGCCCTTTCCCATGTACACAGGCTACCATGTTCCTCTTTTTGGATTTAAGTTCACTTTTCAGGGTTTCCGCTACGTTCACAAACTTCTTCATTAGAAGTGACCATTACATACACGAGCACTTTCACATCTACTTACTGTCCTGTACAGTCAAAAAAAAAAAGACTTCTAGCTAGTTTTTTGGTCTGTTTCTTCCGAGACGAGTGCAAGTGACAGCCCGCGCAGACAACCACCGGCTGAGAAGGGACCCCTGTCTGATTGGTTGGGTGGGCTGCCAACTTGTGCTTGTCTCGGAGGATGTGGGCCTGAGCGTGCGTAGACCGATGGATAGACGGACAGACACGAGATTGATTTGAAATACATATATAGATATGAGAAAAATAGATAGATATGAGATAGATAGATAGATATGAGAGAGATAGATAGATATGAGATAGATAGATAGATATGAGAGAGAGAGATAGATATGAGATAGATAGATAGATTAGAGATAGATAGATATGAGAGAGAGAGAGAGAGAGAGATATGAGATAGATAGATAGATTAGAGATAGATAGATATGAGATAGATAGATAGATTAGAGATAGATAGATAGATATGAGATAGATAGATAGATAGATATGAGAGAGAGAGATAGATAGATAGGAGAGAGATAGATAGATATGAGATGGATAGATATGAGAGTTAGATAGATAGATATGAGATAGATAGATATGAGATAGATAGATAGATAAATAGATAGATATGAGATAGATAGATGTGAGATAGATAGATATGAGAGAGCGAGAGAGAGATATGAGAGAGATATGAGATAGATAGATAGATAGATAGATATGAAAGAGAGAGATATGAGAGAGATAGATAGATATGAGATAGATATGAGATAGATAGATAGATAGATATGGGAGAGATAGATAGATAGATATGGGATAGATAGATATGAGAGAGATAGATAGATATGAGAGAGAGAGATATGAGAGAGAGATAGATAGATAGATAGATATGGGATAGATAGATATGATATAGATAGATAGATATGAAAGAGAGAGATATGAGAGAGAGAGAGAGAGAGAGAGAGAGAGATAGATAGATAGATAGATAGATATGAGAGAGATAGATATGAGATAGATAGATATGACACAGAGAGATATGAGAGAGAGATAGATAGATAGATAGATAGATAGATAGATATGAGATAGATAGATATTACAGAGAGAGATATGAGATAGATAGATAGATAGATAGATAGATAGATAGATAGATAGATATGGGATAGATAGATATGGGATATTTAGATAGATATGAGATAGATAGATAGATAGATAGATAGATGGATAGATAGATAGATATGAGAAATAGATATGAGAGAGATAGATAGATAGATAGATATGAGATAGATAGATAGATAGATAGATAGATAGATAGATAGATAGATATGAGATAGATAGATAGATAGATATGAGATAGATAGATAGATAGATATGAGAGAGAGATATGAGATAGATAGATAGATATGAGATAGATAGATAGATATGATATAGATAGAAGATAGATAGAAGATGGATATGAGATAGATAGATAGATATGCGATAGATAGATGAGATAGATAGATAGATAAATAGATAGATATGAGAGATAGATATGAGATATATATGAGATAGATATGAGATGAGCTAGAGTAATGTTTAGATGAGAGAGGAAATGAGGTTATTCTTCCCCCTTAACTCATATATTGATATATATTTTGATAGGTTCTTGATCTCTATGAATATTTTACCATTCAATCTTATTTTTTGTCCTTCTGGTTCTCCAGATTTACGCTTTTACTTCTCACTGGCGCCTCCTGCTGGATCAGTGCCTGTAGGAATGTGAATGCAAAATGATAGGATGTTGCAGTCTCTTGTAATACCTTTTTTATTGTTATTAACATAAATAGCAATAGAAATGTGTTATACCTCCTTCTAAAGGGTATGCAGTATATTGATAAATAATTATATGAAAGAAAAAATCTTCTATATATAAATATGTGCACCATGTAAAAATGGAGGAAAATAGTTCATACCAACTATATGAGCTTCATAATGAACTCCTTTGTTATTGCACAAAAAAAACTAAAACTCATGGAGTCATTCAATTGTAGTTTAAAAATTATTTATTTTAGACATAATTAAAACAATGTGTGGCAAAAAATAAAAAAAAAAGGGGGGGGGGAGAGGGAGAGAAAACCAATACAGAGGGGGAATTGAGACAAAGAGGCATCACCACCTGCAAACACTGATGTTGTCATACAGTATTGATGTAAACAAAGGACTATAATGGAAAGTGCATAGCATAGTACATAATGGCATCAGCCTAAAAATATGACTTAAAGCAGTTCCCTATCAGTCCCTGATACCTAGATCACAAAGTGCAGACAGTGCAGACAGTGACGCCACCCCAACGTACGTTTCGGTACGATCCTTCGTCCTGGGGGTGGCATCCTCACAGTGCTGGAAGCTATTTATATTATAACCAACCAATCATGGAACATAAACAATAAAAAATCGTAGGTGTATACCTTTTTCATCAGCCTGTTCCTCCTTTGGCATGGCGCATGAAGCACGAGCCCGAACGCCGCGCTTACTTCCGGGTCGCGCTTCCGCCACCCGATCACATGACCAAAAATGGTCACATGATGAGCGGCATGTGACACGCACCCGGAAGCGCACAGCGCCGGGACTCGGCGCATGCGCACTCGAGTTGGAAGAGGACTTAGTGCATTGAAGCACTGATTTACTTCCATAGATAATGGACAAGGAATACGATGCATGCAATAACAAAAGGACTTTAAAAAAATGATTATATAAGATGTTATCTATTCTTTAAACAGCAATTCATATATTATAAAAAGGGGGGCATGTTACAAAATAGAGAAATGTACATTTATGCATATTCTATTATATAATATTCATACAACTAAATTGATATAGAAATACTAGAAAAAATCATGTACTATGCTATGCACTTTCCATTATAGTCCTTTGTTCACATCAATACTGGACGACAATATCAGTGTTTGCAGGTGGTGATGCCTCTTTGTCTCAATTCCCCCTCTGTATTGGTTTTCTCTCCCTCTCCCCCCCCCCCCCTTTTTTTTAACATTTTTGCCACACATTGTTTTAATTATGTCTAAAATAAATAATTTTAAAACTACAATTGAATGACTCCATGAGTTTTTTTTTTTTTTTTTACCTTTTTTATTGGACTAACAGCATTTTGTAAAGAGAAGCTTCCGGGATTCCTCCCTTTATCAAGTCAAAAGTATATCTGTAGAAATGTGCGCGGTGTAGTTGCTACACTAACTACCGAACATTATTCTGATATCGTTAAAGCTGCGTCTTGCGCAGGGTAAGGCTGGGTTCACATCACATTTTCTCCCATACGGGAGCGCATACGGAAGAAGAGAGCTAAATCCTCGCGCTCCTGTATGCCTTTCTATGCGCTCCCGTATGCAATTCATTTCAATGAACTGACCGCAGTGAAATGTTCAGTCCGGTCATTTTTGCGCTGTGTGCGTTTTTTCCCCGGACCTAAAACTGGTCAACCACGGTTTTAGGTCCAGTTGTAAAAGCGCATACGGCACAAAAATGAGCCGACCGGACCAAACGTTTCACTCCGTCCGGCTCATTGAAATGAATTGCATACGGGAGCGCATAGAAAGGCATACAGGAGCGCGAGGATTTAGCTCTCTTCTTCCGTATGCGCTCCCGTATGGGAGAAAATGTGATGTGAACCAGCCCTAACACACACGGGGGGGGAGATTTATTATAACCTGTGCAGGGGGAAAGGTGACTAGTTGCCCATAGCAACCAATCAGATGGCTTCTTTCATTTTCCAGAGGCCTTTATTAAAAGTGAAAGAAGCGATCTGATTGGTTGCTATGGGCAACTTGTCAGCTTTTCCTCCGCACAGTATAGCCAGTTATAGAAAACAAGTGTAACTCTTAGGGCTCATTCACATCATGTTTTGGGGATACGGCAGCCGGATCCGGTGGAAGAATTTGAAAACTGGTCACTGTTGTATTCCCGCCGGACCCGTGCCGCACCCCATTCATTTGAATGAGCCGGATTGAGCTCATTTCTGGACCGCATCCGGTTTTGTTGCCGAACTGAAAACCGTGGTTTCGGTCTGGCAACAAAACCAAGTACAGTCCAAAAAGGAGCCAATCAGAGTCAATAACTGATACAGTCCGGCTTATTCTAATGGATGGGGTGCGGCACAGGACCGGCGGGGATGCGGCAGGAGCCCAAATTCTTCCGGCCGATCTGGCTGCCGTATCCCCCAACCGTGATGTGAATGCCCCCTTAACAAGAGCCGTCTCCCTTTTCCCCCTGTACTCTTGTAGGTCTGTGTACGTTCCTGCTTTCAGGCCATCATGGTGGAACGCTGCGGTTGTGCCTACGCCTTTTATCCTCTTCCTGAGGGAGCGGAGTTCTGCGATTACGAGAAGCACAAGAGCTGGGGTAAGAAGATGGCGTACGAAACCAATCATAACACGCAACGGCAGGATATAACCTTTACAGTAACAAGAGGAGGATTGCAAAATGATCTCTACTTCCCTTTTTTTTTAGGATTTCTTGCAAAAATAAAAATAAAAAAATAGGCAAACTGTGACCAAGTTTTTCTCGCAACAATAAGAGATTTAAAGTAACACTCCACCTTTTCATTGACTTTAGTTTTGTTTTCTCTTAAAGGGGTACTCACGTGGAAAACTTTTATTTTTTTTTTTAAATCAACTGTTGCCAGAAAGTTAAACAGATTTGTAAATCACTTCTATTAAAAAAAAATCTTAATCCTTCCAGTACTTTTTAGGGGCTGTATACTAAAGAGAAATCCAAAAAAAAAATGCATTTCTTCTGATGTCATGACCACAGTGCTCTCTGCTGTCCATTTTAGGAACTGTCCAGAACAGCACATGTTTGCTATGGGGATTTTCTTCTGCTCTGGACAGTTCCTAAAATGGACAGCAGAGGTCAGCAGAGAGCACTCTGTGGTCGTGACATCAGAGGAAATGTATTTCTTTTATGGATTTCTCTGTAGTATACAGCCCCTAAAAAGTACTGGAAGGAATAAGATTTTTTTATAGAAATTATTTACAAATCTGTTTAAATTTCTGGCACCAGTTGATTTAAAAAAAATAAATAAAAAAAAAAAGGTTTCCATTGGAGTACCCCTTTAAAAGTAAAAGTAAGTAAAAAAAAAAGTCTGCCAATCCAATGACCCTGATGGTCTAACACAGTGTTTCCCAACCAGGGTGGCCTCCAGCTGTTGCAAAACTACAACTCCCAGCATGCCCGGACAGCCTTTGGCTGTCCGGGCATGCTGGGAATTGTAGGTTTGCAACAGCTGGAGACACCCTGGTTAGGAAACACTGGTCTAGAATGAATAGGTGTTTATGTCATTGCTTTACATGAGTTGAGGCCTATACTGAGCCCTTTCTATTCACCCTTGTGCACTCAGAGTACCAAGTAATAACACAATTTATATCAGAAATTAAAGGGAATAGAAAACCACAGCTGATTTCTACCAAAAACGGCACCATCCCTGTCCTCAGGTTGTGTGTGGTATTACAGTTCTTACAGTTTGTCTTCCTTCACTGCTGCAATACCACACACAACCTGAGGACAGGCGTGGCACTGTTTTTTTTTTTACATAAAATACAAAATAAGCCAAATATACCACAGACGGTAGGCTTCCACTTTGGTTTTTTTCTAGCGTTTTTTTTTTACCTAAAAAAAAAAAAAGACACAAGGAAATGCCATTATTTTGCACTGTTTTTGTGGTGTTGTTTCCAAAAATATTGTGCGTTTTAGTCTTGGCTTTTTATCTTTCTTTGGCATTTTTTTCCCCCTGCGTTTTTTTTATCATGACAAGCCATAGGATTCTGTCATCACCAAGTGACTACAGAATTCTTATTAAAGAAATGGGGGGGCGGGGCAGAAAAAACGCCAATGCCAAACCCACATGGCGTGTTTTATTTATTTTTTATTTTTTTTTTACCATGGATTTGCGCAAAAAGCACCATAGTCTCAACATGCTATGGAAACCTGCCTCTGAGCCCAAAACTGCAGAAAAATGCCAAAGGATAAAAATAAAAAAAACATCAGGTGGGTTTGGCGTTTCATAAATCCTCATTGACTTTTTGTTAATATTTGTCCGCAGTTGTTTAAAAAAAACTTTTTAAATGCCATGCGGCTTTGTGCCATTTTATTTTTTATTTTTGGAGAAACTGTATACCAGTGTATAAGACACCCTGGAAATGCTCTGACCCAGTCATCTAGATATCCAGGTTGGGCGCCATTTTCACCCCATAGTACATGTTATTCACTTCACCGGTGATTTTAAAGGGGTACTCCAGTGTAAAACAATTTTTTTTTAAATCAACATGTGCCAAAAAGTTAAACAGATATGTAAATGACTTCTGTTTAAAAATCTTAATCCTTCCTGTACTTATCAGCTGCTGTATGCTCCGGAGGAAGTTATATAGTTCTTTGCAGTCTGACAACAGTGCTCTCTGCTGACTCCCTCTGTCCATGTCAGGAACTGTCCAGAGCAGGAGAGGTTTGCTATGAGGATTTGCTCCTACTCTGGACAATTCCTGACATGGACAGAGGTGTCAGCAGAGAGCACTGTAGTCAGACTGTAAAGAACTACACTCCTCTGTAATATACAGCAGCTGATAAGTACTGGAAGGATTCAGATTTAAAAAAAGATGTCATGCACAAATCTGTTTAACTTTCTGGCACCAGTTGATTTGAAAAAAATAAGTTTTCCGCCGGAGTACCCCTTTAATGATACAGCAGATCCATGTGCATACATCATAAGAAATATGTACAGTACATCTTACTACCAGTAGGGACGATAAAGAGACTATCTCAGTTTTATTGGTTTCCAGATATCTGACCAATTTAATTTAATTGTTTTTCTTCATAAATACATATATATAACTTGATTTAATGCCCCAACAGGTCACTGTTTCTACAAGCTGAATAAAGCCTTAGGTGCCCATCAGCTGGGATGTTTCGCCAAGTGCCGCAAACCGTGCCAGTAAGTAGCGTGAGTGAGTGTGAGTAGTGTCGAGAACTGGTGTTCTGTACCATGTTTGTTCGTTTTTGTTGTGTAGCTTAAACGTACCATAAAGGGGTTAATCAGAGCTAATTTTCTCCAAAAACAGCACCACACCTGCCCTCAGCTTGTGTGTAGTATTGCAGCTTGGTTCCATTAAAGGGGTACTCTACTGCCCCGGCATTCCGAATTTTGTTCCAAACGTTGGGTGGTTGTGGCCACACCCCTCGTGACGTCACGTCCACGTCCCTCATGACGGCAAGCCTATGGGAGGGGGCGTGATGCTAAGAGGGGCGTGGCCGTGACATCTCAACCACCGCCGTCCGCACTCAGCGTTCTAAAGGAACACCGGGTGCTGCACATAGATCGTGGGGGTCCCAACTGAGGGACCCCCGCGATCAGACATCTTATCCCCTATCCTTTGGATAGGGGATAAGATGTCTAGGGGCGGAGTAGCCAATGGAGCCAAGTTGTAATACCATGCACAACCTGAGGACAGGGATGTTGTTTTTAGTCAGAGATTAGCTCTGTTTTTCTATTCCTTAGAAACCCCATTTAAAGGTCCTAAATGCAAAATCTGTAACACAGCTCCGGTGTTTATTTCTCTATCTATGACTATTCGTCCGATTCCCCCTCACAAGGCCGCTCCTATGTAGAGAACTTGTCACCAATAGCAAAGAGGATGAGACAACCCAATGCTGCCCCCTCTCTTCAAGGGCACCAAAGCAGCCACATGTTGCATACACCTTGACATGAGTACCTCTTTAAGCCCTTTCCGAACTGACATACAAGAATGGCTGAGCCCACTCCTAACCCGGCGTTTGCAGGCTGCTAATACCGTCATCGGTGACCGGAATTGAATGTCACTTCAATAGCGGTCATTTCACTCAATAGTGACCACAGCATCTAGGAAGTTACATGGTGCATCTAGGTAGTTTTCTGACAGGTGCCTGTCCTGCCAGGGTTGTGATCAGCACCACCACAATGCAGTCGCAAGGTGCCAATCAGTTGTCAAGGCAACTTGGGGCTTTCTAAAGGTCTCTGTGGCTGTCTATGTCAGATCTACTATGACAGACCGCCATAGGCAGGCAGTAATAGTAGATCACCTAAATGACAACGTATTATTATTGTAGTTTGATGTGTAAGCTATCAAAAGATCTTTTTCCCTAGGGGGACTAAATTAGTATAAGAAATATTAAAAAGTAAAATATCTCTCTATATATATATATAAAACTTGTGTGTGTGTGTGTGTGTGTGTATGTGTGTGTGTATTTTCCAGAATCACGTCCAAACAGCTAAAGATATTAACATGTACGGTGTCCATTTTAGTACATCGTCAGCCGCACCTCCGTCCTCCGTCAGGCAAAAAGGTGTCCCGCCTCCTCCCTCGGACCAATCGCCGTCAGTCGTCAGCCGCAGCTCCGTCCCACCTCCTCCCTCACACGAATCGCTTTGATCCTTCAACGACAACTCCATCATCCCAAAGTCTCTCATCCAAAATGCCATCATGCCTCAGATGATTCTCCCTCAGACGCATAGCAGAGCCGACGCTGCACAGCACTGTATAGCAGAGCCGACATTGAATAGCATGTACAGCAGAACCCGTATAGCAGAGAGCCGACACTGACTCTGCTCTGCTACACAGCAGGAAGGTTTTTCGTCTGAGGGATGACGGAGTTTTGGATGAGAGACTTTAGGATGACGGAGTTTTGGATGAGAGACTTTAGGATGATGGAGTTTTGGATGAGAGACTTTAGGAAGGGAGGAGGGAGCTGCGGCTGCTTGCCTGATGGAGATTGGACTGAGGGAGGAGGCGGGACACTGTTTTGCCTGAAGGAGGACGGAGGTACGGCTGACGACTGACTATGTCCTAAAATGGACACCGTAAACATGAAACTTGGCACACATGTTACTTATATGTCAACAACAAACATAAGATAGGTGATTTAACCCTTACTCACCCTCATTTGCCAATGGCGGGGTTTTTGTTTAAAGTCCCATACAAGTCTATGGGAAATATATGTTACTGCATAACTTCCAAACGGCTGGAGATATTACGATAATACTTGATCACATGTTACTTATATGTCCACGTAAAATATAGGCTAGTTAATTTAACCCTTAACTACCCCCATTTGTGAGGGTCGGGGTTTTTGTTTAAAGTCCCATGCAAATCAATGGGAAATGTATGTTCCCACATAGCTTCCCTACAGCTGGAAATATTTCAATAACTGGTACACATATTACAGGTCGGGATATCAGGACGGGATGGGAGGATGGGAGGATGGGATAGGAGGACGGGATAGGAGGTCGGGATAGGAGGTCGGGATATGGGGTTGGGATATGACAACAATATATGAGGACGGGATATGAAGTCAAAAGCTTCCTCTGTTGATTTTCCTCCACAACAAGGATTAGGAAGGAAAAAACCCACAACTCCGGGTACTCAGCTAGTATATAAATATATAAACAAAAAAATATATAAAAATATATATTCTGCAACTTGCGGTTCACACAGCCTTCCTAACACGTGAACTCTGAGCATGCTCTAGAAGTGACAGATTTCCTTATAAATATAGCTTTATTAATCCCACAACGGCATGGAAAACATGTAAAAGGTGATCAAAAAGTCCCAAAATGGAAGGTTAAAAAAATGCATATCACTATGTAAAAAATTACTCTCACACAGCTCTGTAGACAGAAAAGTGTAAAATGTTGAATGGTCAGGATACAGGGATGCAAGGCATTTGAAAGTCGCAAAACAAAGACTTTATTAATTTGTTATCATTGTAGTTGTACTCAGTGGCCTACATGGAAGAAAGGAGTCCCCATAGCAAATATTTAAAGGGGTATTCCGGCTTTATACATCTTATCCCCTATCCCTATGGTGGGGGATCTGACGTGACATCACTAGGGGGTGTGGCCGTGACGTCACGTCCCAGTCTTAGAGGCAGCTCCCGGCACAGAATGCCGAGGGCTGCACCGAGATCGTGGGGGTCTGCGATCATACATCTTATCCCCTATCCTTTGGATAGGGGATAAGATGTATAAATCCGGAATACCCCCCCCCCCCCCCCCCCAGGACAGAAGGGTCTGGTGTTTATTTTTTCTCTTGTTTCCATGACCAATTAGTCAATACTCCCCTCTATTAAAGGGAAACAGCAGGTTAATCTGTACTGAACTCAATACATTGTGTTATAATGTAGGTGAACTGGAATACAATAAGGTATCACTAATGCTAGGTTCACACTGTGGAATCTCTCGGCAGAATTTCTGCCGTAGAGATCAAGCCGGCAGCACTAGGACCGCCCGGACTGCATTGCCGTCCCCATAGATGGCAATGCATTTCTGAACAGATCTCCCAAAAGATCCACCCAGAAATGCATTGTTGTCTATGGGGGCAGCAATGTCGTCCGCTCGGTCCTAGTGCCGCCCGCGTGATCTCCTACAGAAATTCCGCCCATAAATTCTGCAGTGTGAACCCAGCCTTACTCATATCCGCAGTCCGGTTCTGGAGATACCCGTTGTATTAGTCGGCATTGTTAATCTGGAGATGGCCGGCTTCATGCAATATTGGTAGGATACGGCATAACCAGCTTCCCTCACCCCACCACCTCTGCACCGGGCTGGGTATGCCACACCCCGCCTCCATTGCGCAAAGCTGGCCATTTCCAGATTAGCAACACTGGATATGGGTAAGTGATACCTCATTGTAATCAGGTACGTATGCCCTCGGTTTTTACCATTCTGTAAACTCAGAAAGAGTAATCGCCCACAAATTTGTGCAATTGCGTTTTTTCTTCCGTTTCGACCCACAAATACTTTTTTCTCAAAAGGTTTAGCATTAGCACGTACCTTGGTCACTTTACTCAGAAACCTAGCCAAGTCACTTCTCCATTTGACACCCAACACCTTCTGTGACTTCATTGCTAGGAAATGAGAAGCGCCGGTGTCTCAATCACATTGGCAGTGTTGCAATGGAGTCATGCAGACTAAAATGGTTCATATTTCTTGATTTTGGGACGTTACCCTGAATGCACTCTGCGAGCCTCCACTGAATCTGCAAAGACCCTCGTAAGCCCTGGTGGCTGTGATTTTATAGGTTTTTCGTCTGAGGGATGGCGGAGGTTCGGATGAGGGAGCTTTGGCCTCCAATCACTCTGGACACACACCTAGACTCGACTTGACTGCACTGGACCTCAGTAACAAGAGAGCGAGCTAGCTCCACCCAGGGCTTTTTTTTTTTTTTTTTTTAAAGCCGAGGCAAGTGCTCTGTATCACCCAAAGTGCAAGAATAAGTGCAAACGTGCATAAAGGATGCGGTCTATCGCTAAGCCCTTCTCCAACAGGAGAGAGGCCCCCCAACAAACCTACCCTTCACCTCTGGGCCAAAATGCACCTGCAAGGATCCAGGTTCGATGTCCCTCTTCGCCGAAGCTACTAAGGGGATGAAAATGCTCCTGGCTTCAACCTAGGCGTTAACCCAGGTATCAGCCATGGATCCGTATACTGATGGCATCTTGACCGAAGCCAAGATGCCCAGGGGTTGCAGGGAGGTGAGGAACCTAATGGCCACACACACCTTCCCTAGACTGCCAGGAGGGACACCCAGAAGGGCTACCGCATCCTGACAATCCTGTGTACAAATAAAGACACAAACGTGACACAGTGACAAACAAAAAATAAATAAATAAGTGAATGTGTGCAGACATACTGCCCGGTCATCCTGCCGGATCTATAAAAATTCCCCCGTTCCTAGCCAGAGGGCCGGGATACCAAGGGTGAGAGCCAAAGGTGAAGAGTATATGGTGCAGTGCTTTCACTCAGTGAGTTATAACACCCAGTGAGTTTCGGCACCTCAGGGTCACCACTCCCCGAGGCACAGAAGTACCTTGGCTCTACACCCCTCTACCTCATGGCGAGACCCAGAGGAAACAGGTCACATCGGGGCAGCCGTCGAGCTGATTCCTCAGCCCCGGAACGCCCCGGTACACCTGCCCCCTCCATCCTACATCAATGGCCAGAGACTAAACCACTGATAAGAACAGATACTACACTTGAGCTTAGCCAAAAGGCCGAGAAGCGATGGGAGCCCATAGGTCACCCCTGGGATCACCTGGTCACTGGTACCTCCTGGGTAACAATCACATGGTACATTTCTTAAAGCAACAACACATTATATATTATAACACATAGCAAACCATATATACAGGGGGGGAAACAAGCACAAGGGGCCCAGTGGACACTGAAGGGAGGCTGCTGGACAGAGCAGCAAGGGTACTGGGTAACTGCCACCTGGCTGGTATTTTACCGACACAGCAGGTATTTTGGCCACTCTGCCGGTATTTTTATATTAAAAATACCGGCAATGCAATGGCCGGTATTTATCCAACCAAGACTCCAACTCCCGGAATGTTGCACCATAACGTATACCAGTGTTTCCCAACCAGAGTGCCTCCAGCTGTTGCAAAACTATAACTCCTAGCATGCCCGGACAGCCTTTGGCTGTCCGGGAATGCTGGGAGTTGTAGTGTTGCTACAGCTGGAGACACCCCAGGTAGGAAAACACTGACCTATATATGCCTATATACTACTATATATATATTTTTTTTTTTATCTAAAGCCGAGGAACGTGCTTTCGATTCACCCAAAGTGCAAGAAAAAGTGCAAACGTGTTACACTAAAAAAAACGTGCACAAAGGATGCGGTCTATCGCAAGCCCTTCTCCGATAGGAGAGAGGCCCCCCAACAAACCTTACCCTTCGCCTCCGGACCAAAAGGTACCTGCGAGGTTCCAGGTTCCATGTCCCTTTTCGCCGAAGCTACTAGGGGACCACAAATGCTCCCGGCATCCCCCTTGGCGTTAGCCAAGGTATCTGCCCGCAGAGCCGATTACGGTAGGTACCCTGCCAAAGCAGGAGTACCTGGGGTGTTTGCAGGGAGGTGTGGAACCTAATGGCCACACACACCTCCCCTAGACCGCCAGGAGGGACACCCAGAAGGGCTACCGCATCCTGACAAATCCTGTGAACACACAACACGCAAAAAGTGACACAGTGAGACAAAAAAAGAAATAAATAAGTGAATGTGTGCAGATATACTGCCCGGACATCCGGCCGGATCTATAAAAAATTTCTGTGATCCTAGCCAGAAGGCCGGGAATCAAGAGGTGAGTGCCACAAGAAGAAGAGATTATGGTGCCAGTGCTTCAACTCAGTGAGTCTATCCTCCCAGTGAGTTTCGGCACCTCGGGGTCACCACTCCCCAAGGCACAAAAGTACCTCGGCTCTAGACCCTCTCAGCCTCATGGCGAGACCCGGAGGGAACAGGTCACATCGGGGCAGCCGTCGAGCTGATTCCTCAGAACCAGCCCCGGAAAGCCCTAGTACACCTGCTCCCTCCATGCAGCACCCATCCCCACCAGCCCCATACCAGCGTTACTGTACACTGGCATGAAAAACTGATAAGAACAGATACTACACTTGATCTTAGCCAAAAGGCCAAAGGCTGTCCGGGCATGCTGGGAGTTGTAGTTTTGCAATAGCTGGAGGTACACTGGTTGGGAAACACTAATGTAACTCTTACACTGTGCTCTGTATTAGATCATTAGAGCTGCTCATAAATTAGCGTAAAGAAATGTGTTGTTGTTTTTTTTTTGTCTTTTGCAATACTGGAAAACTAAGCATCGAGAATGTAAAGGTTTAAAGGTCTGAAAACAAAAGGAACCTGTATAATAAATTCTTATTCCCCGAGGGTTCAGACAATTCTCGGTAGGATTCTGACTGCAATCCAGCAAATACCTTAAATTCTTTGGTTGCCCAACAAACTCCTGTCTTATTCACTTGTGTCCAAAACTGTGCAGAATATTGCATGTCAGTCTGACTAATAAAGAACAAGGTTTTCATGAAGTACATCCAGGCGTCCTGTAAAACCTGCCATAATTGAATGCGCCTTGACGTCAGCTGCCCGGCACTCGTTATGAACCCTTTTATCACACCCCAAAAATGAATACAGACCTCCTAAACATATTAAGACTCCAGACCAAATATCTTAAATAAATACAGACCCCCAGACACACTAGATACAGACACCAGACCAGACTCCTGAACTAATATACAACTCAGATTATACCCCGGTAATACATACAGTCCCCAGATCAGACCCACTAGATACAGACACCAGACCAGACCCCTGAACTAATATATACCTCAGATTATACCCCGTAATACATACAGTCCCCAGATCAGACCCACTAGATACAGACACCAGACCAGACTACTGAACTAATATACAGCTCAGATTATACCCCCGTAATACATACAGTCCCAAGATCAGACCCACTAGATACAGACACCAGACCAGACTACTGAACTAATATACACCTCAGATTATACCCCGGTAATACATACAGTCCCCAGATCAGACCCACTAGATACAGACACCAGACCAGACTCCTGAACTAATATATACCTCAGATTATACCCCGGTAATACATACATTCCCCAGATCAGACCCACTAGATACAGACACCAGACCAGACTACTGAACTAATATACACCTCAGATTATACCCCAGTAATACATACAGTCCCCAGATCAGACCAACTAGATACAGACACCAGACCAGACTCCTGAACTAATATATACCTCAGATTATACCCCGGTAATACATACAGTCCCCAGATCAGACCCACTAGATACAGACACCAGACCAGACTCCTGAACTAATATACACCTCAGATTATACCCCGGTAATACATACAGTCCCCAGATCAGACCCACTAGATACAGACACCAGACCAGACTCCTGAACTAATATATACCTCAGATTATACCCCGGTAATACATACAGACCCCCTGATCAAACCCACTAGATACAGACACCAGACCAGACTACTGAACCAATATATACCTCAGATTATAGCCCATGATACATACAGACCCCCTGATCAGACCCACTATATACAAAAACCAGATCAGACTCCTGATTTATTATACACTTCAGATTCTATCCCTGTAATACATTTAGCCCCCAGATCAGACCCACTAGATACAGACATAGGATCAGACTCCTGATTTACCAGACCAGACTCCTGAACTCATATACACCTCAGATTATACCCCAGGAAAACATACAGACCCCCAGACTAGACCCACTAGATACAAACACCGGACCAGACTACTGAACTAATATACACCACAGATTATACCCCCATATTACATGCAGTCCCCAGATCAGACCCACTAGATACAAGCACCAGACCAGACTACTGAACTAATATATACTTCAGATTATACCCCCATAATAGATGCAGCCCCCAGATCAGACCCACTAGATACAGACATCTGATCAGATTCCTGATTTACTATACACCTCAGATTATACCCCCGAAATAGAAACAGCCCCCAGACCAGATCCACTAGATACAGAAACTAGACCAGACTCCATAACGAATATACACCTCAGATTATACCCCCGTAATACATAGAGACCCCAAGATCAGACCCACTAGATACAGACACCAGACCAGACTCCTGGACTAATATACACCTCAGATTATACCCCTGTAATACATACAGACCACCATATGAGACCCACTAGATACAGGCACAAGGCCAGACTCCTGGACTAATATACACCTCAGATTATATCGACGTAATACATACAGTCCCCATATCAGACCCACTAGATACAGACACCAGACCAGACTCCTGAATTAATATGCACCTCAGATTATACCCCCGTTATACATATAGACCCTCTGATCAGACCCACTAGATACAAAAACCAGATCAGACTCCTGATTTATTATACACTTCAGATTCTATCCCTGTAATACATTTAGCCCCCAGATCAGACCCACTAGATACAGACATGGGATCAGACTCCTGATTTACCAGACCAGACTCCTGAACTCATATACACCTCAGATTATACCCCAGTAATACATACAGACCCCCACGTATATCCACGTAATACAGTGTTTCCCAAACTTTTTCGGCTCTGGGCACCCCTCCGAAGTTTTGGTCGCAGGGCACCCCTACCGAAGTTTACGAGCAAAAAAAAAAAGGATTATGCAATGTACAATATATATTTATCTGTGGGTATGTAGTTACGTCTCACAAATGACGTCTTTTCTGATAAGCGCTGTTCCCTTTTGTTCTCCATCTGGTCCTGGCCATTCATGACCATTTCTTCCAGCCACAACTTTTCACCGTAAAAGCTGCAAAACAAACCTATTAGGCTCCGTACTTTACCAGCATCAGCAACAGGTGTAAAGGGGTAACAGAGGGGTGTAGAAAGGTGTACATGGGTGACAGGTTTGTAGAGGAGTGTACAGGGGTGACAGAGATGTGTAGGGGGTGATAGAGGGGTGTACAGGGGTGACAGAGGGGTGTACATGGGAGACAATGGGCTAGTGCCGTAGGGAGGGGAGGAACGGGCTAGCAAAAAAAATAAAAAATAGGATGGTGGGAGCTACCCTATAAGCAAGCCATTTTTCTTCACTACAACGGCAGGGGAATCCGGCACAGCTTCTACGTTCCTCCCCTCTCCAGCAGGGCACTGACTCAGGGCTCTGGCAGGGCACTCATTCACTAAATACAGATAACAGACCACTAGACAAATACAGCCACCTAAATAAATACAGCCCCCAGACCCCCTAAATAAATACATGTTGCAGCTTATAGTGGTCTTTATTCAAGGTATGACCACAGATCTCACCAGACCCAAGACCAGACCTTAAAGGAGTACTCCACCCCTAGACACGTTATCCCCTATCCACAAGATAGGGGAAAATATGTCTGATTGTGGGGGTCAGGCCACTGGGACCTCCTGCAATCTTTCGGCACAGCAACCCGGCATTCTCAACATTCATGCTCAGTACGCCAGTTTCGGGCAGCCGTAATGGTGACATCACGCCCCCTCCCATAGACATGAGTGAAGGAGGCATGACGTCCTGACCATGGTCGCCCGAAAATGGTGTTCTGAGCATAAATGTTCAGACCGCCGGAGTGCCGGGTTGGAGACCGCGGGGGGTACCATGAGCTGGACCCCCCACAATCAGACATCTTATTCGCTATTCTTTGGATAGGGGATAAGATGTGTAGGGGCTGAGTACCCCTTTAAAATAAACACTGCAACCTTTTCTCCTCTTCAAAAAAGGATTTTTCAGTCCTCAGCGCACCATCTATTGCAAAATAGGGGTATGTTGGATGTCAGTTCTTTTCAGGAAAAAGATGATTCTTAAGACAAATGTCATATATCTAAACAATTTATTCTAAAATATAAAACAATAATAAATGCACAAACCACAGGGCCCTGAGGTTGTACATACATTTAAAACAGCTCAATCTATATATATAAAACTCAATGGGGGGATTCATCAACATCAGTGTATGGTAGAGCTTTTTTTTACCCCTTTCTGCTGCGTGGATTTGTCATTTACCTGCGCAAAATTTACTAAGCTTGCGCCCGGGTCTCTGTGAATCATGTGCAGTAATAGAATCCAGCCCATCTCAGCTCTTGAAAAAAATCTAAGGCAGACTTGTACGTGTGCTCGGAACTGGTGTATATTTGCGCAAAAAAAAAAGACTCAGTTAATAAATTCATGTCTACAGGAAAAACGGCTCTACGGTAAACCTGAAGGGTGACATCTTTAGAAAAAGTTCCACCAAAAAAGACGCACAAAAAGAACGCAGGAAACATCCTTCCGCAAGATTTTGCGCAAGAAAATACAACTAAAATGACTCTTATAGATTGATGAATCCCCCCCCCAATGTGTGTGTGTATATGTATGTATGTGTGTATGTATGTATGTTCCACAAAAACGTCCAAACGGCTAAAGATATTAACATGAAACTTGACACACATGTTACTTATATGTCAATAACAAACATAGGATAGGTGATTTAACCCTTACCCACGCTGATTTGCCAGGGGCGGGGTTTATGCTTAAAGTCCCATACAAGTCTATGGGAAATATATGTTACTGCATAACCTCCAAACGGCTGGAGATATTTCCATAATACTTGGTCACATGTTATTATATGTCCACTTAAAATATAAGATAGTTTATTTAACCCTTAACTACCCCCATTTGCGAGGGGCGGGGTTTATGTTTAAAGTCCCATACGAGTTTATGGGAAATATATGTTACTGCATAACTTCCAAACGGCTGGAGATATTTCCATAATACTTGATCACATGTTACTTATATGTCCACTTAAAATATAGGATTGTTAATTTAACCCTTAACTACCCCCATTTGTGAGGGTCGGGGTTTTTGTTTAAAGTCCCATGCAAATCAATGGGAAATGTATGTTCCCACATAACTTCCGTACGGCTGGAGATATTTCAATACCTGGTACATATATTACGGGTCGGGATATGAGGTCCAGATAGGAGGTCATGATAGGAGGACGGGATGGTCGGGATAGGAGGTCGGGATAGGAGATCGAGATATGATGTCGAGATAGGAGGTCGAGTTAGGAGGTCGGGATAGGAAGTGGAGATAGGAGATGGAGATAGGAAGTCGAATTAGGAGGTTGGGGTATGAGGACAGGATAGGAGGTCGGGGTATGAGGACAGGATAGAAAGTCGGGGTATGAGGACGGGATCCCCAACAAGGATGAGATAGGAAAAAAAAGGGCAATGCCGGGTACTCAGCTAGTTAATCATAAATGTAGTGTCACTTGATACCCCAATATATCTTGTAATAACTAACACATATGAGGAATAGTGTTAAATAACAGTTTTGGTCACAAATTGTATCCAATAAATTGCAGCATTGTCCTGTATCCTTCCTAATGTCACAATCTTGTACTATTAATCCTGAAGAAATGCAAGGAGGAGGGATAGTCCTGTCTACTGCGCATTCATCCTGACAAAATACTATGCACTAGAATAGAATAAAATAGAATACAATAAATACAGTACAATACAGTACAGTACAATATAGTACAATACAATACAGTTCAATACACAGTACTTTATTGTATTGTACTGTATTGTACTGTATTTATTGTATTCTATTTTATTCTGTTCTAATGCACTGTATTTTGCACAAATCACACCTACTTTGGGCCCAGTTTTGTTGGCAGATAGGTGAGTGCCCCTACTGTATATCAGGTGGTGATCTACCCAGTTTGCAGGGCGCAGTATAACTGGCAGGGGTCCTGTGTGATCACAACCCGTGATTGGGCAACACTGAAATGTAGGAATTTATTCATTTCTTTCAAACCTCAAAAGAATCTTATGTAGCTTCAGCTGCGAGATGTTTTGGGAAATTTTAGGGCAAAAAAAGTACATACCAGCTGAAATATTTCCTCAGAAACCTCAACGATGAATCATTGATTTACCAGCCAGAGCCCTGAACGCTTTACTGGGCAAACCCCCTGTATGGTGAGAATGTGTAAAGATATTCTGCAAGCTACAGAATGTAACTCAGGATCAGTACAGGATAAGTAATGTAATGTATGTACACAGTGACCCCACCAGCAGAATAGTGAGTACAGCTCTGGAGTATAATATAGGATATGACTCAGGATCAGTACAGGATAAGTAATGTAATGTATGTACACAGTGACCTCACCAGCAGAATAGTGAGTACAGCTCTGGAGTATAATATAGGATATAACTCAGGATCAGTACAGGATAAGTAATGTAATGTATGTACACAGTGACCTCACCAGCAGAATAGTGAGTACAGCTCTGGAGTATAATATAGGATATAACTCAGGATCAGTACAGGATAAGTAATGTAATGTACACAGTAACCTCACCAGCAGAATAGTGAGTACAGCTCTGGTAATATAATACAGGATATAACTCAGGATCAGTACAGGATAAGTAATGTATGTACACAGTGATCTCACCAGCAGAATAGTGAGTGCAGCTCTGGAGTATAATACAGGATATAAATTAGGATCAGTACAGGATAAGTAATGTATGTACACAGTGACCCCACCAGCAGAATAGTGAGTACAGCTCTGGAGTATAATACAGGATATAACTCAGGATCAGTACAGGATAAGTAATGTAATGTATGTACACAGTGATCTCACCAGCAGAATAGTGAGTGCAGCTCTGGAGTATAATACAGGATATAAATTAGGATCATTACAGGATAAGTAATGTAATGTATGTACACAGTGACCCCACCAGCAGAATAGTGAGTACAGCTCTGGAGTATAATACAGGCTGTAACCCATGATCAGCACATGATGGACATACCTAATAGGTGGTTTTATATGCAAAGTCTGTGTGTAATATCTTTGTGGGCTGAAAGTCTCCAACCCTTTTGTTCTTTTTTTATTCCTGGCAGCCTGGTAGACTATCAGCTTAATGCCGGATACTCCCGTTGGCCGACTAAAGTCAGTGAGGTGAGTCACTTGTGGTTTTCATATAAAGAGAAAAAAAAAACAGAAGCAAAAGCAAAGGAAATTTTCATCATCCGGTTTGATCAGTATGAATGTATGACATGAAATAAGGTTGGCAGGTATGTCAACATATACCGTGGTGTGCCTGGGAAGTAGCATTAGGGTTTAATAAAGCTAAGGCTGGGTTCACACCACGTTTTGTTAAATACGGTTCCCGTATACGGCTGGGAGGAGGGGGGGCGGGGCTTAATCGCGGCGCCCGCACTCATCCGTATTCGGGGACTGTATTTAATGCATGTCTATGAGCCGACTGGAGTGAACCGCAGCCTCCGGTCGGCTTCGTTTTGGGCCGTATGCGGTTTCCCAACCGCAGGCAAAAACGCGGTCGACCACGTTTTTGCCTGCGGTAGGGAAACCGCATACGGCCGTAAACGAAGCCGCCCGGAGGCTGCGGTTCACTACGGTCGGCTCATAGACATACATTAAATACGGTTCCCGAATACGGATGAGTGCAGGCGCAGCGATTAAGCCCCGCCTCCCCTCCTCCCAGCCGTATACGGGAACCGTATTTAACAAAACGTGGTGTAAACCCAGCCTAACACAGTCTTCTTGTGAATCTATTTGGTATGTTTTTACTTCATTACAGTTTTATTCATGGGACACATAAACATGGTAAACTTCATTATTAGGTCTGTTAAATTAATCATATACCAGTCTAAAATATTCTAACCATATTGACAAGTGGACTCACGATTGGTTTGCTGAAGCCCATGGCTATTAGGGTTTCTACCTTTCTTGCAACAACAACAAAAAAATACTAGCCATGCTAATTTGCATAATTAAAGGGGTACTTCGGTGGAAAACATTTTTTTTTATTAACTGGTGCCAGAAAGTTAAACAGATTTGTAAATGACTTCTATTAAAAAAAAAATCATTACCCTTCCAGTACTTTTTAGCAGCTGTATACTAAAGAGAAAATTCTTTTCTTTATAAATTAATTTTTTGTCTCGTCCACAGTGCTCTCTGCTGACACCTCTGTCTGTGTCAGGAACTGTCCAGAGCTGCATAGGTTTGCGATAGGGATTTTCTCTTGCTCGGGACAGTTCCTGATACGGGCATCAGGTGTCAGCAGAGAGCACTGTGGACAAGACAAAAAAAGAAATTTAAAAAGAAATGAATTTCCTCTGTAGTATACAGCTGCTAAAAAGTACTGGAAGGGTATAGAATTTTTAATAGAAGTCATATTACAAATCTATCTAATCTATAACTTTCTGGCATCAGTTGATTAAAAAAACATTTTTCCACCAGAGTACCCCTTTAATTAATAGTGTTGCTCACGAATATTCGCAATTCGAATATTATTCGCGAATATCGCATATTCGCGAATTCGCGAATTTCGCGAATATAGCGCTATATATTCGTAATTACGAATATTCATTTTTTTTTTTTTTTCACAGTACACATCACAGTGATCATCCCTCTCTGCTTCCAGCTTGTGTGGTGTAAAGAAGGCTGTAATACTACTGTGTGAGACTGGCGCGCGAAAATTCGCATATGCGAAAATTAGCATATGCGAAAATTAGCACATGCGAATTTTTCCATATGCGAATTTTCGCGTATGTTAATTTTGTATATGCTAATATGCACATATGATAGTTTTCGCATACGCGAATGTTCGCAAATGCGAAAATAAAACGGGAATATAACGAATATGCGAATATTCGCGAATATATGACGAATATTCGTCCATATATTCGCGAATATTCGCGAATTCGAATATGGCCTATGCCGCTCAACACTATTAATTAACCCCTTAAGGACCCAGCCATTTGACACCTTAGGACCCAGCCATTTTTTGCACATCTGACCACTGTCACTTTAAACATTAATAACTCTGGAATGCTTTTACTTATCATTCTGATTCCGAGATTTTTTTTTCGTGACATATTCTACTTTAACATAGTGGTAAAATGTTGTGGTATCTTGCATCCTTTCTTGGTGAAAAATCCCAAAATTTGATGAAAAATTTGAAAATTTAGCATTTTTCTAACTTTGAAGCTCTCTGCTTGTAAGGAAAATGGATATTCCAAATCATTTTTATTCACATACACAATATGTCTACTTTATGTTTGCATCATAAAATTGACGTGTTTTTACTTTTGGAAGACACCAGAGGGCTTCAAAGTTCATCAGCAATTTTCCAATTTTTCACTAAATTTCCAAACTCACAATTTTTCAGGGACCAGTTCAGGTTTGAAGTGGATTTGAAGGGTCTTCATATTAGAAATACCCCACAAATGACCCCATTATAAAAACTGCACCCCCCAAAGTATTCAAAATGACAGCGTTTTAACCCTTTAGGTGTTTCACAGGAATAGCAGCAAAGTGAAGGAGAAAATTCACAATCTCCATTTTTTACACTCGCATGTTCTTGTAGACCCAATTTTTGAATTTTTACAAAGGGTAAAGGGAGAAAATTTATACTTATATTTGTGGCCCAATTTCTCTCGAGTAAGCACATACCTCATATGTCTATGTAAAGTGTTCGGCGGGCGCAGTAGAGGGCTCAGAAGCGAAGGAGCGACAATGGGATTTTGGAGAGTACGTTTTTTTTAAATGGTTTTTGGGGGTCATGTTGCATTTAGGAAGCCCCTATGGTGCCAGAACAGCAAAAATCCCCCACATGGCATACCATTTTGGAAACTAGACCCCTTGAGGTACGTAACAAGGAATAAAGTGAGCCTTAATACCCCACAGGGGTTTCACGACTTTTGCATATGTAAAAAAATAAAAATAAAATTTCACTAAAATGTGTGTTTCCCCCCAAATTTAAAATTTTTGCAAGGGTTAATAGCAGAAAATACCCCCCAAACATTGTAACCCCATCTCTTCTGAGTATGGCGGTACCCCATAAGTTGACCTGAAGTGTACTATGGGTGAACCACAATGCTCAGAAGAGAAGGAGTCATATTTGGCTTTTTGAGAGCAAATTTTGCTCGGGGGCATGTCGCATTTAGGAAGCCCCTATGGTGCCAGGACAGCAAAAAAAAAAAAACACACGGCATACCATTTTGGATACTAGACCCTTTGTGGAACGTAACAAGAAATAAAGTGAGCCTTAATACCCCACAGGGGTTTCACGACTTTTGCATACATAAAAAAAAAAAAAAATTAACTAAAAGGTGTGTTTCCCCCCCAAATTTCACATTTTTGCAAGGGTTAATAGCAGAAAATACCCCCCAAAATTTGTAACCACATCTCTTCTGAGTATGGAGGTACCCCATAAGTTGACCTGAAGTGCACTACGGGCAAACTACAATGCTCAGAAGAGAAGGAGTCATATTTGGCTTTTTGAGAGCAAATTTTGCTCGGGGGGCATGTCGCATTTAGGAAGCCCATATGGTGCCAGGACAGCAAAAAAAAAACACATGGCATACCATTTTGGAAACTAGACCCCTTGAGGAACGTAACAAGGCGTAAAGTGAGCATTTACCCCCCACTGGTGTCTGTCATATCTTTGGAACAGAGGGCTGTACAAAATGTTTTATAGTTTGCCCCATGAAGGCAGGACCCTGTAGGTAGATTGCAGTCCCCCTTTAGGTAGGTCCTCCTTTAGGTTGTAGGTGGGACCTCCTGTAGGTTGATTGCTTCCTGTAGGTGGGACCTCCTGTAGGTTGATTGCTTCCTGTAGGTGGGACCTCCTGTAGGTTGATTGCTTCCTGTAGGTAGGCCCACCTGTAGGTTGATTGCTTCCTGTAGGTGGGATCCCCTGTACTTTGCCCACTATAGGCAGGACCCCGCTGTAGGTAATTCTCCCCGGTATGCAGGACAGACAGGAAGCAAATCTACATTTTTAAAGAGAATGGGGCCGCAGACAGGGTACAGAGTAAGTGCCGTTGGTCCTGCATACAGGGGGAAAACTACCTACAGGAGGGTCCTACCTACAGAGGCCAAACTACAGGGGGGGGGTCCTCCCTACAGGGTTAACACTACAGGATGCCACCAGCTCTGCGGCACACCTACGGATGGGCTGAGGCACACTAGTTGAAAAACATTTCCATAGAGGTCCAGAGAGGCGTGCACTTTTTGGAGGAGGGCAAGAAATTTTTATTTTAAGCAGTAACAATAACAATGTCATGAACAACCAGGAACCTCATAAATCTTTCCTTATCAGCCTACCTTTCCCGTACATACTCATCACTCGGTTATCGTCCCATTTCATAACTTTTTATGGACTTAAGTACTTTTACTCGATATTCTATTTTTATTCCACGTGTCATTGAATTGCAAGTGCAGTGATTCATTAGCGGCAGCCCTGTGTGTGCAGGGACGGGGCCAGCGTGTGTGTGGAGACGGGGCCAGCGTGTGTGCAGGGACGGGGCCAGCGTGTGTGTGGAGACGGGGCCAGTGTGTGTGTGGAGACGGGGCCAGTGTGTGTGTGGAGACGGGGCCAGCATGTGTGTGGAGACGGGGCCAACGTGTGTGCAGGGATGGGGCCAGCGTGTGTGCAGGGACGGGGCCAGCGTGTGTGCAGGGATGGGGCCAGCGTGTGTGTGGAGACGGGGCCAGCGTGTGTGCAGGGACGGGGCCAGCGTGTGCAGGGACGGGGCCAGCGTGTGTGCGGAGACGGGGCCAGCGTGTGTGCAGGGATGGGGCCAGCGTGTGTGTGGAGACGGGGCCAGCGTGTGTGCAGGGATGGGGCCAGCGTGTGTGCAGGGACGGGGCCAGCGTGTGTGCAGGGACGGGGCCAGCGTGTGTGTGGAGACGGGGCCAGCGTGTGTGCAGGGATGGGGCCAGCGTGTGTGCAGGGACGGGGCCAGCGTGCAAACGTGACTGTGGGGCGCTCGGCCCACCTTCAAACCCCACTGTGCCCACAGGGCTGCCGCCGGGTAGGCCTGTGTGTCTGACCACAGGAGAATATGCAGCATATTCCCTGCTGTGCAGCTGATTTGGCGCATCGTAAAATGTGCTGCGTATTCGTTATCTGTGACCCTACCCTGTCAAGTACTCTAAATGCAATTACTATATAGAGTTGGCTATAGATTTATTTTACTTATTATTATTATTTTCCTGCATAATAACGATCATAATTATTCCTGTTTACAGAACTGGGTGCTTCAAACTCTGTCAAAGTCCAATACAACCAAGAGGTAAGAAAATCCTTTGGTAGTGGTTGATGAGCGGCCATTACAGTTGTTCACACTGGGCATGTATGACTGGAGGGACGTTAGACCCGCCCCCTTCCCCACTAAAATACCTCACCAGCCCATCACCCGTTCCACCGCCCACCATTTCCCCCATAAAAAACCTGACACAAACTGTAGTGAAAATGGGCCGGTCAGGCCCGTTTATTAACAAATACTTAAATATACATAACAGTATTATCATAAACAAACAATTATTCAAACATTTTCTTGAATCATAACCCAAGCAATGGAGGGGTACCTGGAGGACTAAATCCATTTAACTTTTCCTCACTAACCTAGGCACTAACAATTTACGCCTGGCCGCATTCACCTGACTCAGGGGCACCCACAAGCGTTAGTGCCTGCTAACAACAACTCCTGGGGCCCCGACACACCACCAGGAGGCCCATTCAGCTGTGTCCCCAACAGCTGTCAACACCATTCCTCTAATACAAACTCTGCAATTACCAGCAATTAATCCCTCCAACGACCTATTTTTTCCTGCCAAAACCGCACTATGAAAATGACAACCCCGGAACAAAATTAGGGCAGGTGGGCGGGACCTTACTCTGCTTCTTCTCCCACCAGAGTGAGCTCCAACTCCCCCCCAGCCTCTAAGTACAGTTTCCAGGCTCCTCCCCTTAAACTTTTGAACCCCTATGCCCCTCATGTCACCTTCTGCTCACAACCCCCACTTAAAGGGCCAGCTACCCCTGAAACCCCCTATGGTTACATTATCCCAACATTAGGTGAAGGGGCTTCTAATGCCCCTGTCACGCCGCTGCTCCGCTCCGGGTCTCCCTTCGCTCCTCTTTGCTCCCATGATCAGTAATGTAAAGGACAAGAAATCTTTCTTAAACGTTCTGAGAATATTCTTTCCTGAAAGATCTTTTGTGCAACTATCAGCCAAAAATGTCAACTTTGCGGATGTCTCCCATACACTACAGACATACAAAAGAGGGGAGACTCTTTTTCTACACACATCCTAAGAAGAAGCAGCATGGAGGATACTATAGAGCAGTACTGAGCTGTGAATCCAGCACTGGAGTGAGAGCTAATACTACAAAAACTTTAGCATGCCCCCCCCCCCCCTCTTTTTCTTGTGCTCCCTCTCCTTAGACTTCTATGGGCAGTGTCTACTCAAAGCTGCCCTAATTATGTTGTGGAGATGCCAAGGCCATTAAAGGAATAATGAATTCGTAAGAAATGTGGTAACATCACCAAATGGAAATCACCACGTTCCTTTATAATGGTTATTTTGATGTGTTAATGAGGAAGTCCTTAAGGACTATTTAGGAGGTGATGAATCCAATTGACATAACAAGTAACCATACAGTACTGTGATAATAAACATAGAAATGTGACAATACAAAGATAGGAAAAACAAGTCACAATGCAGGGTTAATGTACCACACCGTAATGTTACAGTACAAAGATATATACACAGTGATGTCACAGTACAGAGATATTATACACACCGTAATGTTACAGTACAGAGATATTATATACAAAGTGATGTCACAGTACAGAGATATTATACACACTGTAATGTTACAGTACAGAGATATTATATACACAGTGATGTCACAGTACAGAGATATTATACACACTGTAGTGTTACAGTACAGAGATATTATATACACAGTGATGTCACAGTACAGAGATATTGTATACACAGTGATGTCACAGTACAGAGATATTATATACACAGTGATGTCACAGTACAGAGATATTATACACACCGTAATGTTACAGTACAGAGATATTATATACACAGTGATGTCACAGTACAGAGATATTATACACACCGTCATGTTACAGTACAGATATATTATATACACAGTGATGTCACAGTACAGAGATATTATACACACCGTAATGTTACAGTACAGAGATATTATATACACAGTGATGTCACAGTACAGAGATATTATACACACTGTAATGTTACAGTACAGAGATATTATATACACAGTGATGTCACAGTACAGAGATATTATATACACAGTGATGTCACAGTACAGAGATATTATATACACAGTGATGTCACAGTATAGAGATATTATACACACTGTAATGTTACAGTACAGAGATATTATATGCACAGTGATGTCACAGTACAGAGATATTATACACACCGTAATGTTACAGCACAGAGATATTATATACACAGTGATGTCACAGTACAGAGATATTATACACACTGTAATGTTACAGTACAGAGATATTATACACACTGTAATGTTACAGTACAGAGATATTATATACACAGTGATGTCACAGTACAGAGATATTATACACACCGTAATGTCACAGTACAGAGATATTATACACGCAGTAATGTCAGAGTACAGAGATATTATACACACTGTAATGTTACAGTACAGAGATATTAAACACACCGTAATGTCACAGTACAGAGATATTATACACACCGTAATGTTACAGTACAGAGATATTATATACACAGTGATGTCACAGTACAGAGATATTATACACACTGTAATGTTACAGTACAGAGATATTATATACACAGTGATGTCACAGTATAGAGATATTATACACACTGTAATGTTACAGTACAGAGATATTATATACACAGTGATGTCACAGTACAGAGATATTATACACACCGTAATGTTACAGCACAGAGATATTATATACACAGTGATGTCACAGTACAGAGATATTATACACACCGTAATGTTACAGTACAGAGATATTATACACACCGTAATGTCACAGTACAGAGATATTATACACACCGTAATGTTACAGTACAGAGATATTATATACACAGTGATGTCACAGTACAGAGATATTATACACACCGTAATGTCACAGTACAGAGATATTATATACACAGTGATGTCACAGTACAGAGATATTATACACACTGTAATGTTACAGTACAGAGATATTATATACACAGTGATGTCACAGTACAGAGATATTATATACACAGTGATGTCACAGTACAGAGATATTATACACACTGTAATGTTACAGTACAGAGATATTATATACACAGTGATGTCACAGTACAGAGATATTATACACACTGTAATGTTACAGTACAGAGATATTATAAGAACAATGATGTCACAGTACAGAGATATTATATACACAGTGATGTCACAGTACCGAGATATTATACACACTGTAGTGTTACAGTACAGAGATATTATATACACAGTGATGTCACAGTACAGAGATATTGTATACACAGTGATGTCACAGTACAGAGATATTATATACACAGTGATGTCACAGTACAGAGATATTATATACACAGTGATGTCACAGTACAGAGATATTATACACACCGTAATGTTACAGTACAGAAATATTATATACACAGTGATGTCACAGTTCAGAGATATTATATACACAGTGATGTCACAGTACAGAGATATTATACACACTGTAATGTTACAGTACAGAGATATTATATACACAGTGATGTCACAGTACAGAGATATTATATACACAGTGATGTCACAGTACAGAGATATTATACACACTGTAATGTTACAGTACAGAGATATTATATACACAGTGATGTCACAGTACAGAGATATTATACACACTGTAATGTTACAGTACAGAGATATTATAAGAACAATGATGTCACAGTACAGAGATATTATATACACAGTGATGTCACAGTACCGAGATATTATACACACTGTAGTGTTACAGTACAGAGATATTATATACACAGTGATGTCACAGTACAGAGATATTGTATACACAGTGATGTCACAGTACAGAGATATTATATACACAGTGATGTCACAGTACAGAGATATTATATACACAGTGATGTCACAGTACAGAGATATTATACACACCGTAATGTTACAGTACAGAGATATTATATACACAGTGATGTCACAGTTCAGAGATATTATACACACCGTAATGTTACAGTACAGAGATATTATATACACAGTGATGTCACAGTACAGAGATATTATATACACAGTGATGTCACAGTACAGAGATATTATACACACCGTAATGTTACAGTACAGAGATATTATATACACAGTGATGTCACAGTACAGAGATATTATACACACCGTAATGTTACAGTACAGAGATATTATATACACAGTGATGTCACAGTACAGAGATATTATACACACTGTAATGTTACAGTACAGAGATATTATACACACCGTAATGTCACAGTACAGAGATATTATATACACAGTGATGTCACAGTACAGAGATATTATACACACCGTAATGTTACAGTACAGAGATATTATATACACAGTGATGTCACAGTACAGAGATATTATACACACTGTAATGTTACAGTACAGAGATATTATAAGAACAATGATGTCACAGTACAGAGATATTATATACACAGTGATGTCACAGTACAGAGATATTATACACACTGTAGTGTTACAGTACAGAGATATTATATACACAGTGATGTAACAGTACAGAGATATTGTATACACAGTGATGTCACAGTACAGAGATATTATATACACAGTGATGTCACAGTACAGAGATATTATATACACAGTGATGTCACAGTACAGAGATATTATATACACAGTGATGTCACAGTACAGAGATATTATACACACCGTAATGTCACAGTACAGAGATATTATATACACAGTGATGTCACAGTACAGAGATATTATACACACCGTAATGTTACAGTAAAGAGATATTATATACAAAGTGATGTCACAGTACAGAGATATTATACACACTGTAATGTTACAGTACAGAGATATTATATACACAGTGATGTCACAGTACAGAGATATTATACACGCAGTAATGTCACAGTACAGAGATATTATATACACAGTGATGTCACAGTACAGAGATATTATACACACCGTAATGTCACAGTACAGAGATATTATATACACAGTGATGTCACAGTACAGAGATATTATACACACTGTAATGTTACAGTACAGAGATATTATATACACAGTGATGTCACAGTACAGAGATATTATACACACTGTAATGTTACAGTACAGAGATATTATAAGAACAATGATGTCACAGTACAGAGATATTATATACACAGTGATGTCACAGTACCGAGATATTATACACACTGTAGTGTTACAGTACAGAGATATTATATACACAGTGATGTCACAGTACAGAGATATTATATACACAGTGATGTCACAGTACAGAGATATTATACACACCGTAATGTTACAGTACAGAGATATTATATACACAGTGATGTCACAGTACAGAGATATTATACACACTGTAATGTTACAGTACAGAGATATTATATACACAGTGATGTCACAGTACAGAGATATTATACACACCGTAATGTTACAGTACAGAGATATTATATACACAGTGATGTCACAGTACAGAGATATTATACACACTGTAATGTTACAGTACAGAGATATTATATACACAGTGATGTCACAGTACAGAGATATTATACACACCGTAATGTTACAGTACAGAGATATTCAATAAAAGCAGAAGGTCCAGCACATTAGGTGGTGGATAAAATAAGCTTTCCTTTATTCACAAATCTTGACACGATTCACATACAGAAAAGGTCTGACGCGTTTCACCTACGTTGAGGCTTAATCATAGACTAAGATTAAGCCTCAACGTAGGTGAAACGCGTCAGACCTTTTCTGTATGTGAATCGTGTCAAGATTTGTGAATAAAGGAAAGCTTATTTTATCCACCACCTAATGTGCCAGACCTTCTTCTTTTGTTGATTGGACTTTTGGCCGAGGGCGGTACCGGCCGGTCCCGGGCACAGGTGAGCAATCTGGATGTTCAGTGAGAGCGATCTCCACAGTCTCCAGTACAGACATATTATATACACAGTGATGTCACAGTACAGAGATTTTATACACACCGTAATGTTACAGTACAGAGATATTATACACACCGTAATGTCACAGTACAGAGATATTATATTATATACACAGTGATGTCACAGTACAGAGATATTATATACACAGTGATGTCACAGTACAGAGATATTATATACACAGTGATGTCACAGTACAGAGATATTATACACACCGTAATGTTACAGTACAGAGATATTATACACACCGTAATGTCTCAGTTAAGAGTTATTATACATGCAGTGATGTTAGAGTACAGAGATATTATACATGCAGTTATGTTACAGTACAGAGATATTATACATGCAGTGATGTGAAAGTACAGAGATATTATACACACAATGATGTCACAGTACAGAGATATTATATACACAGTGATGTCACAGTACAGAGATATTATATACACAGTGATGTCACAGTACAGAGATATTATATACACAGTGATGTCACAGTACAGAGATATTATACACACCGTAATGTTACAGTACAGAGATATTATACACACCGTAATGTCTCAGTTAAGAGATATTATACATGCAGTGATGTTACAGTACAGAGATATTATACATGCAGTGATGTTACAGTACAGAGATATTATACATGCAGTGATGTGAAAGTACAGAGATATTATACACACAATGATGTTACAGTACAGAGATATTATATACACAGTGATGTCACAGTACAGAGATATTATACACACAATGATGTCACAGTACAGAGATATTATATACACAGTGATGTCACAGTACAGAGATATTATACACACCGTAATGTTACAGTACAGAGATATTATATACACAGTGATGTCACAGTACAGAGATATTATACACACTGTAATGTTACAGTACAGAGATATTATATACACAGTGATGTCACAGTACAGAGATATTATACACACCGTAATGTCACAGTACAGAGATATTATACATGCAGTGATGTTACAGTACAGAAATATTATACACACAGTGATGTGAAAGTACAGACATATTTGTGGTGGACCACCGGGTGTAAGGGCAGGACCACGGGTGTAGCGGTGTGAGTGGTGGGATCAGATGGTATTAATCCCGGGGGCTGGATGTATTAACCCCTGGTGTTCGTGGCGCCAGTGTGGTTTTCGGGTTCAGGAACACCACACACCCGGATTCTCCGCTTTCCCAATTGCTAGAAGTGAAATGAGAGTCCACAACCAGTTATGGTCAAACGGCGGCTTTACTGAGTAGAAGACAGATGGAATTATCTTCACAGCTAAGGCCAGATTTCCCAGAGAGGTGTCCAGGACCCAGTGGACCTCGCAGCTTGCTGGACCAATATACTTGTAGATAACTTGACTTGAAATTAGACTTGACTTGACTATGTGCAGGACTTGACTAGTTTCAGTGACCGCAGATATAGACTGGAGACTTACTGGAGAGACTGTAGCTTTGTGGCCTTCCAGATGCTGATCACTTGCACTGAGATTTCTGGTGGTTGCTGTCTCAGTAAAGACTGATGGGGAAAAAAGAGAAATTGTAATGGCCGCCCCTTTATATAGTGGGGGGCTGGACTAAAGCCCATTGGTCAACCTGCAAGTCATAGGTTAAGCTGGTGCTCTCTGGGAGAACATGTGACAACAAATCATGTGACTATATAACATAACATGTGACGTACACAGGTCCTTGAGACCTCCCACAGGTCCTCTATGCTATCTATACATAGGGATCCTGTCTAGGCATTAAAGTGATATACACGCCTTTATAAAACCAAAAGGGGGGAGACCTTGCAGGGGAGCCCCAGGTCACTGAGGGACTCAACCTGACATGGCCTAAGGGTAGTACAGGACCATGTTCTGTACTAGGACATCACAGATTATAAACACAGTGATGTCACCGTGTAAAGATAATAGACACAGAGTGATGTCACAGTACATAGATATTATACACACAATGATGTCACAGTACAGACATGAGAGATGTCACACATACAGTAATGTCACAATGCAGAGATAAACACACAGTGATGTCACAGTACAGGGATAATATATACACAGTGATGTCAGTACAAAGATATTATAAACAGAAATTGTGTACATAATGTCACAATATTGGAATAATGCGTGAAGAAAGGTTATAGCACAGTCATAATATCTACATACGGATAATACTCACAGTGATGTTACAGTGCAGGGATAATAAATACAATGATGTCAACCATAAAGCTTTACAGGAAATCTTGTCAAAGGCCAAATAATTTTTTTCACGCTCTCTTCCATCATCCATAGTCATCAGTAACTGCATCTTATATCTGAATGGAAATGGGTTTTCATATTTTCTTGGCCCCATAGTAATTGCTATGCCAGCTAGTCAATAAATATATCAACAGCTATCATATAGGCACTCTAAATATATATGAAGGTGTGTATGTAGACCCCATTACTGTACCAGATGCTGGATACTTTCTAGAGACTGAATAAACTGCATAAATCAGTGAAGTAAATCAGAACAGTACCAATAACTCCTTAATGACGAGCGCCATAAATCTACATCCTGGTGACGTGGTACTTAACGCACCAGGACGTACATTTACGTCCTAAGCATAACCGCGGGCATCGGAGCAATGCCCGGATCATGCGCGGCAGGTCCCGGCTGTTGATCGCAGCCAGGGACCCGCCGGTAATGGCGGACATCCGCGATCCCGCGGATGTCCGCCATTAACCCCTCAGATGCCGTGATCAATACAGATCACGGTATCTGCAGCATCGTGGTCACTTAATTGGATGATCGGATCGCCCGCATCGCTGCCGCGGCGATCCGATCATCCAGCACGGCAGCCGGAGGTCCGCTCACCTGCCTCCGCTGTCTTCCTGGAGTCTTCTGCTCTGATCTGCCTTCCCGCAGACCAGAGTAGAAGATGACCGATAACCCTGATCAGTGCTGTGTCCTATACATAGCACTGAACAGGATTAGCAATTGAATGATTGCTATGAATAGTCCCCTATGGGGACTATTAAAGTGTTAAAAAAAAGTAAAAAAAATAAAGTTAAAAAAATTTGAAAAACCCCCTCCCCCAATAAAAACTTAAATTGCCCCATTTTCCCTATTTCACCCCCAAAAAGTGTTAAAAAATATTTTCTATACATATTTGGTATCGCCGCGTGCATAAATATATGAACTATTAAAATAAAATGTTAATGATACCGTACGGTGAACGGCGTGAACGTAAAAAAAAAAAGTCCAAAATAGCTGCTTTTTATAACATTTTATTCCAAAAAAAATTAATAAAAAATGTATTAAAAGCTTTATATAAGCAAATATGGTATCAATAAAAAGTATAGATCACGGCGCAAAAAATGAGCCCTCATACCGCCGCTTATATGGAAAAATGAAAAAGTTATAGGTCTTCAAAATAGGGGGATCTTAAACGTACTAATTTGGTTAAAAAGTTTATTTTTTTTAAGCGCAACAGTAATAGAAAACTATGTTATCACAGGTATCATTTTAATCGTATTGACCCTCAGAATAAATAACACATGTCACTTTTACCGTAAATTGTACGGGTGAAAACGAAACCTTCAAAAATTAGCAAAATTGATGTTTTCTTTTTAATTTCCCCACACAAATAGTATTTTTTTGGTTGCGCCATACATTTTATAGTAAAGTGAGTGATGGCATTACAACGAACAACTGGTCGTGCAAAACACAAGCCCTCATACTAGTCTGTGGATGAAAATATAAAAGAGTTATGATTTTTTGAAGGCGAGGAGGAAAAAATGAAAACGTAAAAATAAAATTTTCTGCGTCCTTAAGGCCCAAATGGGCTGCGTCCTTAAGGGGATAAAGGCTGTCCATAAACTGAAAATAGTAAAAAAAAAAAAAAATGAAAATAAATAAATGTATCCATAAATATCATAAAGGTGCACCGATTATAGTAAAATAAATAAATAAAGGTATCCATGAATATCATAAAGGCTGGCCATACACCTATTATAGTAAAATAAATAAATAAAGGTATCCATGAATATCATAAAGGCACTATAAATATATATGAAGGCCTGTATTTGAACCCCATTACTGTACAACATGCTGAATACTTTCTAGAGACCCGACAAACTTAAATTTTTCACTAACATTTTAGCACAATTGAAAGCACGTGGCGCTATGACAAGTTTTTGTCATCGTTTAGTTATTAATTTATTATTTTTTGTTTTTTTATTGGGGTCTTTTAGGGTTTAGTTGACTGCTGTGATTTAATTGCATTTGAAACCAAATTTATAAAAAATAATTCTGAAAAAAATTACAAAATTTTACTAACATTTTATCACCATTAAAAAAATGTTTAGGGCCATTTGGAGCTATGACAAGTTTTTGTAATCCATTTATTATTTTTTTGTAAATTCTTCGTTTTATTGGAGTCTTTTGGGGGGTTTTGTTGACTGTTGAGAAATAATTGCATTTAAAAAAATGCTATTAAATGCAATAAATGCAGAATGACTTATATCAACGGCAGGTTATGCAGCTAGTTCGTGCATCCCACCATTTATATAAGTCATTCAGTTAACCCGGCGATGCGTGACATCCCAGGACCATCTGTGATAGGTCCTAGTCAGAGAGCTCTGTGATTGGTCCCAATGGACCAATCACAGTGTCTCGGCTTATTTGTTACAGTAATGCCGGAGTTAGCGTAGCAGAAGAAAGAAGATATAGTGTATTAGGGTGCGTTCACACGCTCTCTGTTTTTGCAGGTTTTCCGCAGCGTATTTGAAAGGGAGGGGCTCTTCTTGGCTGTCCATAGCAGATTGTCCGCGGTGGAATTTACGCTGCGGAAAATCCGCCGCAGTCCCTACTGACTTCAATGGGGCTTGCGGCGGATTTTCCGCAGTGTAAATTCCGCCGCGGACAATCTGCTATGGACAGCCCAGAAGAGCCCGCCCCTTTCAAATACGCTGCGGAAAACCCGCAAAAACAGAGAGCGTGTGAACGCACCCTAAAAGCTTTTATAAAAGCTAAAGAAAAAGTTAAAGAAAAAGAGCTGTGGTGCCCCTTACCCCTGCTGCTGTCCTCCATCCATCCATCCCTCCATGCATCCCTCCATCAATCCATCCATCCCTCCCTCCCTCCCTTCCTCCATCCATCCCTCCTTCCATCCATCCATCCATCCATCCCTCCCTCCCTTCCTCCATCCATCTATCCCTCCCTCCCTCCCTTCCTCCATCCATCCCTCCTTCCATCCATCCATCCATCCCTCCTTCCATCCATCCATCCATCCCTCCTTCCATCCATCCATCCATCCCTCCCTTCCTCCATCCATCCCTCCCTCCATCCCTCCCTCCATCCCTAGTGCTGTAGCGAGGCTGCAGTGAAACGCTTCTTCCCATTCATTTATTCATTCACCAGCTGCTGTAGTCTGTGATAGATTTCTTCACTGTAGCCTGTTCACTAAGTCTGTCACTGACCATAACAGTGACAGTGAAGAACAAATAATAAAAATTACTGTCAGTGCCCCTGAAGTGTCTGTCACCCTTTCATCCCATCATCACCTCGTACACCTCCATACTACCCTTTTACGTTTTTACCTTGTCCGTCACTGATTTGTGACAGAAGTGACAGTTCACCGCTGTGTTTTCATTTCTAGTGGCGCTAAAGTTTTGCTTTTTGTTTCAGTTTTTCCGTTAGTTAGAAAAATATATATATAAAAAAAAAAGATATATAATATTACAGTGGTAGTGATTTGTCATAGCAGGGACAGTTTGCTAGTTCTTTTTTTTTCTATACTAGTCTCACCGCCAGCTTAGTTCTAGGGATCTGTTCAGGACAGCGGTGACAGTTCGCCACTGTTTTGTTGTTTGTAGCACAGTTACATCTTGGTTTTTTTTCGTAAAAAAAAAAATAAAAAATACAAAAAATCATATAGTACTGAGCCAGGTCCTAGTATTAGTACTGACCAAGTTCCTAGTACCATCTCTGAGTGGGCTCCGGCTTCTAGCTTTATACCCCATTTGTGTGAATTTGTGGCCACTGCAGGCATTAGTGTTAACACCACGGGGTTAACAGAAGCTGATTTTTTATCAGCTCTACTTTTCAGAAAAGTTAATTAGCATGATAGTGGAGAAAACCAACAGGTATGGTTAGCAATTTATTGCGGCCCATCCACAGGCATATCATGCCAGGCCTTACCAGTGGAGGCCAACCAATCCACTTGAGTAAAAAAAAAAAATTGCCCTTTCGCTAAATAGGAGCATAATTAAAAAGCCCCCAATTTGCTCTTATTGGAGTAATGATACGATTTACCATACTTCATTGTACCGTGCTGTCATGTCAAGGGCTCGGTTTGAAGTCCTCCACAAATTCTTACATTATGCTAATAACGAAAACTGCCCACCCCTCAGTGATCTCAATTTTGATCGCATATATAAAATTAAACCGAAAATTTTCTGAAGTGTACACCCCTGAAAAAGAAATTGCAGTGGACGAGTCTCTTGTGCACTTCAAGGGAAGGTTGCACTTTAGGCAATACCTGCCTAACAAACGGGCCAGGTATGGAGAAAACTTTATAAAGTGTGCGAGAGCGCGACAGGCTACACGCACAAATTTAGAGTCTATGAGGGAAAAGACTCAACAATAGAGCCTCTGCTTAAAACTACAGGAAAAATAGTATGGGATCTAGTTGGGTATGCTCCAAACATGGCATTAGAAAAAACACCATACACCACTGCGAGACATGTCCCCACAAGCCCGGTCTGTGCATTCAAGAATGTTTTGATATCTGAATTTGTGCCCTTTAATTATTTTTGCAATTTTGGATAACCCTAAACGCACCCTTGGAATTATATTATTACTTATTAGTGAGCAATTCAGTAATTTCCCCTTTATTGCCATTACGTTTTATTTCCAAAAATCAAATTGGCAAATCCCTAGCAAAACAAAAAATTCTTATTATGACCCTAGATGAATACTTTGGCCAGTGTAATTTTAGATTTTCTCCACCTTGCTAAACCCCTTACAAAACTAAAAATAATTCTCATTATACCCCTAGATGAATACCTTGGCAGGTGTAGTTTCATATTTTTGTGAAAGTGAAAAAAATTGGTGCTAAAAGTGCAAAATATGCATCCAAATTTGAAATTTTATTTTCACTGCTTAGTTCTACAAACTTTCCTCAAACACCTGAAGGGTCAAAAAAACTTGCTACACCCCTAAATGGAGTCTATATGTGGTGTAGTTTCCAAAATGGAGTGCAAAGGGGGGGGGGTTCCTGCTCTTCTGGCACCATGGGGGCTTCCTAAATGCAACATGCCCCCCAAAAACCATTTCAGCAAAATTCTCTCTCCAAAAGCCAAATTTTGATCGTTCCCTTCTGAGACCTGTAGTTCACCAGCAGAGCATTGTACATCCTCATATGGGGTATTTCCTTTCCTTTGGGGCTACAAATTTTGGTGTGATTTTTCTCCTATTACCCCTTATAAAAATGCAAAATTTGGGGTAACACCAGCAATTTAGTGTAAAAAAAACAAATTTTTCATTTAAACCTCAAACTTTAACGTAATGTTGTAAAACACCTGTGGGAAGTTAAGGCCTACTGTACCCCTTGTTTTATTCCTTGAGGGGTGTAGTTTCCAATGGAGTGCCATGTTGGGGGTTCCTACTATTCTAGCACCATTGGAGCTTCCTATATGCAACATGCCCCCCAAAAACCATTTCAGCAAAATTCCTTCCCTTCTGAGACCTGTAGTTCGCCAGCAGAGCATTTTACATCCTCATATGAGGTATTTCCACACTAACAAGAAATGGGGTTACAAATTTTGTGGGTTTTCTCTTTTGTTACCCCTTGTAAAAATTAAAAAAATGCGGCTACAATAACATGTTAATGTTAAAAATGGAGATTTTGAATATTTTCCTCCACTTTACAGCTATTCCTGTGAAAACCCTAAAGGGTTAACAAACTTACTGAATGTCATTTTGAATACTTTGAGGTGTAAAGTTTTCATAATGGATTAATTTATGGGGGATTTATAAATTAAAGGCCCTCAAATTTACTTCAAAACTGAACTGGTCCCTGAAAACTTCAGATTTAGAAATTTTCTTAAAAATTGCTGCTAAACTTTGAAACCCTCTAACGTCTTCAAGAAGTAAAAACATGTCAACTTTATGATGCCAACATAAAGAAGACATATAGTATATGTGAATCAATATATAGTTTATTTGGCATGTCCATTTTCCTTACAAACAGAGAGTTTCAAAGTTCGAAAAATGTTAAATTTACCAATTGTTCATGAAATTATGGAATTTTTCGCAAAGAAATGATGCAAGTATTGAAGAACCAACATAAAGTAGAGTATGTCACAAAAAAACACTCTCAGAATCAGTATGATACGTAAAAGCATCAAAGAGTTATTAATGCATAAAGTGACACGGGTCACATTTGCAAAAAAAAAGGCCCGGTCCTTAAGGCCAAAATGACTTCAGTCCTTAAAGAAGTAGTCCAGTGGTGAACCCAGTGGTGAACAACTTATCCCCTAACCTAAGGATAGGGGATAAGTTTGAGATCGTGGGGGGTCCGACTGCTGAGGCCCCCTGCGATCTCCTGTACGGAGCCCCGACAGCCCGCGGGAAGGGGGCGTGTCGACCTCCGCACGAAGCGGCGGTCGACACGCCCCCTCAATACAACTCAATGGCAGAGCCGAAGCGCTGCCTTCGACCATCTCCGGCTCTGCCATAGAGATGTATTGAGGGGGCGTGTCGGCCGCCGCTTCGTGCGGAGGACGACACCCGCTATCTGACCGGCGAGCCTGGCCCCCGTACAGAGAGATCGCAGGGGGCCCCAGTGGTCGGACCCCCCGCGATCTCAAACTTATCCCCTATCCTTAGGATAGGGGATAAGTTTTTCACCACTGGACTACACCTTTAAGGGGTTAAAAAATCCTAAAACAAATCTTAGATTTTTTACTTACATTTTAGCACTATTTAAAAAGTTCTTTAGGGTTCCTTGGAGCGATGATCATGAAGCTAAGTTTTTGTACTCAATTTATTATTTTTTGTTTATTAATTATATTAATTAATATGAATTTTTTGTAAGGGGGGGTCTTTTAGAGGTTTTGTTGACTGCTGCAATTTAATTGCATTTGAAACTAAATTAATATAAAATTTCTGAAAAAAATGTAATCTTTTCATTGAAATTTTAGCATAATTGAAAAGTTCTTTAGGGTTACTGGGCGCTAGGACAAGTTTTTTGTGATCCATTTATTTACATGACAAGTGACTTAGCATCGCTTTCCCTGGGGGGGAATTCTCTTATTTGCTGCATTAGAATAGCCCCACCCTTGCTATGAATGGGTTCCAGCAGATTTGATGCTTCTCTCCTGTGGAAACGTGTTATGGGTGACGGCAACAAATTTTTGGGAAGGGCAGATGTTTAAATTGCTAAAGGGAAGTTATGGGGGGGGGGGGGGACCCGTCGTGATGGGTTAACCCTTTCCAGGTCCAATGTAATTTTTAGATGAAGTACGTTTGGATGAAAAATAAAGGTGACGATGTGATCAGTGAGGGAAACGGGATGCCTTATGTCCTGCCCCCTATTGAACCCCATGCGGTGTATGACACACTGGTCAGGAACCATGAATCTGGAATGCTGGGCCATTGATGACAGCTCCGTTAAGTCTCATCCACTATTCTTGTACAAATACAAACAAAAAATATACTACAATGTATGTTAAGCAGGTAAAGCTTTGTGTGCCTTAAAGGGGAACTCCGCCCCTAGACATCTTATCCCCTATCCAAAGGATAGGAGATAAGATGTCTGATCGTGAGGGTCCTGCCGCTGGGGACCCCAGCGATCTCCCTGCTGCACCTGGCGTTCGTTTGGAGCATTGGGTGCAGCGCCGGAGGCACGTGACGTCATGGCCGCGCCCCGCTCGTTATGTCACAGCCGCGCCCCCTCCCATAGACTTGCATTGAGGGGGCATGGCCGTGACATCACGAGCGGGGCGTAACCGTGACGTCAAAAGCCTCCGCCTCACATCGCCAGTGATCCGGCACGGAGTGAAGTTCGCTGAGTCCGCCAGATGTGAGAGGAGGCCTCAGCGGGGCAATCGCGGGGGTCCCAAGCAGCAGGACCCCCCGCAATCAGACATTTTATCCCCTATCCTTTGGATAGGGGATAAGATGTTAGGGGCGGAGTACCCCTTTAAGATACAGAAGTGGGAGAGGGCTCCTGCTGCAGCCGGTAGCCTTACAGACAAATCTGAACTAAGGTTTAATAAAATGTTTATTGTATCTCATGGGCTCGCCCTATAAGTTTCATCATTTTTTTTTTTTACATTTCGACAGGGATGGAGTAGCAAAACTTAACCTTTACTTTGAAGAAATGAACTACAAAAACATCAAAGAATCTGCTACCATTAATGTAAGTGGACAGCAAAATTTACCAAAAAAGTAAATGGTGACATGGTCCATTAGATCGAATGTAAGGAATTGGTCTTAGCATTGTTTCTAGGGGAGGATACTTGATGTTACTGCGTTGCTTTTATATAAGAGGTATGAGTTATCTTGATCTTCTACAGAGGTTACAGATGCTGGAATCAGTCACTTGCAGTGCCCCTAGGGGTGGTCCACCAAAAAAAAACTAAATGTGAAAAAAGTGCAAGGGTCTGAAAACTTTCTGAATACACTGTATACTATGCTAGCCTAGTAATTAGGGATTGTAAAAGCTATGATATTTACTAAATTGGCAGAAAAATGAGGGTTTGTATATGCATGACTTATTGGTTGGGTTTTATATATATATATATATATAGAGGTGCCTAAATATATTTAAGGGAATCTGGTCTGAGGTCTGATATTTATATAGGGGTGTGGTTTAGGGTCTGATATTAATATAGGGGTCTAGTCTGTTGTCTGATATTTATATAGTTGTCTGGTCTGTTGTATGATATATTCATATAGGTGTCTGGTACGGTGTCTTAAATTTATGTAGGGTTCTGGCCTGGGGTTTGATATAGGTGTCTGGTCTGAGATTTATAGAGGGGTCTGGTCTGGGGTCTAATATTTATATAACTGTCTGGTCTGGCATCTTATATTTATATATGGGTCTGGTCTGGGGTCTCCAATTTATACAGAGGTCTCGTCTGGGGTCTACCACTTATATAGGGCTCTCATCTGGCGTCTTATTTTTATATAAGTGTCTGGTCTAGCATCTTATACAATATTTACATAGGAGTCTGGTCTGGGGTCTGATATTTATATAAGGGTCTGGTCTGGTGTCTTCTCTCTATATAGGGGTCTTGTCTGGGGTCAGATGTTTATATAGAGGTCTGGTCAGGGGTCTCAAATTTATATAGGGGTCCAGTCTGGGTCTGATACTTATATAGAGGTCAGGTATGAAGTCTGTAATTTATCCAAGAGTGTGGTCTGGGGTCTTAGATTATTATAGGGGTCTGGTCTGGGGTCTGTAATTTATCCAAGGGTGTGGTCTGGGGTCTGATATTATTATAGAGGCTCTATATATACTTAGTGATGCTGTTTTATCTAAGCTGTGCCCCTCAAAAAGACCCACTGCTGGAGTACCACCATTTCTTCATCCTTCCTGCTCTGCATGTATCTGTCTTCACTGTAACTCCAGAATTATTTTAATGAACCATGAAATTGTATATAGGAAAGCTTTTGGGGGAAGCGATCACATTGTTACACACAATAGACAATTGCAGGTACTTTCCAAATGCGGTCCTGCTCCTGTCTACTACTTCCAGCTTCCATCACTGTAACTAAGGCCTAATAAATAACAAAATAAAGGCAGTCTATGGAATGCATGTAGTATAGATAAGTTAGGGCCCAGTGCTATTGTAGACAGTACCCTCTATAATCCTATAGTAATGTCTCTAATAATGGGACAGTATTTTCTTTGCAGAAAAATGTATGTCTTCCTTATGCATTATTGAAAATTGATTTTATTTCATAATATCATAAGAATTCTCTGTTCTCAATAGAACTTGGGTCTGATGGACTATTTTACACCAAAAAGTTCCAAAAGCACTTAAAGGGGTACTCCTCTCCCCAGCGTTCGGAACATTTAGTTCCGTACGCTAGGTGCGGGCTTCGGGGGTCACCACGCCCCCTTGTGATGTCACGACCTGGCGGCATGATGTCACGAGGCGGGCATGGTGACCCCAAGGGGGGCGGGGTGTGACATCACAAGGGGGCGTGTTGACCCCCGAAGTCGACTCCCACCGTTCGGAACTAAATTTTACGAACTGAACTAAATTTCCCTTTAAGTAAAAAGTCATCCGTCTTTGTCAATTTTGGCAGGACTGGCTGACTTTTTCGTATGTAAAGGGGCCTCCTAACTCTCACCCTACAGATGATGTCAGAAGAGAAAAGGGTCAGCCATGTTGGATTTCAACTGCCCAACACTTTTTATTTTTATAGTGATAAGCCAATGCCAGAGCTGTCTGGTAGCTGCTTACCTCCCCTCTTCTTATTCACAACACATAAACATTTGGCCGAGCCGAACGTTCATGTGAATGGGGTGAACAGGAGCTGTCGGCAAAACGACCATTCAGCCAACAGCTATAAAGGGTTAATGGACACCTTAATATTTTATACAGCTCTGATCATTAAAGGGTGTTCCATAAGATAGAAGGTAAACGTATGATTATTGGTGGCCCCATTGGAGTTTCCATTCTGGTTATACATTAGATCTGGACCCTTTAGTCTCTAAGCCTAGATAAGCAATGGCATAAATACCCTCAGGGTGCTGCTTTGTAAGGGATGTGGCTACTTATTGATGAAGTTGAGATGGCCCCATGGAAATATGATGTTGTCACCCACGTAGAGGTAATATGCGTCTCTGGCAATTCAGGTTTTGGTTAGATCATGTATAGCCAGGTACATGCTCAAGCAGAAGGTCTTTACAAACCGTGTTATGAGGGAGGTGGGTGGTGGAAAGAAGAGTAGGTGAAAGGTCTTCAGAAGTCATGAGATGACGGATGTGGGTGGTGGAAAGTAGATTCTCCCACAACTCCTTCGAGAGTCAAGAGCAGAGAAATGTTGACATGGGTCTTTTTAGTGCTGCTGGTCGAGAAGTCTTACAGTAAGAGGAGGTTCTGTCTTGTATGCTCAGTAACATTTGTAGGACGCACAATAAGTCCTTCAAAGGACCATTCAGTTGATGGAATTGTGCCTAAAAGTTCAGTGTTACAGGGATCTGTGCCCCCTTTTTGCCCCCTTGTAGCATCTGCCATACATGTATAAAAGACATTTACTTCAGAAATATGGAGTGGGCAGAGGAGCTGAGTCCATACCAAATGCAGCGGGTGGTAGCTGTGTATTACTGCTGACATTTTTTGTCAATGGCTAAGACAGAGAACTTTTTTTCTCATTATTTAACCTCCTATATGCCATGGTCAATAGCAACTAGTATTTAGATGAGGGTGACCCTCTGTCATTTTATTCATTCTTCGTGGCATACGTTCTACATGTAAACAATAATCAGAGATTTGGCTCCATACGGACATGATGATGTGGTGGCAGGGTGTGTGGTGCTGGGCAGATGCTGTTACCCTAGGGGCAGATGGTATTAACCCCTTGTATTCGTGATGCCAGGGCGTGGTTTAGCCTATAACCACCCGAAGGTATTCCGCTGGATCCTGGGCTAGGCACAGGGGCAATAAGGACTCCGATGCAAAGATACGGACAACGGTAGCTTTACTGAGGGTAGACAGATGGTAAAGTCTATACAGTTAAGTCAGGGCCTAAGGAGGTGACCAGTGACTCAGAGACCTTGCAGGCTCGCTTGGACTTTTAGTGGGACAGAGTATTTTAGTGCAGGCCACGGTGACTAAACAGACGACTTGACTTGACTGATGACAATTATTGCAGGTTTAGCTTGACTGGGCTTGAGGCCTTCAATGCTCTGGACACACACACTGAAACAACTTGACTGCACTGGACCTCAACACAAAGAGAGAGAGAAGCTATCTCCACCCAGGGCTTATATGGGGGGGGGGACGAGCAGGGAGCCCATAGGTCACCCTTGTGGTCAGCTGGTCACTGGTACCTCCTGGGTAACAATTACATGGTACATTTTATTAAAGGTATAACACATCTTATAATACAAAACTTATGCACAAATGGGGAAACAACTACAGGGGGCCCTGTGGACACTGCCTGACAGGGCCGGAAAGGTACGGGGCAGCATCATCCCGTACTGGGCCACCACAAGGACATCACACAGTTCCTCCATATAGACATGATGCGATCAAACGGTTCCTCCATATGGACATGATGACATCACACAGTTCCTCCATATGGACATGATGACATCACACAGTTCCTCCATATGGACATGATGACATCACACAGTTCCTCCATATGGACATGATGACATCACACAGTTCCTCCATATGGACATGACGACATCACACAGTTCCTCCATACGGACATGATGACATCACACAGTTCCTCCATATGGACATGATAACATCACACAGTTCCTCCATATGGACATGATGACATCACACAGTTCCTCTATATAGACATGATGACATCACACAGTTCCTCCATATGGACATGACATCACACAGTTCCTCCATACGGACATGATGACATCACACAGTTCCTCCATATGGACATGATGACATCCCACAGTTCCTCCATATGGACATGATGACATCACACAGTTCCTCCATATGGACATGATGACATCACACAGTTCCTCCATATGGACATGATGACATCACACAGTTCTCCATATGGACATGATGACATCACACAGTTCCTCCATATGGACATGATGACATCACACAGTTCTACCATATAGACATGATGACATCACACAGTTCCTCTATATGAACATGATGACATCACACAGTTCCTCCATATAGACATGATGACATCACACGGTTCCTCCATATGGACATGATGACATCACACAGTTCCTCCATATGGACATGATGACATCACACAGTTCCTCCATATAGACATGATGACATCACACAGTTCCTCTATATGGACATGACGACATCACACAGTTCCTCTATATGGACATGACGACATCACACAGTTCCTCTATATGGACATGATGACATCACACAGTTCCTCTATATGGACATGATGACATCACACAGTTCCTCTATATGAACATGATGACATCACACAGTTGCTGCAGATTTGTTGGATCCATGATGCGAATCTCCGGTTCCACCAAATCCCAGCTGTGTTCTATTTGATGAGATCTGGTGACTGTGGAGGCCATTGGAGTCCAGTGACCTCATTGTCCTGTATGAGATGATGTCATGTGACATGGGGCATTATCCTGCTGGAAGTATCATCAGAAGATGGGTCCATTGTGGTCATAAAGGGATGGACATGGTCAGTAACAATACTCAGGTAGGTTCTGGTGTTTAGACGAGGGTCAATTGGTACTAAGGGGCCCAAAGTGTGCCCAGAAAATGTCCCCCCCACCATTACACCACCAGCCTGAACCACCGATACAAGGCAGGATGGATCCATGCTTTCAAGTTGTTTATGCCAAATTCTGACTCTGCCATCTGAATGTCACTGCTGGAATCAGACCAGACAATGTTCTTCCAGTTTTTTATTGGCCAGTTTTGGTGCCTGTGTGAATTGTAGCCTCAGTTTCCTGTTCTTAGCTGACAGGAGATGCCCCCTGTGTGGTCTTCTGCTGCTGTATAGTATTTTGAGATGATAGTCTGCATACCTTGGTTGTAACAAATGATTATTTGAGTCACTGTTGGTTTTTTGTCATCCAGTCGGCCCATTCTCCTGTGACGCCAACAAGGCATTTTTGTCCACACAACTACCGCTCACTGACACTGGATATTTTCTCTTTTTTGGACCATTCTCTTTAAACCCCAGAGATGGTTGTGCGTCAAAATCCCAGAAGATCAGCAGTTTGTGAAATAGTCAGACCAGCCCGTCTGGCACCGATAACCATGTCACGTTTAAAGTCACTGAAGTTGTCTTGACCATGTCTACATGCCTAATTGTATTTAGTTTCTGCCATATGATTGACTGATTAACTTTTTATGTTAACAAGCAATCGACCAGGTGTACCTAATAAAGTGATTAGTGGGCGTTGGTCACCCATTACTCATTAGGATCCTGTGACAGAGAGAAGGAATTGTAGCCTACAGGAGATACAATTTTGTTGATCATCCGGGACCACTCTTACATTCTTTTTTTTACTAGTGTTGTGCCCTATGTATCTGTTTTTTAAAGGGGTACTCCACCCCTAGACATCTTATCCCCTATCCAAAGGATAGAGGATAAGATGTCTGATCGCGGGGATCCTGCCACTGGGGACCCCCCGTGGTCTTAGCTACGGCACTTCAGACATCCGGTACACGGAGCGAACTTTGCTCCGTGCTGAATGACTGGCGATGCAGGGGGCGGAGGCTCGTGACATCACAGTCACGCCCCCTTGTCACGTCATGACCACGCTCCCTCAATGCAAGTCTATGGGAGGGGGCGTGACGGACGCCACGCCCCCTCCCATAGACTTGCATTGAGGGAGCGTGGTCGTGTCATCACAAGGGGGTTGTGACTGTGAAGTCACGAGCCTCCGCCCCCCTGCATCGCCAGTCACGGACATCCCGCCCCCTTCCATAGACTTGCATTGAGGGAGCGTGGTCGTGTCATCACAAGGGGGGTGTGACTGTGATGTCACGAGCCTCTGCCCCCCCTGCATCGCCAGTCACGGACATCACGCCCCCTCTCATAGACTTGCTTTGAGGGGGCGGGGCCGTGACATCACAAGCAGGGTGTGAACGTGACGTCACAAGTCTTCGGCACTGCATCCGACGCTATAAACGAATGCCGGGTGCAGCAGGGAGAGCTCGGGGGTCCCTATCGGTGGGATCCCTGTGATCAGACATCTTATACCCTATCCTTTGGACAGGAGATAAGATGTCTAGGGGCGGAGTACCCCTTTGAGGATTCTTTCCTGGTGATAAGCCTCATTTCCATAACATAGGTTCTCAGAAACACTAGACATCCTCATACGTGTATAGCGTAACCTGCATTACACATTATAATAACTGGATATATATATATATTCCATTAAATATGACCATTGCATCTACACACGTTAGTAAATATAGGTTAGGTGCTGCTCTCGACATGTTCTGGGGACGTGACTGTAGACGACTATTAATTTACATAAAATGGTTGTGACACAGGAGGAAGTAACATAAATAGATAAATAAAGGGATACATGAGGTTGCTGAGAACAAAGGGACAGGCCAGGCTGCCATTGGCTCAGATGAGACGTGATTTGCATACGGCAGGTGGCGTAACCTGTTCTCTATAACTCTGGGAAACGACTGTCTGTAACTTATTATCTCGGTATTGATGCATTGATGTTCCCCACACCCATCTCTCTCTTCTCTTCTGATACAGGTCACTGCATTACTAAGCAGGGTTACTGTTTAGGTATCTGCTAGAAAAGTTGAGCAGCATCCCCTGTGGAAGACATAATCAATGGCTGTGGTGGCCCAGTGCGTACCCTGTGCTCCTGCTGTCCTGTCAGGCAGCCTCCTTCACTGCCCCCAAGGCCCCCTGTTTAAAATTGTCATCTTATGACCCCCTATAACTTTTTATTTTTCCGCATACAGGGATGTATGAGGCTCATTTTTTGTGCCATGGTCTGTATTTTTATTAGTACCATTTTTGTTTTGTTGGGACTCTTTGATCGCTTTTTATTAATATTTTTATGGTATATGGACTATTTTGGACTTTGGTATTTTTTTTACATGTACGCCATCGACCATGCGGTTTGGCTAACCTTATATTTTAATAGTTTGGACATTTTCACATGCGGAGGTTCCACATATGATTATTATTTTTGTTTTTTATTACATTATTTTATTTTTTTTTTAAATGGGAAATGGGGGATTTAAACTTTTATTAGGGGAGGGGCTTATTCACATTTCTAAACTTTTTTTCTTTACACTTTTTACTTTTTTTCCTTTTTTTTTAGCCCCCATAGGAGGCTGTACCATGCAATCTTCTTATTGCATATACTCATCAATGCTTTGCCATAGCATAGCATTGATCAGTGTTATCGGTGCTCTGCTGCTCCAGCCTGCATGGCTTGGAGCAATAGAGCACCGATCGGACAGCGAGAAAGGAGGTAAAGACCCTCCTGCTGTCCTCTCAGCTGATCGGGACATCGCGATTTTGTCGCAATAGCCCCGATCAGTTCCCCTGAGCTACCAGGATACTTTAGGTTTAATTTATGATGCCGCGATCAACTTTTATCGGGGCATCTAAAGGGTTAATGCCAGGCATCAGCCCAATCGGTGATGCCTGGCTACTGATAGCAGTTGGGACCCACGGGGTTTAAAACCTTCTCCGCTTGTAGAACGCGTTAAATGCCGGTAACTGGACTCAGGGGGTACATGAATGCCCTGAGTCCTTAAGGACTCGGGAACGGGGGCGTACCTGTATGGCCTGCGTCCCCAAGTGGTTAAAGTCTAAACTAGCAAAGAGGAAAAAAAATCCTACTCCAAAAAGTTGCATCTGGAATGTGAATCTAAAACTCATTTGTCTGCGGATCTGCATTTGGTTGACCATAGTGCATATCGCATCTCTGCTTTTTGTTTGTCTTTGTGCCACTTTACGTGTTGTGTGTCACTAGGTTTGGTCAGGGTCCGGTGCCCTTCTGGGTGTCCTTCCTGTCTGTCTAGGGTACGTGTCTATGGCCATTAGGTTCTCCACCTCCCTGCAACCCCAGGTCCTTTCAGCAGGGATGCCAACCAGTATACGGCTCCTTGGTAGATACGCGGGCTGACGCCTAGGTGGATGCCGGGAACATTTATGGTTCCTTAGTTGCTGCAGCCTTGCAGGTGACTTCTGGCCCAGATGTAAGGGGGCTTGCCATAGACCACATTCTCCTGCATGTTTTTTGTGTTAACACGTTGTGCACATTTTCTTGCACTTGGGTGATAGAGCACATTCCTCTGCTCTTAAAAATGAAAAAAAAAATTGCATATGATGCAATTTAAATTTAACATTTTTTTTTTTTATGCCAAAACCAGAAGTAGATCCTAAACAGAGTAACATAGATTTTGGAAAGACTTACACTTCTTCTTTCAGTATGAGTTCTGTTTTTCTTTTACCTTTGTCCACACAGTTGAAGCAATATGCATTATGAGCATGAACTTCAGTCCTTATTATTTTCCATATTCGCTTTAGACCTACCGTATTTTTCGCCGTATAAGACGCACTTTTTCTTACCCAAAACTCGGGGGAAAAAGTTGGTGTGTCTTATACGGCGAATACACACACCTATCGCGGCGGTCCCTGCGGCCATCAACGGCCGGGACCCGCGGCTAATGCAGGACATCACCGATCACGGTGATGCCCTGTATTAACCCTTCAGATGCGGCGATCAAAGCTGACCGCCGCGTCTGAAGGGAAAGTGACACTAACCCGGCTGCTCAGTCGGGCTGTTCGGGACCGACGCTGTGAAATCGCGACGTCCCGAACAGCTTACAGGACACCTGGAGGGAACTTACCTGCCTCCTCGGTGTCTGCTCCGTGGCGGGGATCCCCTGCATGGCCGGCGCTTTCCTTCGACATCATCACGTCGTCGCGCACGCCGTCCCGTCATCCAATAGGAGCGGCGTGCGTAGCGACGTGATGACGGCGATGGAGAGCGTGAATCCCGGGGAAGAAGAAGTCCGGAGCGTCGGGGACACCACGGGGACATCGATGGAGCGACATCCAGGGCAGCGGTGATGGGTCCGGAGCGGCGGGGACACGTGAGTATTACCTCCTATACCAGTGGGCTTCAACCTGCGGACCTTTAGATGTTGCAAAACTACAACTCCCAGCATGCCCGGACAGCCAACGGCTGTCCGGGCATGCTGGGAGTTGTAGTTTTGCAACATCTGGAGGTCCGCAGGTTGAAGATCACTGTTGGGTTCAGAATCTTTTTTTTCTAGATTTTGCACCTTTAAAATTGGGTGCGTCTTATATGCCGATGCGTCCTATAGGGCGAAAAATACGGTATTTAGTTGAATGTCCGAAACAACCAAATTTCCCTTTACAGGGAACATAGTAATACCTGGGCTTAGATTTAATATAGTTATAGCTTATTATGGATCTATCCGGCACTTGAAGGACCCCTTACCTCTTTCCATACTTTGTTAGAGAGATGCTGTCCAATCCACCTTGTAGGAATTAAGTGCCGTGACCGTGTTGAGTTCAGGCCTTTCTACGATTATTTCAACCCATGGGGTCCCCTTTTCCTTAAAGGGGTCCCGGTGGGAAAAAGAATGTTTTCAAATCAACTGGTGCCAGAAAGGTAAACAGATTTGTAAATTACTTCTATTTAAAAATCTTAATCTTTCCAGTACTTATCAGCTGCTGTATGCTCCAGAGGAAGTTGTGTAGTTCTTCCCAGTCTGACCACAGTGCTCTCTGCTGACCCCTCTGTCCATGTCAGGAACTGTCCAGAGCAAGAGAGGTTTGCTATGGGGATTTGCTCCTGCTCTGGACAGTTCCTTACATGCAGCAGAAATCACTGTGGTCAGACTGGAAAGAACTACACAACTTCCGGTGGAGCATACAGCAGCTCATAAGTACTGGAAGGATTACGTTTTTCAAATAGAAGTAATTTACAAATCTGTATAACTTTCTGGCATTACTTGATTTGAAAACCTTTTTTTTTTTCCTTCAGAGTACCCCTTTAACTCTTGTGGTCCCCTTTTCTAATAGCAGCTGCTAGAGATGAGCGAACTTACAGTATATTCGATTCGTCACGAACTTCTCGGCTCGGCAGTTGATGACTTTTCCTGCATAAATTAGTTCAGCTTTCAGGTGCTCCGGTGGGCTGGAAAAAGTGGATACAGTCCTAGGAGACTCTTTCCTAGGACTGTATCCACCTTTTCCAGCCCACGGGAGCACCTGAAAGCTGAACTGATTTACGCAGGATAAGTCATCAACTGCCGAGCCGAGAAGATCGTGACGAATCAAATTTACTGTAAGTTCGCTCATCTCTAGCAGCTACCTAGGCTGCCTCTCTGATACACAGAAGCTTAGATTGGATATGGCTTGTTTATCCTAGGCCCAAAACCCTATGGGTTCCCCTCTATAAATTTGTTTCTGATATTGAATGATATAAGATGAAAAACTATTTCTAAAATAAAAAAAAATTATTGGGGAGCTTTTTACTCCAAATTTTCAAGTCCTGAAGAGAAAAACCCAACAAACTATGGCCCTCATTTACTATTGCACACCCGACATGTTTTGTCGGGTTGAGCGCCAGTTGCGGGCGCATTGCGCCTGAAATTCTGTCTGCGCCAGAATTTGCGCCTGAAATTGCGCCTGAATTGAAAAAAACCCAACTAACTCTCCATTTTGCTGAGAATACCCCGAAAAAGGGGCGTGGCCGTCGGGGAAAGGGGGCATGGTCACAGAAAAGGGGCGAGTTCCTGACATTTTCACAAAATCCCAACATATTTACTAAGGTTTCCACATAAAATGTGGTGGATTTGAACTGAGGAAAACCCGACAGATCAGAGCGTGTGTAAAAAAAAGCAAAATGTAGGAAAAGTGGAAAATGTAGGGAAATCTTAGTAAATATGGTGGGAAATAAATTGTAGGGAATTAAACCCCACAAAGAAACCTACACAACACTCTTAGTAAATAAGGGCCATAGTGTTTTCCTGATATGTAAAGTTTAGGGTTTTATCTCGCTGATCTTGCACAACGGGTTTGTGGTCTACAGTCAGGTTCTCCTTTCCATTAAACATCTTTGCAATGTCAGGTTGTGTAGAGCTCAATGTACGCAGCAGCTTCATACTCATGTGATGACTTTGCTTTCTGCATGTGACAAGGATTTCCGGCTGTGATAGATATAAAGATACAGAGTTAACCGAGGCTGCTCAGGGCGGGTTTTACCCAGGTATTACCTTTCTGCAACCTGGGGAGTCACCTCAGCAACATCTTACTTTGTGGCCACCATTAAAGGGGTACTCCACTGGAAAACATTTTTTTTTTTTTAAGATCAACTGGTGCCAGAAAGTTAAACAGATTTCTAAATTACTTTTATTAAAAAATCTTAATCCTTCCACTACTTATCAGTTGCTGTTATGGTCCACAGGAATTTCTTTTCTTTTTAAAGGGTACCTCTCATCAAAAAAAACTTTTGATATATTATAGATTAATGTATGCAGAATAACTTTACAATTGCATGTTATTAAAAAATATGCTTCTTTCTATTTAATTTTCCACTTTGAAGAAATGACCACTAGGGGTCTCCCTACCAGTCCTGGCAGCAAGCATTTCAGACTCATGCTGGAGTCCTAAACACTACGAGCTGCCAGTCTGCTTTGTTCACAAAGGAGAACACTCAGAGCTGCCAGCCTGCTTTGTTCACAGCCTGTTTGGCTGTGAACAAAGCAGGCTGGCAGCTCTGAGTGTTTAGGACTCCAGCATGAGTCAGAAATGCTTGCGGACAGTACTGATCGGGAAAAATACAATAGAAAGAAGCATATTTTTCATTAACATGTTATTGGAAAGTTATTCAACATTCATTAATCTAAAATATATAAAAAAAAATTTTGATGAGAGGTACCCTTTAAATTTCCTTTCTGCCTGACCACAGTGCTCTCTGCTGACACCTCTGTCCATTTTAGGAACTGTCCAGAGCAGCATAGGTTTTCTATGGGGATTTGCTCCTACTCTGTACAGTTCCTAAAATAGAAAGAGATGTCAGCAGAGAGCACTGTGGTCAGACAGAAAGGAAATTCAAAAAGAAAAGAACTTCCTGTGGATCATAACAGTAGCTGATAAGTACTAGAAGGGTTAAGATTTTTAATAGAAGTAATTTACAAATCTGTTTAAAGAGGCACTGTCATTGTTAAAAACTTTTCATATATTGCAGGACTCATTATAATATGGCATTTCAGAATATACACCTGTTAAAAAAAAATGTACATTTTCACCTGAAATTCAAGCTCAAAATAGCCACCACTAGGGGTCGCCTGTCTTTTAGCTAGGCAGACTAGTCTTGATTTTACAGCATACTGGATACCGGCCGTAAAGCATACCGGTATCCAGTATAGGAGATTTCTATTGTGTATGCAAAACTACAGATAAAGGATGTGTGGACATGCTGGGAGCTGTAGTTTTACAACAGCTGGAGGCAACACTGCTCGAACACAGTTATTTACAAACATTGCAGCTTCAGTTGTTACTAAACTACAACTCCCAGCATGCTGAAATAGTCAAAGCTTTCTCGGACCCCTGAATGACAAAGAAGTTGATCAGACATTCAGGAGCCTGTGAAAGATGAATGACACACATAGTGACAGCTGTGCTGATTAGCATCCAGCTTTACTAGGAGAAGATAAAACAGATAGAACATGTATTCATAAAAATGCTGTACTTTTATCTAAAAAATCCTTGCACTAATTTTATAAAGATCTATTCTTATATTTATACATTTTATCCTGTTATGAATTCACCATAATGTCTTCTGATTACTGCAGGCAAGCTCCAAGCATCTTCCTCTGTGTAACATGACACAGCATAAAACCAGAGAGGAAAGGGTTACAGAGTAGAGAGTACTGATTGGCTGACTGCCCAGGCTTGCTCCTGTGAGGGAGACAGACTGACACGCCCCTGTCACGATGCCGGCTGGCAGGTAGTGGATCCTCTGTGCCAGAGAGGGATTGGCGAGGACCGCGCTAGTGGACCGGTTCTAAGTCACTACTGGTTTTCACCAGAGCCCGCCGCAAAGCGGGATGGTCTTGCTGCGGCGGTAGTGACCAGGTCGTATCCACTAGCAACGGGTCACCTCTCTGACTGCTGATGATAGGCGAGGTACAAGGGAGTAGACAGAAGCAAGGTCGGACGTAGCAGAAGGTCGGGGGCAGGCGGCAAGGTTCGTAGTCAGGGTGGATAGCAGAAGTTCTGGTACACAGGCTTTAGACACACAAAACGCTTTCACTAGGCACAAGGGCAACAAGATCCGGCAAGGGAGTGCATGGGAGGAGGTTAGATATAGTCAGGGACCAGGTGGAAGCCAATTAAGCTAATTGGGCCAGGCACCAATCATTGGTGCACTGGCCCTTTAAGTCTCAGGGAGCTGGCGCGCGCGCGCCCTAGAGAGCGGAGCCGCGCGCGCCAGCACATGACAGCAGGGGACGGGAACGGGTAAGTGACCTGGGATGCGATTCGCGAGCGGGCGCGTCCCGCTGTGCGAATCGCGTCCCCAACGGCCATGACAGTGCAGCGCTCCCGGTCAGCGGGACTGACCGGGGAGCTGCAGGGAGAAAGACGCCGTGAGCGCTCCGGGGAGGAGCGGGGACCCGGAGCGCTAGGCGTAACAGTACCCCCCCCCCTTAGGTCTCCCCTTTTTTTTGTCCGGTAACTGCCTCCCCTGGGATGAGGACACCGGGAAGGAATGGATGGTTTCCTCAATGGCAGGCAGTACAGCAGGAGTAGGAATGGGGAGGGAGGGCAGAGGGTGAAGCTTGGCACGGGGCAGGGAGACACAAGGACGGGAGCCATGAGGGGACACAGAGGCTTGCCTGAAGGGACTGGGAGGGGGGGAAAGGCATTTTCTGTGGCAGGCAGAGTCCCTAACGACTTTAGGGGGACCGGATACAGGAGGAACCACAGGGTCACGGCAGGGAGTACTGGGAACTGGTTTAAGGCAGTCCTTGGAACAAGAGGGACCCCAACTCTTGATCCCCCCAGTGGACCAGTCCAGGGTTGGGGAATGGTGTAGAAGCCAGGGTAGTCCAAGGAGAACTTCGGAAGTGCAATTGGGAAGGACAAAAAATTCAATTTTCTCGTGATGAGGTCCAATGCACATTAGGAGGGGCTCCGTGCGGTAACGCACGGTGCAATCCAACCTGGCTCCGTTGACCGCGGAAATGTGGAGTGGCTTGACAAGACGGGTCACCGGAATGCGGAATTTATTCACCAAGGACTCCCGAATAAAATTCCCAGAAGCACCAGAGTCCAGGCAGGCCACGGCTGAGAGGGAAGAGCTGGCTGAAGTAGAAATCCGTACAGGCACCGTGAGACGTGGAGAAGCCGACTTAGCATCAAGAGACGCCACACCCACGAGAGCTGGGTGCGAGCGTGCGTTTCCCAGACGTGGAGGACGGATAGGGCAATCCACCAAAAAATGTTCGGTACTGGCACAGTACAGACAAAGATTCTCTTCCTTACGGCGATTCCTCTCTTCCAGGGTCAGGCGAGACCGATCCACTTGCATGGCTTCCTCGGCGGGAGGCCTAGGCGCAGATTGCAGTGGAGACTGTGGGAGAGGTGTCCAGAGATCTAAGTCTTTTTCCTGGCGGAGCTCTTGATGTCTCTCAGAAAAACGCATGTCAATGCGAGTGGCTAGATGAATGAGTTCATGTAGATTAGCAGGAGTTTCTCGTGCGGCCAGAACATCTTTAATGTTGCTGGATAGGCCTTTTTTAAAGGTCGCGCAGAGGGCCTCATTATTCCAGGAAAGTTCAGAAGCAAGAGTACGGAATTGTATGGCGTACTCGCCAACGGAAGAATTACCCTGGACCAGGTTCAGCAGGGCAGTCTCAGCAGAAGAGGCTCGGGCAGGTTCCTCAAAGACACTTCGAATTTCCGCGAAGAAGGAGTGTACAGAGGCAGTGACGGGGTCATTGCGGTCCCAGAGCGGTGTGGCCCATGACAGAGCTTTTCCAGACAGAAGGCTGACTACGAAAGCCACCTTAGACCTTTCAGTAGGAAACTGGTCCGACATCATCTCCAAGTGCAGAGAACATTGCGAAAGGAAGCCACGGCAAAACTTAGAGTCCCCATTAAATTTGTCCGGCAAGGACAGGCGGAGGCTAGGAGTGGCCACTCGCTGCGGAAGGGGTGCAGGAGCTGGCGGAGGAGATGATTGCTGCTGAAGTTGCGACTGAAGTTGCTGCACAATGGTGAATACTTCCGACAGCTGGTGGGTTAGATGGGCGATCTGTCGGGATTGCTGGGCGACCACCGTGGTGATATCAGAGATATAAGGCAGAGGGACGTCAGCGGGATCCATGGCCGGATCTACTGTCACGATGCCGGCTGGCAGGTAGTGGATCCTCTGTGCCAGAGAGGGATTGGCGAGGACCGCGCTAGTGGACCGGTTCTAAGTCACTACTGGTTTTCACCAGAGCCCGCCGCAAAGCGGGATGGTCTTGCTGCGGCGGTAGTGACCAGGTCGTATCCACTAGCAACGGGTCACCTCTCTGACTGCTGATGATAGGCGAGGTACAAGGGAGTAGACAGAAGCAAGGTCGGACGTAGCAGAAGGTCGGGGGCAGGCGGCAAGGTTCGTAGTCAGGGTGGATAGCAGAAGTTCTGGTACACAGGCTTTAGACACACAAAACGCTTTCACTAGGCACAAGGGCAACAAGATCTGGCAAGGGAGTGCATGGGAGGAGGTTAGATATAGTCAGGGACCAGGTGGAAGCCAATTAAGCTAATTGGGCCAGGCACCAATCATTGGTGCACTGGCCCTTTAAGTCTCAGGGAGCTGGCGCGCGCGCGCCCTAGAGAGCGGAGCCGCGCGCGCCAGCACATGACAGCAGGGGACGGGAACGGGTAAGTGACCTGGGATGCGATTCGCGAGCGGGCGCGTCCCGCTGTGCGAATCGCGTCCCCAACGGCCATGACAGTGCAGCGCTCCCGGTCAGCGGGACTGACCGGGGAGCTGCAGGGAGAAAGACGCCGTGAGCGCTCCGGGGAGGAGCGGGGACCCGGAGCGCTAGGCGTAACAGCCCCCTCCAGCCTGCACAATGAAAAAGTAACTCACCAGCAGATAAATGCTTATATCTCTGGATATATAGGTCCGAGACACACAAAAATTATATGCACATGATCAGGATTGGGCCCTGAGTAACAAATCACTTTTTTTCTTTTGTTTTTTTTTGTTTTTGCACTATGACAGGTACGCTTTAACTTTCTGACACCAATTGATTAAAAAAATATATGTTTTTCAGTGTACCCCGCTGGAAAACATTTTTTTTTTAATCAATTGATGCCAGAAAGCTAAACAGATTAGCAAATTACTTCTATATTAAAATCTTAATTCTTCCAGTACTTATCAACTGCTGAATGCTCCACAGGAAGTTCTTTTCTTTGTTTTCTTTATGTCTGACCACAGTGTTCTCTGCTGACATCTCTGTCCAGAGGTGTCAGCAGAGAGCACTGTGGTCAGAAAGAAAGGAAATTCAAAAAGAAAAGAACTTCCTGTGGAGCGTACATCAGCTGATAAGTACTGGAAGGGTTAAGATTTTTAAATAGAAATAATTTACAAATCTGTTTAACTTTCTGGCACCAGTTGACTTAATTTTTTTTCCAGTGGAGTACCCCTTTAACTCACTGCCCCAAATTTACAAAAAGGCGCAAGTCAGGTCATAAATTTGGTGCAATTTCAGAAATTCAGTCATATGTGTGGATTTACCCCCCTTTCAGGTGATAGTTCCAGGAAGCTCTTTCAGAGGCGATTTCTTGTGTGTTACTACAGGGCAGTTTAGTAGCTTCATTGTGAATGTCCTTTTTATTTTACATTTCATTTTACATCTTTTCATTAGCTCACAGGGTTATAAATCCTATGAGAGGAAGGGGGAGTGTCCCTCTTTGTGGTGGTGGTGGGAGGGGGTATGTCCCTACCTTGTGGTGGTGGGATGTGATTGGTGCACCTGCTAATGCAGCCTTGTCCATGAGTCATCTCTTGTCCATGACTCATTGACAAGTCTGAGGCTGCTGCACGACTGGTTAGTGTCCCAGTAGTAATGGGGACCTCTAGTGGTAGGATGTGAAACAAACATATTACAAAAGGTGCATAATTTGCATCAGTAAAAACTTAGGAATTTAAATTTTACAGTAATAATTTGGATAAACAAGTATGGTTTGTAAACTTAATTGTACCAGATATCCAGACTTTCCATCCTAACCCTATTGAAAAATATGTACAAATGTAAAACAAAATAAAAATAAACATTTTATATATATATATATATATATATATATATATATATATATTACATTTTTGTAAAAAATTTGTATCACCTTGTTATTTGAAATATATATATATATATATTTTTTAAATAACAAGGTGATCTGCTTATATTAAAGGGGCACTCCACCCCTAGACATCTTATCCCCTATCCAAAGGATAGGGGATAAGATTTCAGATCACCGGGGTCCCGCTGCTGGGGACCCCCGGGATCACCGCTGCGGCACCGTGTTATCATTACTGCACAGAGGGAGTGCAGTTCGCTCTGCGCGTAATGACGGGCAATACAGGGACCGGAGCATCGTTACATCACGGCTCTGCCCCTCGTGACGTCACGGCCCGCTCCCTCAATACAAGTCTATGGAAGGGGGCGTGGCGGTCATCACGCCCCCTGTTATAGACTTGCATTAAGGGGGCGGAACCATGACGTCACGCTGCTCCGTCCCCTCTATCATCCGTCATTACGCACAGAGTGAACTCGCTCTGTGCAGTAATGATAGTGGGGTGCCGATCTGACATCTTATCCTCTATCCTTTGGATAGGGGATAAGATGTCTAGGGGCGGAGTACCTCTTTAATGAGTCATTTCAACTAATTTTGGTAATGTGTGTTTTTTATGCCACTTTACATTTTAAAGGGGTTGTGCCAAATTTTGCACCTTTTTTAAAATAGTCGCATATTCATAAATTCCAGCCCACTACAAAAACCTGACTCAAAACATGTATACCACAGCCAAACACAGGAATGCACGTCTATGAAAAGTCACAACTGCGCCCAAATATTGAGACAATTTTACCAAAGAAAACAAGGGCAAAATGCTTTATAAATACCCCCCATAGTATGGCAGCATTTACTAATGGGGTTCTGTATGACCCCATTGGAGGTTCTGCAGAGAGTCTGGTCTTGAGTCTGAGTTAAGAGTTTGATCTGATTTATTCAGGAATCTGGGCTCTGAATTAATGTAGGGGGTCTTCTCTGGGTCAGAAATAGTTTAGAGGTCTGGTGTTAAATCCAAATTTATGTAAAGTTCTTGTTTGAGTTTTAAATTAATTTAGAGGTCAGGTCTGAATTTATTAACGGGTACAAGGGGTTTTAATTAATTTAAGGGTCTGATCTGGGATAAGTATTAATTTATGGTTCTGGTTTGCAGTCTAAATTGATTTAGGGGTCTGGTCTGTTGTCTCAATTAAATAAGGGCTCTGATCTGGGGGTCTGAATTGCTTTAGGGGTCTGGTCTGGGGGTCCCAAATAAAGGGTCTGATCTGAGGTCTGAATTGGTTTAGAGTTCTGGTCTTGGGGTCTGATGTGGGGTCTAGTCTGGGGTCTGAATTGATTTAGAACTCTTATCTTCAGTCTGAACTTATTAAGGGGTCTGATCTGTGGTCTGAAATTGCTTAGGGTTCTGGTCTGGGACCTGGATTAATTTAGGGGTCTGATGTGGAGTTTGAATTCATTTAGGAGTCTGGTCTGTGGTCTGTACCAATTTATGGGTCTGGTCTGGGGTCTAATTTGGTTTAGGGTTCTGGTCTGGACCCTAATTTAATTTAGGGGTCTGATGTGGGGTCTTGTATGGCATCTGAATTGGTTTAGAACTCTTATCTTGGGTCTGAACTTATTAAGGGGTCTGGTCTGGGGTCTAAATTTGTTTAGGGTTCTGGTCTGGGACCTGGATTAATTTAGGGGTCTGATGTGAAGTTTGAATTCATTTAGGAGTCTGGTCTGTATTAATTTATGGGTTTGGCCTGGGGTCTGAATTGGTTTAGGGTTTTATCATTTTTTCTGTTAACAAAATAGGATTGTTTTTCTTGTACTTATATTAGCATATCATATATACAACATATATTATTTGTTTTTAGCATTTGGTGATCTCCATTGCTAGAGCCCTTTATGGCTCCATTAGACACTGTATAGCATTCCTATTTTTACACTACACAATAGTGTACAAATATTGTTCCTCCTGGTTTACTCCCTATAACTGCACTGCCCTAGGCACCTGCCTACTCTGCCCATATGATTAATAGAGACCTTCTGTACATTTGCACCGGAACTCACATATACACAAAATGATTTTATGAGAAAACATTTACGAGCCAAATATAAATACTCCATTAAATGAAAGTTTATCAGATGAGAAATAATCATTATATTGTTTAAATAAAGTAACTATCAACATTCTGTGAATCATTGTTAGTCAGCTCATAGAGGAGCGTGCCCATTTCAGGGAAGGTTAGAGGAAGTAAGTGTTGGTTAAACCTGAGACCCGAGAACCTGTCGAGTTAACATGAAATAGACCTTTTACAACAAATTAAGATGATCTATGGGAGTTTTATTATGACTTGTATAATTTTCAGCTTTCTCCCTGGGGCAGTCAAAGTCAGTACTAACCCCATATGACCTGATCACTGAATACAGTCTCTTCCCTATAGAGAAATGAGAATTGTGGCGTCCTCTTATGTGAAGCCTTTTAAAGGGTAACTCTCATTAAAAAAAAATTCCTATTGTACTCCTTATGGTAAATAAAAAAATATTTCTAATATACCTTGTTTAAAAAAAAATGAAGTTTTCTATGTTTTATTTGTGCTTAAAAAATCTCAAGAGCACATTTTCCCCATCTCATACACAGACAGGACCGAGGTCCAAACACAGAAAGTGCAGCCTGGAGTGCTGAGGGGGGGGGGGGTGTCCAGCCTCATCCAATCATAGCTCATCTCACACTTAACTGCCATATGCTGTTGGCTGGACACACCCCCTCAGCACTCCAGGCTGCACTTCCTGTGTTTGGGCTTCGGTCCTAAGTCTGTGTATGAGATGGGGGAAAATGTGCTCTTGAGCTTTTTTAAGAACAAATAACACATAGAAAATTTCATTTTTTTTTAAACAAAGTATATTAGAAATATTTTTTATTTACCATAAGGAGTGCAATAGCTAAAATTTGTTTTATTGAGAGTGACCATTGAATACTGTGACTGCAAGTACAGATGAACTCGGCACTGCTGGTGATGTGCACCGCCCCTTGGAGTGGTTGCTCAACGAATCCCGACAGCTCACCTGTAATAGTGTAATCCAATATCAACCATGTCAGGACACTCACCATTGGCATATAAAACTTCTTTATTCCAACAAAAAGAACGGGTGCATACAGAAAAAGGAACGGATGGACAAAGGTGCGGGGATGACTCCATGGGTCGACCGGAACAGGGAAAGGGCACTGCAGCTTGCTGGGACCTGCAGAACTTTTGGGTCAGACTTCAACACAGCCACTCTGACGATAATTGACTTGACTAGTGACTTGACTTTGGTAGAGACAGCAGACATAGATGAGTTGACTTACTGACAATGTGGCTGGTGTGCAGGTTTTATGGCCTCTGGGTGTACTGGACGCAGGATCTGTGCTTTGCTGAGTGATTGTGTGAGAGATTGTAATGGCTCCCCCTCTTATAAAGGGGGGCTGAGCAAGAAGCCCATAGGTCAAGCTGCAGGTCAGGTGGTCAACTGGTGCTCTCTGGGTAACATAAAACATCATGTGAACATAACAGGTGATACCTCCAAAGGTCCTTAAAGGTCCTTTATACTTTATATACCTACACATAACATTATACACCATATGTACAACACTATACATAACCTCAGACTTACTACTATGGGGGAGACGCTTCAGGGAAACCCCTAGGACAATGAAGGACTCAACCTGACAGGGACTAAGTATTGTACAGGAGTATATCCTGTACTGGGACATTACAACTGTATTATGTCATTGTCAGGTTAACATGCTGAACTAATGCTTGCCTAGTGGATGCCACTATAGTGGCCAAATGGTTTGCCACCATAAATCACCAGCATAGCCTCATACTGCTGTGGAATAGCTTTATTAACATGTTCTTGTATAAACTGACAATTTTATCATTTCATATAAAATAATCCTGTAACGTTGTGCGTGCTATATGCTAACCACCCCTGAATAAGTCATCTGGCAGGCTTTGTTCCCATAAATAGTCCCATCTGTCATCATGCCCATTGTGGCTTAACTGGTGTCCCCCAGAACATCATCAGAATGTCTTGTAAAGATGACCCTACAAATAAGATGAAAGTTATCCAAAATGGCTAATGTTGACCACTTTGGACAACCATCTTTCGCATAAATAACTGCATGGCGAATGATCGGCCTTGTTCTGACCAGCTTTAAGACGTAAGACACTCTGTTGGACCTCAATCAAGCCAAATTAGGTGTAATTCCAGACTGTGTGACATAACTATTTACAGTAGGACCAGTGGAGGTCTGAATTCTAGGATTCAATTGTTGCCAAGTTATTTTGGTCTTCTTTTAGCTAATCAAATGCTTGGCTATTGGCCAAATGAGTTGCCACCCAGAAACCATTAAAGGGATATACACTTCTTACTTATCCACATCACTAGTTGCCATTGTTTCTTTACAAATGGTGAAATAATAATGGCTTTCATATTTTTTTTCCCCCACAGATGGTAATGCTGTTATCCTTGATGGGAAGCCAGTGGAGTCTATGGTTCGGCTCTTCGGTCCTTTCAGTGGTGGAGATGTTAGAGTTGGTCTTTGATATCATCGCCATTGGTACAATCATTCTTTTGCATCGTTACTACACCCGTAAAAATATGTCCTTGGAAGAGCCAGGAGGAGTACCGCCGACCGACCCCTCCTATGGACAAAGGGAACAGCAAAATTCCCAGATACTACGCAATGTCCCCTCACAGAGCCAAATGAGAGTTGTAGCTGATATCACCCCCCCACCGGCCTATGAGACTCTTGACTTGAGATCTCTGGGAGGAAATTCATCTCGTAATTCCAGCATTCGTAGTTATGCTTCACATCATGGAGAGGCTGGATGGAGGGGTGAATGAGAGGAGAAAGAGGTCATTGGGTAACTGAGGTTATATAGGACGAGGGAAATAATAGCCAGGGAGGCGGGGGTGGCGCACCCTTAATAAATACACTGGACTCATAACTATAAGTACGCTGTATTCTTTCAGTGATCCTATTGACCAAGAAGCACAAGTTTTTGTTCTGCCTTGGCTACTAGAAAAAAAGGACCTGTAGCCATAAGACCAGTTTCACTTGGATGTATTATGGCCAAATTTTTGCATCTGTATTACGGTCTCAAGTCCTGGCCTGACCATAGGTCCGAGGACTCATACTGACAGCTGTCAGTTCAGGTCACCAGACCAGTGAGCAGACCCAAAAATGTGGCCATATTACACCAGTACGAGCCAGCCTTAGGCTCGGTTTACACAAAGTATTTTGATCAGTATTTGGTCAGTATAACAAAGAACTACAATAGAAAAAATTGCACACATTTTCAGTGGTTTTGGTTGGTTCTACATGGGAGCATTTGGCAAAACACTGAGCTCCAAATACTGCCATATAAAACCAGCCCAGTTTTGGCAAAAATCCTAATTGAACTACATACCAAAAACTGACCACAATACTATGTGTTAACCTGGCCTCATATGCTCACATAGGGCAGCATATAAAGCTGACATATCTGCTTTCAAACTTTCTACCATCAAATTGTTAAAGGGGTATTCCACTACCCCAGCGTTGGGACCATTTAGTTCCGAACGCTGGGTGTGGGCTTGAGGGGTCGCCACGCCCCCTCAATGCAAGTCTATGGGAGGGGGCTTAGCCCCCTCCCATAGACTTGCATTGAGGGGGCGTGGAGTATTCCTTTAAGTGACATACTTTAAGTGGTACTCCTCTGCCCCGAACGCTGGGGCAGTGGAGTACCCCTTTAAGCCCACCTTTACATACCGGAGACAAATAATATTTTTTTGTGCTCTACAGCTGTTGTTTCGACCGTTTACAGCTGAAAAAACTGGTGATTTTACAGTGTGACAACATGGTCTAAATGTAAAAAAAAGTAATTTTAAGTTCATCTAATGGTTAAAAGTTATTCATTTAGAGCTAAATTGTCATCTTATATGGGATTAAATAAACTGAGAAAATATTTAATCATTAAGTAGATAAAATGCTTCTTCTCTAGTATGGGTAAAAATGTAAGTATATATATATATATTTTTTTTTATTAAACTTGAGAATACATGAAACTTTGAAATATATGTTATCATGTAATAGGGTTGTCTTAGGCTGGGTTCACACCACGTTTTGTTAAATACGGTTCCCGTATACGGCTGGGAGGAGGGGGGCGGGGCTTAATCGCGGCGTCCGCACTCAGTCGTATTCGGGAACCATAGTTAATGTATGTCTATGAACCGACCGGAGTGAACCGCAGCCTCCGGCCGCCGCTACCAGCAGACACACTGTGAAGTGCGAGTCGCAGTGTATCCGCACATCCCGCAAATCGCGGCCGCTCCCCCAGCTCCCTGAGCTACACAGAGAGCGGCCGCGATGTGTGCGAGTACACTGCAGGGTAACTCGCACATCACAGTGTGTCTGCTGGTAGCGGCGAATTGCCGCTGTTAGGCACAAAGAGGGCAGCACTTTAGGGGCCTTTGTCAGCGGATCCGTAGCTGCGGATGCGCTGACAAATACGCCCGTGTGAATGCACCCTTAATCACCAAAAATAAAAAGTGAGGAGAAGACAGGGAGGAGGGGGGTGCAGCTGCAGTTATTTTGTGACTGTGAGACTGCATGCCATCAGAGGGGAGGGGGAACAGAAATAAGAAGACGTCTGATTGGGTCAGAATGCTGAGCACTATACTAGCATCACCCTGGGAAGAGCAGTAATGGCAGACAAAGATAGACGGATGGGAAAGTAGAAAGGGAATGGAACTGCAGAGACGGGATGAGGCCAAAGAGAGACACAATGCGGTCGAGCAGAAGTTTCCTGAAGGTCACACCATAAAAGAATGTAAAAGAAACAGGAAAAGCAGCGACTAGATGCTTCATATATTCTGCTGTAGACCAATAAGACTTTTATGACATGTCTGATTGATTTATTATAAAACTCATTTAGCTACAACTCATGATTTCCATGTAAGAAAATATTGTATACGATTTTCTTTTATTCATATTACTGAGCAAATCATGTAAAAATAAAATTTTTAAGAGAATTGATCACTGGAATGGTTCCATCTCAATGGGGTTATCCCAAGATTGGGAGTAGAGAATAAGTTATAATTATCTGATCAGTGTGGGGTTAAAAGGCCTTGACCACCACCGATCACAAGAACAGTCAAACATACACACTGCTACTCCCTTAAAGGGGTACTCCGGTGGAAATTATTTTTTATATTTTTTAATCAACTGGTGCCAGAAAGTTAAACAGATTTGTAAATTACTTCTATTACAAAATCTTAATCCTTCCAGTACTTATTAGCTGCTGAATACTACAGAGGAAATTTTTTTCTTTTTGGAACACAGTGCTCTCTGCTGACATCTCTGTCCATTTTAGGAACTTTCCAGAGCAGCATATGTTTGCTATGGGGATTTTCTCCTACTCTGGACAGTTCTTAAAATGGACAGAGATGTCAGCAGGGAGCACTGTGGTCGTGATGTCAGCAGAGAGCTCTGTGTTCCAAAAAGAAAAACATTTCGTCTGTAGTATTCGGCAGCTACTGGAAGGATTAAGATTTTTTAATAGAAGAAATTTACAAATCTGTTTAACTTTCTGGCACCAGTTGATTAAAAAAAAAGTTTTCCACCGGAGTACCCCTTTAAAGGGGAACTCCGCCCATAGACATAATTCGTTTAGAACGTTAGGTGCACTGCCAGAGGCTCGTGACGTCACGACCACGCCCCCTTGTGATGTCACGCCCCCTCCATGTAAGTCATTTGGAGGGGGTGTGACGCCCCCTCCAATGCCCAGATAATGCCTCCATATAGCTTTTAAATAATTTTGTCATTCAGTACCTAAATTATACCAACACATTATTAAACTGCTAATCAGTGTCCAAATTATACCACCACACAATACTTATGTGTCATATAATACCCCAGAAAGTCATATATAATCCTGCCATGAACAATTATTATCATACATAGAGGTCTACACACTCCATTATAACAATGAGTAAATATAGGGTTCATTTAACTCTAGGATAGTTGATAGGTTAAAACTGTCCCTGGCCTTGTGGTCAGGGACAGTAAAGGGCATAATGTTACATATTTGTGGTCTTAAAGGGGTACTCCACTGCCCCAGCGTTCGGAACATTGGGTACAGGCTGCGGGGGTCGTGACATCACAACTATGCCCATCCTGATGCCATGCCACGCCCCCTCAATGCAAGTCTATGGAGGGGGAGGAGGGAGCTCCGCCAACCAACTTTGGGAGAGCTGCAAATTATAGATGAAGCCTGCAGAGCAGAAATCTGCTGAAAAATACCATATATGTGTTATATAAGGGGCAGATATAGTGCTGCTTCTCATGAACACACACAGGGCAGCTTATCCTAAAAAGTTACCTGAAATGACAGGTACGCCTTAGGCTCAGTTTGGATCCAGGGCAGGGAAGAGACTGATACATATATTTAGGATAAAGTGGGTTAATGTTTAAATCCCTGGTGGTCTAGAGAATGTGTTACTGGTAATATTTCTGGTGCTTTAAGGTCCCCATACACTTCAGCGATAAGTCTGCGTGGAAATAGCGTGTAAATAATAAGTGGGTTACACGAGTACCCAATTAGCGAATATAGTCACCTAGAGATTAACTTCGAATATAGAGTTTCCCAAATGGAATAGGTGCTTTAAAACATCACTTTTACTATAATTACTCATAAAATACACCCACACAAACTTAAAGTGGATACCAAATCAAATAAACTAAATCACTATATAAAAATGTCCACCTCACGCTAGGGATACCTCAAATCCGCACTTCCGCAGTCCATATATAGGTATCACTATATTGAGAACATGAAATAAGATCATAAATTCTTTGTTCAATCTTCCATGTCTTGTTGCTTCTCACAGGCAACCATACACATGATTTACTTCCACATGACACAGGGTTTAATCTTACACAACTGCATCATGTGAGCACCCCCTAGTCCCGACGCGTTTCTGCGGGTGTCTGTGTGCACAAAACTTTACGGCACCCGCTTCATCAGGGGAATTTAATAGGGATAAACAAATTCATATGGCAACCATAGCGATAAGTCTGCCAAACATGTCAACTTCAAGGAAGCTGTCTGACTGTCTAATGTGTATGGGGGGGGGGGGCTCCCATCTCTGAGAAAAGGGTTGGATTTCAAATGCTGGACCCTTTAATTCTCAGAGAGATAAGCCACCACAAGAGGAGAACACATAGAGAACCCATTAAAATTCGGCTGAGCCAGATGTTCTGTGTATGGAGAACAGCACTGTGGCTCAGTGGTCAGCACTGTTGCCTTGCATTGCTGGGGTCCTAGGTTTAAAGGGTTACTCCGGTGGGAAAAAAAATTCTAAATACATGGGGCCAGAAAGTTAAACAGATTTGTAAATTACTTCTATATAAAAATCGTAAACCTTCCAGTACTTATCAGCTGCTGTATGCTCCACAGGAAGTTCTTTTCTTTTTAAATTTTGTTCCAGTCTGACCACAGTGCTCTCTGCTGACACCTCTGTCCATGTCAGGAACTGTCCGGATCAGGAGAGGTTTGCTATGGGGATTTTCTCTGGACAGTTCCTGACATGGACAGAGGTATCAGCAGAGAGCACTGTGGTGAAAATGGAAAGAAATGTAAAAAGAAAAGAACTTGCTGTGTAGCATACAGCAGCTGATAAGTACTGGAAGGATTAAGATTTTTAAATAGAAGTAATTTACAAATCTGTTTAACTTTCTGGCACCAGTTTATTTAAATAAAATATATTTTTTTCACCGAAGTACCCCTTTAAATCCCACCAAGGACAACATCTTTACGTTCTCCATGGGTTTCCTTTCAGGAACTCCAGTTTTCTCGCACACTCCAAAACATACAGATTGTGAGTCCTAATTGGACAGGGACCAGTATTACCCAGCTCACCCTTACAGAGTAGAGTCAGGAACGCACAGATTATCCACAAGTGCAGTGGTTTAATCCAGATAAAGAGAAGAAGTCCAGAATTGGCAAAATAAATTTTTTTACTTTTAAATCCATTTACAACATCAAATTACAGCGATTGCAATACTGTATCAAGTAGGATTAACACAGCTTGACGCATTTTGTGGTTGCCCACTTAATCATAAGCCTGATGATGATTAAGTGGACAACCACGAAACCCGTCAAGCTGTTCTATTCCTGTGAAGATATTGTATTGCATTTGATGTTTTAAATTGATTAAATAAAATTGAAAAAAATGTTTTATTTTGGTAATGGAATGCTGGACTTCTTCTCTTCATCAGGGTAGGGAAAGGGTTAATTGTTATTCACTACTCTGGGCTCCAGTACTCTCTGCTATGGCAGGAAGCTGAACTCTCGGTCCCTTTCAGGCTGTTCCAGTTCAGCTTCCTCTTCCTTGCACTGATCAGAGAACTGCAAAGTCTGTGAGGTCTAGAATGAACGTTCTGTCCCATAACTACTGGAGACGACAATGGAGCTATATGTCTCTTTTTGCTCCACTACCACGATGCTACAGGGGGTCTCATTCTCGAGACCCCCTACCTGTAGTCGTAGTAGATAATTAACATATCTCTGGCACATTTAGGAAGAGACTATACTGGAAACCATACTGGAGCAAGGAACACATGTAAGCCAATATAGTGCTTCCTGTTTATCGGTGGTCTCCAAACTGTGGACCTCCAGCTGCTGCAAAACTACAACTTCTAGCATGCCCGGACAGCCGTTGGCTGTCCGGGCATGCTGGAAGTTGAAGTTTTGCAGCAGCTCGAGGTTCACAGTTTGGAGACCACTGATATACTGGAGGTCCACAGTTTGGAGACCACTGCTGTATAGGATTCTCCCCTCTGTAAGCCCACTCATGCTGAAAGTTGTAGTTTTCCAACAGCTGGAGGCCCACAGTTGTGAGACCACTGATATACTGGAGGGCCACAGTTTTGAGACCACTGATATACTGGAGGGCCACAGTTTGGAGACCACTGATATACTGGAGGGCCACAGTTTTGAGACCACTGATATACTGGAGGGCCACAGTTTGGAGACCACTGATATACTGGAGGTCCACAGTTTAAAGACCTCTAATATACTGAAGGGCCACAGTTTAAAGACCTCTAATATACTGGAGGTCCACAGTTTGGAGACCACTGATATACTGGAGGTCCACAGTTTAAAGACCTCTAATATACTGGAGGTCCACAGTTTGGAGACCACTGATATACTGGAGGGCAACAGTTTGGAGACCTCTAATATACCGGAGGTCCACAGTTTGGAGACCACTGATATACTGGAGGGCCACAGTTTGAAGACCACTGATATACTGGAGGTCCACAGTTTGGAGACCACTGATATACTGGAGGTCCACAGTTTGGAGACCTCTAATATACTGGAAGTCCACAGTTTGGAGACCACTGATATACTGGAGGTCCACAGTTTGGAGACCTCTAATATACTGGAAGTCCACAGTTTGGAGACCACTGATATACTGGAGGGCCACAGTTTGGAGACCACTGATATACTGGAGATCCACAGTTTGGAGACCACTGATATACTGGAGATCCACAGTTTGGAGACCAATGATATACTGGAGGGCCACAGTTTGAAGACCACTGATATACTGGAGGTCCACAGTTGGGAGACCACTGATATACTGGAGGTCCACAGTTTGGAGACCACTGATATACTGGAGGGCCACAGTTTAAAGACCTCTAATATACTGGAGGTCCACAGTTTGGAGACTATTGATATACTGGAGGTCCACAGTTTGGAGACCACTGATATACTGGAGGACCACAGTTTGGAGACTACTTTTTTTTTTTTAATCTAAAGCCGAGGAACGTGCTCTCGATTCACCCAAAGTGCAAGAAAAAGTGCAAACGTGTTACACTAAAAAAACATGCACAAAGGATGCGGTCTATCGCAAGCCCTTCTCCGATAGGAGCGAGGCCCCCCAACAAACCTTACCCTTCGCCTCCGGACCAAAAGGTACCTGCGAGCTTCCAGGTTCGATGTCCCTTTTCGCCGAAGCTACTAGGGGACCACAAATGCTCCCGGCATCCCCCTTGGCATTAGCCAAGGTATCTGCCCGCAGAGCCGATAACGGTATGTACCCTGCCAGAGCAGGAGTACCCGGGGTGTTTGCAGCGAGGTGAGGAACCTAATGGCCACACACACCTCCCCTAGACCGCCAGGAGGGACACCCAGAAGGGCTACCGCATCCTGACAAATCCTGTGAACACACAACACGCAAAAAGTGACACAGTGAGACAAAAAGAAATAAATAAGTGAATGTGTGCAGATATACTGCCCGGACATCCGGCCGGATCTATAAAAATTTCTCTGATCCTAGTCAGAAGGCCGGGAATCAAGAGGTGAGTGCCACAAGGTGAAGAGATTATGGTGCCCATGCTTCAACTCAGTGAGCCAATTCTCCCAGTGAGTTTCGGCACCTCGGGGTCACCACTCCCCGAGGCACAAAAGTACCTTGGCTCTAGACCATCTCAGCCTCATGGCGAGACCCGGAGGGAACAGGTCACATCGGGGCAGCCGTCGAGCTGATTCCTCAGAACCAGCCCCGGTACACCTGCATCCTCCATGCAGCACCCATCCCCACACCGGCGTCACCGTACACCAGCATGAAAAACTGATAAGAACAGATACTACACTTGATCTTAGCCACGAGACCACTATTGCATATGATCCTCCCCTCTGTAAGTCCTCTCAGGTTACACCCTGCCTCCTAAGAGACTACCCTTGAAGTCTAGTGGTCACCATTGAGGAGATGCCGTTCCACCCACTATCTCAACCTTCTATGGAGACTTTGCACAAGGTCCATTCCAAACAGGACCCGCTGCCAGTACCTTCCCCTTTATAGTATAGTTTATATGTTTTCTGATTATACAGGTTTCCTTTCATTGAATTTAATTTGTATTTTTAGTAACTGTGAAATAAGTTAGAAATCAGCCTTCTCTCTGGCCCTATGAGGCCCAAATGTTGATGCATTCGGACTAGAACATTCCTTCCATGAACATATTTGTTGTTGATAATAACACAGAGGCTCTTGACCTTTTGTGTCTGACCGCGTACGGGTAGAAGAATGGGGGGGAGGGGTATGGCTTCCCTTTTAATCCATGACACTTCCTAATCTTTCACCTGTTTAACAAATTGTCACTAACTTAAACATTTATTGTATGACTAATATGTAATTGTCACAATGCCGGCTGGCAGGTAGTGGATCCTCTGTGCCAGAGAGGGATTGGCGTGGACCGTGCTAGTGGATCGGTTCTAAGTCACTACTGGTTTTCACCAGAGCCCGCCGCAAAGCGGGATGGTCTTGCTGCGGCGGTAGTGACCAGGTCGTATCCACTAGCAACGGCTCAACCTCTCTGACTGCTGAAGATAGGCGCGGTACAAGGGAGTAGACAGAAGCAAGGTCGGACGTAGCAGAAGGTCGGGGCAGGCAGCAAGGATCGTAGTCGGGGGCAACGGCAGGAGGTCTGGAACACAGGCTAGGAACACACAAGGAAACGCTTTCACTGGCACAATGGCAACAAGATCCGGCGAGGGAGTGAAGGGGAAGTGAAGTATAAATAGGGAGTGCACAGGTGAACACACTAATTGGAACCACTGCGCCAATCAGCGGCGCAGTGGCCCTTTAAATGGCAGAGACCCGGCGCGCGCGCGCCCTAGGGAGCGGGGCCGCGCGCGCCGGGACAGGACAGACGGAGAGCGAGTCAGGTACGGGAGCCGGGGTGCGCATCGCGAGCGGGCGCTACCCGCATCGCGAATCGCATCCCGGCTGGAGACGGTATCGCAGCGCACCGGGTCAGTGGAGCTGCCCGGAGCGCTGCGGTAGCGAGAGAGAAGCGAGCGTTCCGGGGAGGAGCGGGGACCCGGAGCGCTCGGCGTAACAGTACCCCCCCCCTTGGGTCTCCCCCTCTTCTTAGAGCCTGAGAACCTGAGGAGCAGACTTTTGTCTAGGATGTTGTCCTCAGGTTCCCAGGATCTCTCTTCAGGTCCACAGCCCTCCCAATCCACCAAAAAGAACTTTTTTCCTCTGATCGTCTTGGAGGCCAGTATCTCTTTCACCGAGAAGACGTCAGAAGAACCGGAGACAGGAGTGGGAGAAACTAACTTGGGAGAGAAACGGTTGATGATGAGTGGTTTAAGAAGAGAGACATGAAAGGCATTAGGAATACGGAGAGAAGGAGGAAGAAGAAGTTTGTAAGAGACAGGATTAATTTGGCACAAGACTTTGAAAGGACCAAGATAGCGTGGACCCAGTTTGTAACTGGGGACACGAAAGCGGACATATTTAGCGGAGAGCCATACCTTGTCTCCGGGAGCAAAAATGGGGGGAGCTCTTCTTTTCTTATCGGCAAACTTTTTCATGCGAGATGAAGCCTGTAAAAGAGAATCTTGGGTCTCTTTCCATATGATGGAAAGATCACGAGTCACTTCATCTACAGCGGGCAAACCAGAGGGCAAGGGAGTAGGGAGGGGGGGAAGAGGGTGACGGCCGTACACCACGAAAAATGGGGATTTGGAGGAAGATTCAGAGACTCTAAAGTTATACGAGAATTCGGCCCATGGTAGAAGATCTGCCCAATCATCCTGGCGGGAGGAAACAAAATGTCGTAAATAATCACCCAAGACCTGGTTAATTCTTTCCACTTGTCCATTGGATTGAGGATGATATGCAGAAGAAAAGTTTAATTTAATCTTGAGTTGTTTACAGAGAGCCCTCCAGAATTTTGACACGAATTGGACGCCTCTATCCGAGACTATCTGTGTGGGCAACCCGTGAAGACGAAAAATGTGTACAAAAAATTGTTTAGCCAACTGAGGCGCTGAAGGAAGACCAGGAAGAGGGATGAAATGTGCCATCTTGGAGAATCGATCAACGACCACCCAAACAACAGTGTTGCCACGGGATGGGGGTAGGTCTGTAATAAAATCCATACCAATCAGAGACCAAGGCTGTTCGGGGACAAGCAGAGGATGAAGAAAACCAGCGGGCTTCTGGCGAGGAGTCTGCCTGATGGAGGCTGGAGAAGTGGAAATCAGGCAGTCAGGAGGAATGATGTGTTGCGGAGAGAGTTCAACTTCCGAGGCATCCGAGGAACGAGAGAGAGCATCGGCCCTAATGTTCTTATCGGCAGGCCGAAAGTGAATTTCAAAATTAAATCGGGCAAAGAACAGAGACCACCTGGCCTGGCGAGGATTCAGCCGTTGGGCAGACTGGAGATAGGAGAGGTTCTTGTGATCGGTGTAAATAATAACTGGAAATCTTGATCCCTCCAGCAGATGCCTCCATTCCTCAAGTGCTAATTTAATGGCTAGAAGCTCTCGATCCCCGATGGAGTAGTTTCTCTCCGCCGGAGAGAAGGTCCTAGAAAAAAAACCACAAGTAACAGCATGCCCGGAAGAATTTTTTTGTAGAAGGACCGCTCCAGCTCCTACAGAGGAGGCATCAACCTCCAATAGGAAGGGTTTAGAAGGGTCAGGTCTGGAGAGCACGGGAGCCGAAGAAAAGGCAGACTTGAGCCGTTTAAAGGCGTCTTCCGCTTGAGGAGGCCAAGACTTGGGATTGGCATTTTTTTTGGTTAAAGCCACGATAGGAGCCACAACGGTAGAAAAATGTGGAATAAATTGCCTGTAATAATTGGCGAACCCCAAAAAACGTTGGATAGCACGGAGTCCGGAGGGGCGTGGCCAATCTAAGACGGCAGAGAGTTTGTCTGGATCCATTTGTAGTCCCTGGCCAGAGACCAAGTATCCTAGGAAAGGAAGAGATTGGCATTCAAACAGACATTTCTCTATCTTGGCATAAAGTTGATTGTCACGAAGTCTCTGAAGAACCATACGGACATGCTGGCGGTGTTCTTCTAGATTGGCAGAAAAAATCAGAATATCGTCCAGATATACAACAACACAGGAGTATAAGAGATCACGAAAAATTTCATTAACAAAGTCTTGGAAGACGGCAGGGGCATTGCACAGTCCAAAGGGCATGACCAGATACTCAAAGTGTCCATCTCTAGTGTTAAATGCCGTTTTCCATTCATCCCCCTCTCTGATGCGGATGAGATTATAAGCACCTCTTAAGTCCAGTTTAGTAAAGATGTGGGCACCTTGGAGGCGATCAAAGAGTTCAGAGATGAGGGGTAGGGGGTAGCGGTTCTTTACCGTGATTTTATTAAGACCGCGGTAGTCAATGCAAGGACGTAGAGAGCCATCTTTTTTGGACACAAAGAAAAATCCGGCTCCGGCAGGAGAGGAGGATTTACGGATAAAGCCTTTTTTTAAATTTTCCTGGATGTACTCCGACATAGCAAGAGTCTCTGGGGCGGACAGAGGATAGATTCTGCCCCGGGGTGGAGTAGTGCCCGGGAGGAGGTCAATAGGACAATCATAAGGCCTGTGAGGAGGTAGAGTCTCAGCTTGTTTTTTGCAAAAAACATCCGCAAAGTCCATATAGGCCTTAGGGAGACCGGTTACAGGGGGAACCACAGAGTCACGGCAAGGGGTACTGGGAACTGGCTTTAGGCAGTCCTTGAAACAAGAGGGCCCCCAACTCTTGATCTCCCCAGTGGACCAATCCAGGGTTGGGGAATGGAGTTGAAGCCAGGGTAGTCCAAGGAGGATTTCGGAAGTGCAATTGGGGAGGACCAAAAATTCAATCTTCTCGTGATGAGGTCCGATGCACATTAGAAGGGGCTCCGTGCGGAAACGTATGGTACAGTCCAATCTTTCATTGTTTACACAATTGATGTAGAGGGGTCTGGCGAGACTGATCACTGGGATGTTGAACCTGTTGACGAGAGAGGCCAAAATAAAATTTCCTGCAGATCCGGAATCCAAGAAGGCCATAGTAGAGAAGGATAAGGCAGAGGCAGATATCCGCACAGGCACAGTAAGACGTGGAGAAGCAGAGTAGACATCAAGGACTGTCTCACCTTTGTGCGGAGTCAGCGTACGTCTTTCCAGGCGGGGAGGACGGATAGGACAATCCTTCAGGAAGTGTTCGGTACTGGCACAGTACAGGCAGAGATTCTCCATGCGGCGTCGTGTCCTCTCTTGAGGTGTCAGGCGAGACCGGTCGACCTGCATAGCCTCCACGGCGGGAGGCACAGGAACGGATTGCAGGGGACCAGAGGAGAGAGGAGCCGGGGAGAAAAAACGCCTTGTGCGAACAAAGTCCATATCCTGGCGGAGCTCCTGACGCCTTTCGGAAAAACGCATGTCAATGCGAGTGGCAAGATGGATGAGTTCATGTAGGTTAGCAGGGATTTCTCGTGCGGCCAGAACATCTTTAATGTTGCTGGATAGGCCTTTTTTAAAGGTCGCGCAGAGGGCCTCATTATTCCAGGATAATTCTGAAGCAAGAGTACGGAATTGTACGGCGTACTCGCCAACGGAAGAATTACCCTGGACCAGGTTCAACAGGGCAGTCTCAGCAGAAGAGGCTCGGGCAGGTTCCTCAAAGACACTTCGAATTTCCGAGAAGAAGGAGTGTATAAAGGCAGTGATGGGGTCATTGCGGTCCCAGAGCGGTGTGGCCCATGACAGAGCTTTTCCAGACAGAAGGCTGACTACGAAAGCCACCTTAGACCTTTCAGTAGGAAACTGGTCCGACATCATCTCCAAGTGCAGGGAACATTGGGAAAGAAAGCCACGGCAGAATTTAGAGTCCCCATCAAATTTATCCGGCAAGGATAGTCGTAGACCAGAAGCGGCCACTCGCTGCGGAGGAGGTGCAGGAGCAGGCGGAGGAGATGATTGCTGAAGCTGTGGTAGTAGCTGCTGTAGCATCACGGTCAATTGAGACAGCTGTTGGCCTTGTTGCGCTATCTGTTGTGACTGCTGGGCGACCACCGTGGTGAGGTCGGCGACAACTGGCAGAGGAACTTCAGCGGGATCCATGGCCGGATCTACTGTCACGATGCCGGCTGGCAGGTAGTGGATCCTCTGTGCCAGAGAGGGATTGGCGTGGACCGTGCTAGTGGATCGGTTCTAAGTCACTACTGGTTTTCACCAGAGCCCGCCGCAAAGCGGGATGGTCTTGCTGCGGCGGTAGTGACCAGGTCGTATCCACTAGCAACGGCTCAACCTCTCTGACTGCTGAAGATAGGCGCGGTACAAGGGAGTAGACAGAAGCAAGGTCGGACGTAGCAGAAGGTCGGGGCAGGCAGCAAGGATCGTAGTCGGGGGCAACGGCAGGAGGTCTGGAACACAGGCTAGGAACACACAAGGAAACGCTTTCACTGGCACAATGGCAACAAGATCCGGCGAGGGAGTGAAGGGGAAGTGAAGTATAAATAGGGAGTGCACAGGTGAACACACTAATTGGAACCACTGCGCCAATCAGCGGCGCAGTGGCCCTTTAAATCGCAGAGACCCGGCGCGCGCGCGCCCTAGGGAGCGGGGCCGCGCGCGCCGGGACAGGACAGACGGAGAGCGAGTCAGATACGGGAGCCGGGGTGCGCATCGCGAGCGGGCGCTACCCGCATCGCGAATCGCATCCCGGCTGGAGACGGTATCGCAGCGCACCGGGTCAGTGGAGCTGCCCGGAGCGCTGCGGTAGCGAGAGAGAAGCGAGCGCTCCGGGGAGGAGCGGGGACCCGGAGCGCTCGGCGTAACAGTAATCATCTGAATTAAACAATATTCCTGATTCATGAATAACTGGAACATGTGTCGTCAGAATTGAATGTTCCTTGGCCTAAATTGCCATAAAAATACTATACAGTATAGGCAAACGTGGAAGGCCGTATGGAACCATCGTATTCCCACAATATCTCACCATGCAGATCCCTCCAAATGGATGTGATGTCATGAGGGGGCGGAGCCGTGATGTCACGATACTTCGTCCTCTGTATCACCCGCCATCAGCCACGGAGCGATCCTCGCTCCGTGCAGCTGAGGAATGGGGGTGCTGCAGGAGAGATCCCTGTGGCGGGACCCCAACGATCAGACATCTTATCCCCTATCCTTTGGATAGGGGATAAGATGTCTAGCGGTGGAGTACCCCTTTAAGGTCTTCTACACCAGAGGTCCCCAACCCAGTCCTCAAGGCCCACCAACAGTCTAGGATTTGATGTTGGTGGACCATGTGGACTGAGATGGGGACCACTGTTTTAGACAACAACCCCTTTTGAAGGTGACTTTGAAGCTAGTTACATGCAACTAGTGTTTAGGGGATACTAGAGAAAAAGCAGTTCCTCTGGTGGGCCAAAGGTCTTAGACAATAGATGACTATCCCTATACTAGCCCAGTCCTATCCCTATCCTATCCCAGTCCTTAAGGCCCACCAACAGTCCAGAATTTGAAATTTTTCCTATTCTGTTCCAATGGAGTAACTGAAAAAACTGGAATTTTGGTGGGTCTTGTGGACTGGTTGGGGGACCACTGTTTACAACAACCCCGTTTGAAGGTGACTATGAATTATCACCTATACTACTACCATATATCACATATATATGGTAGTTGCCACACAATTACTTTCTGGTATTGGGAAACGTGGATGGCTATATGGAACAAAGTGTGTTTGCCCACCCTATCTGACTATGCGCATTCCTGCAAAATCCAAAGAAAATTGTCACAGGCCCATTCGAATAAAAGTGGATCCTCTGTTGGGCCCAGGCTCTTACACAATAGATGACCCATAAGGTCTTCTAGACCAGAGGTCCCCAGCCCAGTCCTCAAGGCCCACCAACAGTCCAGCATATGATTTTTTTCCTTGTTGTTTTCCAATGGAGTAACTGAAAACCCCAGAATGTTGGTGGGCCTTTTGGAGTGGGTTGGGGATGACTGTTTTTAAAGGTAACGTTGAAAACAGTCACGTGCCTCTAGAGCTTATTTCTTATGGAAAACTTCACAAATAACCTATTAGATTGTGCGCATATGATAGAAACAAAGATTAAGATGTAAATATAAGTGGACGTGCACATGTCCTGTATAGATAGAGGAGGCGCTCAGAACCATCTCCTCTGGTTGATCCAATGAACAATAGTCCAACACATCTGTACGGTTATGTCCACACTATGAGGTTGTGCATCACAACATTAGCATACCTCCAACGTATGCCACCGTATGGCAATACAATGGTATATGTATATCAAATGGTTTAAGTTTTTGTAGAGGCCCAATGCATGGAAAAGTGTGGTCTGCTGGGTTTTCCTGTAGAGTATAAAGAGTGGGTATGCCGGTATACACCAACCACATGCTGACCAAAAAAACTATCTTTAAGATCCTGTTGGGTAAAAGGCTGACAATGCCCACATTTGGCTGGCACATAAGTATTTTTCTGAACATTTAGTGAAGATACCTGATAATGCTGAATTGGTGGGTGCAACTGTGTCCACTAAAACACCTTACAAAAAAAATTCAGAGTAGAGAGAAGGGCATGTGACATAATATAAAATGAAGGGCCCTACTTTAAGCTGTCAGGGCAGAGCACATTCCTTGCTCAGTGGTTTGCATTTACTTAATTTTGCTAGGACACAGTCCTGATCTAAAGGGAGGATGACATAAATAATTTTTCAATAATCTTAAAGGGGTACTCCGCCGAAAAACATCTTGTCCCTTATCCAAAGGATCCCGCTGCTGGGCCGGCTTGGAGCTTCCATGTTCGTGACATCACGCCATGCCCCCTCCATTCATGCCTATATGTAGTAGCCGTCACACCTCCTCCCATAGACATGAATGGAGGGGGCAGCTGTAGTCACCAGTCATCCGGCACGGAGCGGAGTTTGCTCCATGTACGCATGAATAGGGTGTCACGCTGGAGATTCGGGGGTCAGGAATGGACAGGGGATAATATGTTTTTCGGCGGAGTACCCCTTTAAGTGCTTCCTGTTCTACTGTTTTTTTTGTGTGTTGAAAAGGCTTCCTGCTGCATTAGAAACCTCCCCCTACTGCAAGGGAGTCCACACCAGCCTGCTGGTCTACTATTCCCCTTCCATTAAAGGTGAATTCCGGCAGAAATTTTTATTTTGCCATTATACCCGGGCTGCCGAAACGAAAATAATAAACCGTAACTTTCCTTCCATCGCTCCTCGGTGCGACTGGAATCACTCTCCTATTCTCCATCCAAGGTCTTCTTCAGGCTTTTGGTGCCAAATACGTTGCACTGCTCTTAGCCTATCAACGGCTGGGGCGGGACAGCCCGCGATTAGCTGAACTGCAGTGTGATGTGTCGGGCACCATAACCAGAAGAAGACTGAGGCTGGAAGATGTGAGGGTAATTCCAGTGGCACCGGGGAACAGCGAAAGGTACTACCCTAAAATGTCCTAAATGTGTGTGTGTGCGCATGGCATGGGAGACATTATAGAGACTAGTCTACACCCACCGACTCAAGGACAACTGAAAACTAGAGATGGAAACTGTAAAAGGAAAAGCTGTTAAAAAAAAGGCCATGTCCCATTTATATGTGGTGGCACGGGGGTGAAAGTTATACTTGTCAGGTCGTGACGCCAGGGCACCGTTAGCGTATACACGGTCCGAGGTTGAGACAGCTTCTCCTGTGCCAGACACAGGGCAAGCAACACACCAACGCCAGGTCATGGATAATTGTCTTTTACTGAGGCAGGAGCAGATGGTACAATACTCGCAGTACACAAGACAGCTTATTTTGAAAGGTTACCTAAAATGACAGTTACACTTTTAATCTTTTAAACATAAAAAATACATATAAAAATATAAACTAGATGAAAAGCACATAAAAAGTCTTGGTTCTCTTCTACCCCATCTAGGACTGCAGGAACTTCTGAATTCTCAAAGGCTCAGTGACACCACAAACCTCTGATGGTAAATAGAGGACCATATACTTGTCGTGCTCTCACGAACCTGATTAACCTCTTTATTACAATCAATCATGTGGGTGGGGATCAGATTACAGTGTCACATTTTACCATATTTCCCTAGAGCTAGAATCCTCCATAGGAAGTATCTGCGGAGCTCTCCCATGACTCCCCCTACTTTGCCGTTCTTCAAGATAAATTGTCTGAAACCTCAAGAACACATTCAATCTGTAACACTTGTCAAGAAGACTTATTGGGGGAGATTTATCAAAACCTGTGCAGAGGAAGAGTGGTGCAGTTGCCCATAGCAACCAATCAGATCGCTTCTTTCATTTTCCACAGGCCTCTTTAGAGGCCTGTGGAAAATGAAAGAAGCAATCTGATTGGTTGCTATGGGCAACTGCACCACTCTTACTCTGCACAGGTTTTGATAAATCTCCCCCATTATGAGTAGAAACCTGACTGCTGGATTTATTATCATAATTCATAAATCCATAAATAGATCTGGTGTACTGCAAGAGGAACCCTGCCTAAAATAATCTTCTGACATGAGCCTGAGATGGGTCAGAGAGGAGAGGGGGAGGGAGGAGACAATCCAGCATTCAACACTTTAGGGGCTTGGGACCGCCTCTTTGACACTTGGTGCCAGAAATTAAAAGCATTTTTCTATGTTATGGAAGCGCAGACAGATATATGAAAGATACCACATGTCTCCTTGTCCTGACAGCAGCTAAAAGTGTCAGCAGTTTGGAAAATAAATTGCACCCGACAGATTCCCTTTAAAGGGGTACTGTGGAGCAGGACAATTAATCCCTTATCAAAAGGATAGGGGGAAAAGTGTCTGATCTCTAAGGGGGACAACCACTGGGACCCCCTGCTATTTCCTGTACGGCGCCGAGTTCTTCTCATGCACAGAGCAATCGTGGCTCCATGCAAGGAGACTGACGACCCCTATATGGAGCGATGGTCAACACTTCCCTTCCATGTATCTCTATTGGAGAGGTGGAAATACACGAACGCTGTATCTCCGGCTCTTCCATAGAGATACACAGACAAGACGTGTTGGCCACCACTTTCTGCTGTGGTCAACAAAGCTCCTTTCATGCGGAGAGCCGGGGCACTGGGCAGGAGGTTGCGGGGGGTCCCAGAGGTTGGACTTCCGGCGATCAGACACTTATGCCCTATGCTTTAGATAAGGATAAATTGTCTTACGCCACAGTACTCCTTCAATGAAGTTATCCCAAGATTAAAAGTTCTCCTCTATTCACAGGGTAGGTGATAACTTAGGGATCGGTGGGGGTGCGACTGCTTGAACCTGGCACCAATCATGAGAATGGAGGTCAACTAATCTATTCCTTCTCTATGGGACATTGCCGAGCGTCTTGTTTGGAATTTGCAGTAATGTGATTGGTGGCCGAACATGGGCCCTGCCACTCCACTTATTCAGGGGCAATTGAACTCCATTCTCATGATCAGTGGGGAAGAGGTTCCCAGCAGTTGAACCCCCAATAATTGGCTAGCTTTTAATTTTGGGATAACTCCTTTAGGCACTATTAGACCCATTAAACAAACATAATGAAGCCGGTAACATACAAACTGCACATCCAAGACAGTATGGGTGCTCGATCGCCTAAGTCAGTAAGTATATACGACAAAGAAGGGACAAAGAGAGAGCACTAACCGCATATATGTCTTCTTTTACTTTGTTCCTTTGCTCAAAGTAGTGGTATGGTGTAGATAGACGCTGGAAGGGAGCTCAGAGGCTACAGCTGTTTCATGCGTAGTGACGCACTTCTTCCGGCCTTGGGGCCGGAAGAAGTGCGTCATTACGCATGAAACGGCTGTAGCCTCTAGGCGCCCCGTCAGCGTCTATCTACACCATCCCGCTACTCCGGAGGTAAATCACCAAATAGAAGCCTGGGCAGCCATTTTGTATATAGGGTTAGATGTCCAAGGCAAGGCAAACCTCTAAAACAAGGGTGCAATGATGGAGGTTAAAAAAAACATGTTTATGTAGCAGTCAGGAAGGATACCGGCAAATCGAATTTTGCATACAACGTCTATTTGGGAAGGTGAAGGAAACAGTAGGATAAGGGCTTTGAATGGAAACCCAGAGGAAATTACATTCAGAAATTAAACAGATTTAGGAGCTCGGACACAGTCAGTAGGGCAAGGTCCGGAAGTCTTGACATGGAAGGATTCCAAACTCAGGAGAAAAATAAAAAATACATTTTGCCATTTTTGAGTCTTCTCACAGACCTTCAGGATGATCTAGCAACTTTTTATAAGGATTGTCTCTGACTCTGTAGGTGGTGATTGATTGGCTTGCTTTTATCGGAGTATATGATTGTCCCTTCATTATGGTTCTAGGAAAAAATCCATAAAAAAGTCAATATTTTATGTACAGAATGATGGAGATAGTGGGCCGCTTGACAATGGCTAAACCAAGGTGCGAAATCTAATGGACCCTCTGGTGTTCACCCGTTAACCTCCATATGGAGATGGTAACTTCTCTGTAGGGGAGTCAACAGGTAGTGGCCCATGTCATAGTCTCGAATTTGCACCAAAAAAAGTCATATGTTGCTGCGGCAAAACAGCAGGCAAATCCAATGATGGGAACCATTAAAGCAAGCCTAGATTGGTAATCTGAAGGATAGGAATTAACCAAAGTCAAGATGAGAATTTAAAAAGAATCTGACACCATGTTCAGCCCCACTTAACCCAATATACTGGGTTATTGTTCAGGTGAACAGTTTTATAAAGAGGGGTCACTTACTTAAAGGGGTACTCCAGTGGAACCCAATTTTTTTTAAATCAACTGGTGCCAGAAAGTTAAACAGATTTGTAAATTACTTCTATAAAAAAAAATCTTAATCCTTCCAGTACTTATCAGCTGCTGTATTCTCCAGAGGAAGTTCTTTTCTTTTTGAATTTCTTTTCTGTCTGGCCACAGTGCTCTCTGCTGACACCTCTGTCCATGTCAGGAACTGTCCAGAGCAGGAGAGGTTTGTTATGGGGATTTGCTCCGATTCTGAACATTTCCTGACATGGACAGAGGTGTCAGCAGAGAGCACAGTGGTCAGACAGAAAATAACTACACAACTTTCTCTGTAGTATACAGCAGCTGATAAGTACTGCAAGGATTAAGATTTTTTAATAGAAGTCATTTACAAATCTATATAACTTTTCTGGCACAAGTTGATTTAAAAAAAAAAATCAAGAGGCACTGGAGTACCCCTTTAAATCCGTTAAGTATATGCAGAGTTATGTTACTGTAAACTTCCTGCTGCATTGCTATCCAGTGCGCATTGGAGGCGGGGAGCTGGCTCACTCAGCTCCCCTGCCTCCTCCATATTGTCCATCCGGCTCCATCCCTTCATTAATATGCTAATGAATGCTGCGGGAGAGGACACTGAGAACAGAGCGCTCATCTGCAGTCTACATTAGCATATCAATGAAGGGAGCAGGGCTGACAGAAAATATGCAGGAGGCAGGGGAGCTGACTGAGTCGGCTTCCTGCCTCTAATGTGCACTGGATAGCAATGCAGCAGGAAGATTACACAGAACTCTGCATATACTGAACCAATTTAAGCAAGTGACTCCTCTTTGTAAAGCTGACCTCCTGCACTATAACCCAGCATGTTGGGTTAAGTGCGGATAAACATGGAGTCAGATTCTCTTTAAGACTACAATACAATGTAGTAACCAGCTAACACAATCTCCAACATTACCACAATGGCCCTGATTTACTAAGAGTGTTGTGTAGGTTTCTTTGTGGCTTTTAATTCTCTGCAATTTTTTTTCCACGGTATTTACTAAGGTTTCCCTACATTTTCCACTTTTCCTTCATTTTGCTTTTTTTTACACATACTCTGATCTGTAGGGTTTTCCTCAGCTGAAACCCACCACATTTTCTGTGGAAACCTTAGTAATTATGTTGGGTTTTTGTGAAAATGTAGGGAACACACCCCTTTTTTGTTGACCACGCCCCCTTTTCACAATGGTCATGCCCCTTTTTCGGGTTTTCTTAGTAAAATGGAGAGTTAGTCAGGTTTTGTTTTTTTCAATTCTGGCACAAATTCCGGCGCATACAGAATTTCTGGCACACAACCCGACAAAACATGTCGGGTTTGCAATAGTAAATGAGGGCCATTGTGTGAACACAGCCTAATAGCAAGCCTGACAAGATCATCCAGCACAGAAGATATAACCATTTTTCAGCTGCGGCAGAGAAAGGAGAATAAAGGGAACAAGCCTACCCAGGAACCTGGAGAAGTATGTGACATTTAAAACAAACCCGCATACATGTGACTTTATATCACTGCAGGGGATGAAAACACGGAACGTTGCAAATCCTGACAAGTCCTTAATAATGTCTGAGAACAGGTTGCTCGAAAACACTTACTAAAGTTGGAAAGATGCCGGAAATCTCAGCCCCCCCGGTGAGGCTGCTCTATTGTGCACTTGTTGAATTCGTGCTGTGACTCAAGAATTCCCCGATGAGTCAAAAACATCAAAAATCAAAAGGTAAAGCTCCACCCGGGCCAGTGGATGGGATAGACGAGGGTCCACATTCCCCGGAAGCTGGAACGGGAAAACAACAATTTATTGAGTAAAGTTATCATGGATATTGGAGACTATTTGTATCTAAGTCCTTTTTACCTAGAATACCCTTTGTCTTCTTAAGTTAACACTCTTACAATCCTCACCTTACCTTAGTACCTTCTTCTCTTAAAGGGGTACTCCACTGCTAAACATCTTATCACCCCCACAATCTCCCGCAGCACCCGACATTCTAAACAAATGCCGGGTTCCTGTGGCAGTGGTCGTGATGTCACGACCACGCCCCTCGTGACATAAAAAAACGCCCCTTCCATGTATGTCTATGGGAGGGGGCGTGTCGGCCGACACGCCCCCTCCCATAGACATGCATGGAAGGGGCGTTTTTTTATGTCACGAGGGGCGTGGTGGTGACATCCCTATCACGCCACCGGCTCCAAGCATTCTAAACTAAATGTTCAGAACACTGGAACACCGGAGTACCCCTTTAATGCTGCCATAGACATCACGCATTGCGGTCATGTAGTGGGCTTTTCTGTTCCACTCTTTATGTTCCATTCCTTCCACGTATATATGGTTCACTTCACCCCACTTTCCGTTCAGCTATCTGTAATACTATATGGGTCTAATGTAGTCCTTTTGTAATACATCCTTTTGTATACCTCCCTCATGTCATCCATGTCCCTGATCTTCATGCTCTTACTCTACAGCTCTCGTCTTCTCTATTTTCATCACACTCGTCCTCTTGTTCCTTATCTCCATCTTTCATCTCTTCCCTCTTCTCCACCTTCATGTTTCATTCATCCTTGTGTGGTAGCCAAGGGGTGTTGGGAGAAATACCTTACTACTTTGTGACGCCAGGGCACAGTTATCCTATACACGGTCCGAGGTTGGAGACAGCTTCTCCTGGGCCAGACACGGGGAGTAAATTAACAAACTGACGTCAGGTTATGGATAACTGTCTTTACTGAGCTGATGATATTACACAGACTGTTGGTCGTGGGTGAGAGGATGCAGTGTAACCCCTTGGGTGCCCTGTTGCCTTTCTGGGACTTGTGGTGCTTTCACCAAACAGATTTATACTGGTAAACGGGTAGAGGAATCCTAGTAGGTAGGGTTCTGTTAAGGTATTGAAGCCTTCTCCGCTGGGGCATGAACTTCCACCGTATGGGAGATTCTTGCAGGATGACCAGAAAGAGTAGATTTGAGCTAGGCCTCTCCTCCGAGCACACAACACACACCTGAACTTCACTGTAGCTCAGCTAACACACTACTGGGGCAACTCCTCCCCCCACCAACACTACACAGGGGAGACCTTAGGGGTTCCGGTTGGTAGGCAGGGTCACATGGGGGTCACTGCTCTCTATTAAGGGTACAGTAACACAGGAATAACATATATACAGATAATGATATAATTAATCAGAAAAATATATTACTTTGCAATAAAGTGCGAACACAATTATTATAATAGTGGGTCTTTTGATGGACCCAACACCTTGTGCTACGAAGCTGCCTGAAGCAGTCCGAAGCCACAGGACAGCCATTGGTGCTGGGACACCACTCTTGTCCTCACATCTTCTTCGTATTTTAGTTCATCTTTCATTTGATCGCTCTTCTCGTCGGTCATCTTTCTCTTATTCCTTACTTTTCTGTCCGTTAGCCACGTCTTCTCCTCTTCACGATATCTCACGTACCTTCACTGCATTCTTCTCATATATTGCCTGATTCTATCAACCTCTCCTTATCTATTGTTTCCTCTTCTCCATCTCTCCCCTCATCTCCTGTCCATGTCCCGTGTCGTTTCCTTGTCTTCATCTCTGCTTTGTTCTTCCCTCCATCTTTAGTCAGACTGTTTCTTACCATCTCAATTCTCTATTTTATAAAACTTTCTTGACCTATATGTTCCTCTTCTTCATCTCTTATCCAGGGGTCAAGTCCTGGGGGAAAACAAAACCTTGGTTTCCACTCAAGTGCAGGTCCAGCAGGACTGATAATGGGAAAAGTGTTCAGGACTGCAGGACTTGAGCCCTGCTCTCATACTTCCCTCCTTTCCATCACGTGTGACTGCTTCTGGAAAACTCCACTGGAAAACATTATTTTAAATCAACTGGTGCCAGAAAGTTAAACAGATTTGTAAATTACTTCTATTTAAAAATCTTTTTCCTTCCAGTACTTATCAGCTGCAGTATGCTCCACAGGAAGTTATTTTCTTTTTGAATTTCCTTTCTGTCTGACCACAGTGCTCTCTGCTGACACCTCTGTCCATTTGAGGAACTGTCCAGAGTAAGAGCAAATCCCCATAGCAAACCTCTCCTGCTCTGGACAGTTCTTGACACAGACAGAGGTGTCAGCAGAGAGCACTGTGATCAGACAGAAAGGAAATTCAAAAAGAAAATAACTTCCTGTGGAGCATACAGCAGCTGATAAGTACTGGTAGGATTTAGATTTTTTAATAGAAGTAATCTACAAATCTGTTTAACTTTCTGGAGCCAGTTGATATGAGCAGGACCTCAACCTCAGGCATGATTAGGAACACCTCCCTCTGGGCAGGACAGTCATGGCCAGATTGGATTCCACCGATGCCATAATTACTACTAATTGACAAAGAAGGGTCAGAAGTTGGAGCTACACACCAAAATGATCTGAAATGGTCCACAATTAGTGTGAGACTAAAGCAAAACATCACATTTACTGTCAGTACAAGCATTACTAAGTCGGCACTACCGCTCCTATACTGTAGTGGAAAGAGCTACATACCGTCGGACAGCTACTGTACATATAGATGCATCGTGGTGCTCAGTATCAGGTACAGTCAATACATCTTCAGAAAAACATAGAATGTCGGCACTCACTACATCTTTTTTTTTATTTATCTTTATTAGATACTCACATAAAACTTTCAAGATGGGGGGGCAGACAAACAGGGGGACGGTTTTTATGTGAGTATCTAATCAAGATTTAAAAAAAAAAAAAAAAAAAGATGTGGTGAGTGCCGACATTCTATGTTGCTCTGAAGATGTAAAACATCACATTTACCTCTCAATAAACATCACAGTACAATGACTAAGCAAAATCCTATGGTACACGCAGGATTCCTAAGTAACAATACCTGCTAGGGGTAATGAAATCACATTGTTACAGAAGGATTACAGGAATTCATGAACACAAAATATATTCATTTCTTTTGTTTCTCTCCCACCTCCACTCAGGAAAGTACACAGGATTTTTTCAAGGGGTGGGGAGTTTAAAAAAAAAAAAATTCGCCAACACCATGACCGCGCATTATTGACATACTTTTATTAAATAAAAAAAAGTTATACACAGACTAATAATGCCTCATACAGTTGTAGATACCTACCTCTACATAAGACTGTATAAGTGATTACAGTGCAGTTACACCAGTGACTCACAGGTTACTTCCTCTCTCTTTCCCTTTTGCTTATCAATCCAGCCAAGACCTCCAGGACAATTTCTTTTAGTCTCAACTTATCTAAGCAGAACCTGGCAGACAAATACTTTAGGCTCTGCACTTTTCCAGCACCCTCCTTACCTTTCCCTCATGCATAATGTCCCAAACAGTAATAAACTGATATCTTCCAAAAAGAAGTTGGCCATGTTGGAATTTTCCAGACAAAAGATCGTTTGTTCACAAATGATCGTTCGTTCATGATCAATCTTTCGGGGAACAAATATTTTCAGAAAGATTATTGGTCCTTTGTCTGGTGTCACCCGTCACCCGTTCTGCCAATAGTTATCTCTCGTGACCTCCCCATACACATAAACATTTGGCACGGCCAAACATCCATGAGTTGCCTATGGGCAGTGGGAATCGGCAGCCAGGCAGTTCTGGGGGTGGCTTATCCCTCCCTAAAAGGAGTGCTCCAGTGATCTCCTGCACCCCTCCCAGGTAGTCGCCAGGAAGGGAGCATCTCAACCCTTGCACGAAGCGGTGGCCGACACACCCCTCCATGTATCTTTATGGGAGAGCTGGTGATACAGGGTTCGGGCATCTCTGGCTCTCCCATAGAGATACATGGAGGGGGCTTGCAGTGTCATTTTTTTGTCTTTGCGATTCTGCACAATTTGGTTTGTATTTTCCACTATGGAATTACATTTGGTTATGCTGCAGATTTTTGGCGGAAAAGTAAAAAGCAGCTTCATAATTTATTAATTGATTCCTTATCGTGCCATCAATAAACATCTCAAAGGGGAACTCTGGAGGAAAAAAATATATTTTCAAATCAGCTGGTGCCAGAAAGTTATACCAGTATTTCTTAGCTGCTGTATGCTCCAGAGGAAGTTGTGTAGTTCTTTCCAGTCTGACCACAGTGCTCTCTGCTGCCACCTCTTTCTGTGTCAGGAACTGTCCCGAGCAGGGCAGGTTTGGGGATTTGCTCCTGACACGGACAGATGTGGCAGCAGAGAGCTCTGTGGTCAGACTGGAAAGAACTACACAACTTCCTCTACATTTTGGCTGTTTTACAGCGATTTTCCTAAATTGTTTTAAAAATTACATATTTACAGTAAAATATCCCCATTTTTTCATGAAGTTGGAGAACGTGGACATGGTATAAGGGGACATGAAATGAAGTGACATGGTATGAGGGGAAATAGAATGAATGGACATAAAATAAGGGGACATGGAATGATGAAAATGGACATGGAAGGAGGGAATTGGATCTTAAAAGGGCGGATATACATAAATAGCCTTACAGTACATTCAGGCCTTTTGTGTTTTTCTTTCAATAAGATCCATTATTTCTGGGTTCATCTCATAATCAGGGTCGTCTTTGAGCACATACGGTATATTATTATTTGACACGTGTACCAATTTACTCAAAATATATCCAGCCATTCAGAAGTAATGCTGTAACATACATATACACTAATACAAATATACACACATACATTAGGTTTTACATATATATATATATATATATATATATATATATATATATATATATACTGCTCAAAAAAATAAAGGGAACACTTAAACAACACAATGTAACTCCAAGTCAATGACACTTCTGTGAAATCCCACTGTCCACTCAGGAAGAACACTGATTGACAATCAATTTCACATGCTGTTGTACAAATGGAACAGACAACAGGTGGAAATTATAGGCAATTAGCAAGACACCCCCAATAAAGGAGTGGTTCTGCAGGTGGTGACCACAGACCACTTCTCAGTTCCTATGCTTCCTGGCTGGTGTTTTGGTCACTTTTGGATGCTGGTGGTGCTTTCACTTTAGTGGTAGCATGAGACAGAATCTACAAACCACATCAGGTAGTGCAGCTCATCCAGGATGGCACATCAATGCGAGCTGTGGCAAGAAGGTTTGCAGAGTCTGTCAGAGTAGTGTCCAGAGCATGGAGGCTCTACCAGGAGACAGACCAGTATATCAGGAGACGTGGAGGAGGCAGTAGGAGGGCAACAACCCAGTAGCAGGACCGCTACCTCCGCCATTGTGCAAGGAGGAGCAGGAGGAGCACTGCCAGAGCCCTGCAAAATGACCTCCAGCAGGCCACAAATGTGCATGTGTCCACGCAAACAGTCAGAAACAGTCTCCATGAGGGTGGTATGAGGGCCCGACGTCCATAGGTGGGGGTTGTGCTTACAGCCCAACACCGTGCAAGACATTTGGCATTTGCCAGAGAACACCAAGATTGGCAAATTCCCCACTGGCACCCTGTGCTCTTCACAGATGAAAGCAGGTTCACACTGAGCACATGTGACAGACGTGACAGAGTCTGGAGATGCCTTGGAGAACGTTCTGCTGCCTGCAACATCCTCCAGCATGACCGGTTTGGCAGTGGGTCAGTAATGGTGTGCGGTGGCATTTCTTTGGGGGGCAGCACAGCCCTCCATGTGCTTGCTAGAGGTAGCCTGACTGCCATTAGGTACTGAGATGAGATCCTCAGACCCCTTGTGAGACCATATGCTGGTGCGGTTGGCCCTGGGTTCCCCCTAATGCAAGACAATGCTAGAGCTCATGTGGCTGGAGTGTGTCAGCAGTTCCTGCAAGAGGAAGGCATTGATGCTATGGACTGGGCCGTCCGTTCCCCAGACCTGAATCCATTTGAGCACATCTGGGACATCATGTCTCGCTCCATGCACCACAGACTGTCCAGGAGTTGGCGGATGCTTTAGCCCAGGTCTGGGAGGACATCCCTCAGGAGACCATCCTCCACCTCATCAGGATCATGCCCAGGCATTGTAGGGAGGTCATACGGGCCCGTGGAGGCCACACACAATACTGAGCCTCATTGTGACTTGTATTAAGGACATTACATAATGCTGGATCAGCCTGTAGTGAGGTTTTCCACTTTGATTTTGAGTGTGACTCCATATCCAGACCTCCATGGGTTGATAAATTTGATTTCCATTGATCATTTTTGTGTGATTTTGTTGTCAGCGCATTCAACTATGTAAAGACGAAAGTATTTCATACGATTAGTTCATTCCATCAGATCTAGGATGTGTTATATTGGGGTTCCCTTTATTTTTTTGAGCAGTGTATATACAGTCCTGTATACAGGGGCGGACATATCGCCTGTGCAGCCGGTTCAGCTGCACAGGGGCCCAGCGTGGGAGGGGGCCCGCCCTCACACGCTGGGCCGGTCCTACCATCGGACCCAGTGCACAGGGCCACCATCAGGGGGTAAACCCATACACTTGTATGGGGCCCGGAGCTTCAGGGAGGCCCGGACGTCCCTGTACTTTTTTTTTTCCGGCTAGTCAGTGAGTGACTGCGACTGTCACTCACTGACTCCTGGCTGGGTACCCGTCAGAACTATGACCGGGCCTCATAGTCTGGGGGGCCCGCAGGACTATGAGGCCCGCTCTTTCTAGGGCGCGGGCCCCTTAAGAAGTACGGCAGGGCCGGACAGGCCAGGGGCTGATGGGAGTCGACGTGCCCCGCGCAGGCACGCACGTCTACTCCAGTCACCTGACCTGTTCCGGCGCGATCTCCAGTCCAGCAGCCTCCCGACGGATCCTCCCCGTGCAGTGACACTGACAGGAGCAGCAGCTGCACCGAACCCCGGCAGGGTAAGTGAACGGAGTGTGTGTGTGTGTGTGTGTGTGTGTGTGTGTGTGGGGGGGGGGTTGGGGGGTGGGGGGGGGGGTTGGATGGGGGCTATGTTGTTTGCAGACTACAATGGTGATGAGAGGTGCAGGGGAACTGGTGCTTGGGGTGTTATAGGGGTGATGAGAGGGGGGGGGGTTATGGGGGTAATGAGAGGTGCAGGGGGTGTTATGGGGGGATGAGAGGTGCAGGGGGTGTTATGGGGGGATGAGAGGTGCAGGGGGTGTTATGGGGGGATGAAAGGTGCATGGGGAGGTTATGGGGGTGATGAGAGGTGCAGGGGGTTATGGGGGTAATGAGAGGTGCAGGGGGTGTTATGGGGGTAATGAGAGGTGCAGGGGGGTGTTATGGGGGGGATGAGAGGTGCAGGGGGTGTTATGGGGGGGATGAAAGGTGCATGGGGAGGTTATGGGGGTGATGAGAGGTGCAGGGGGGTTATGGGGGTGATGAGAGATGCAGGGGGGGTTATGGGGGTAATGAGAGGTGCAGGGGGGTGTTATGGGGGGGATGAGAGGTGCAGGGGGTGTTATGGGGGGATGAAAGGTGCATGGGGAGGTTATGGGGGTGATGAGAGGTGCAGGGGGGTTATGGGGGTGATGAGAGATGCAGGGGGGGTTATGGGGGTAATGAGAGGTGCAGGGGGGTGTTATGGGGGGGATGAGAGGTGCAGGGGGTGTTATGGGGGGATGAAAGGTGCATGGGGAGGTTATGGGGGTGATGAGAGGTGCAGGGGGGTTATGGGGGTGATGAGAGATGCAGGGGGGGTTATGGGGGTAATGAGAGGTGCAGGGGAGTGTTATGGGGGGGATGAGAGGTGCAGGGGGTGTTATGGGGGGATGAAAGGTGCATGGGGAGGTTATGGGGGTGATGAGAGGTGCAGGGGGGTTATGGGGGTGATGAGAGATGCAGGGGGGGTTATGGGGGTAATGAGAGGTGCAGGGGGGTGTTATGGGGGGGATGAGAGATGCAGGGGGTGTTATGGGAGTGATGAGAGATGCAGGGGGTGTTATGGGGGTAATGAGAGGTGCAGGGGGGTGTTATGGGGGGGATGAGAGGTGCAGGGGGTGTTATGGGGGGATGAAAGGTGCATGGGGAGGTTATGGGGGTGATGAGAGGTGCAGGGGGGTTATGGGGGTGATGAGAGATGCAGGGGGGGTTATGGGGGTGATGAGAGATGCAGGGGGTGTTATGGGAGTGATGAGAGATGCAGGGGGTGTTATGGGGGTGATGAGGGGGGGGTGTTATGGGGTGATGAGAGGTGCAGGGGGGGTTATGGGGGTGATAAGAGGTGCAGGAGGGTGTTATGGGGGTGGTGAGATATGCAGGGGGCATTATAATAGTGATGAGGAGAGGTGCGGGGGTTATAATAGTGATGAGGAGAGGTGCGGGGGTTATAGTAGTGATGAGGAGAGGTGTGTGGGGGGGGGGGTTATAGTAGTGATGAGGAGAGGTGTGTGGGGGGGTTATAGTAGTGATGAGGAGAGGTGCGGGGGTTATAGTAGTGATGAGGAGAGGTGTGGGGGGGGGGTTATAGTAGTGATGAGAGGTGCCTGGGGGGGGTTATAGTAATGATGAGGAGAGGTGTGGGGGGGTTATAGTAATGATGAGGAGAGGTGCGGGGGTGGTTATAGTAGTGTTGAGGAGAGGTTTGGCAGGGGTTATGGGGGTGATGAGGAATGATGAGGACACAGAGGATAAGAGGTATTATATTTAGTGGGTACAGTGTGTGGCAGGATTATATTTAGTGGGTACAGTGTATAGCAGTATTATATTCAGGGTACAGTGTGTGGCAGGATTATATTTAGTGGGTACAGTGTATAGCAGTATTATACTCAGGTTACAGTGTATAGCATTATTATATTCAGGGTACGGTGTGTGGCAGGATTATATTTAGTGGGCACAGTGTGTAGCAGTATTATATTCAGGGTACGGTGTGTGGCAGGATTATATTTAGTGGGCACAGTGTGTAGCAGTATTATATTCAGGGTACGGTGTGTGGCAGGATTATATTTAGTGGGCACAGTGTGTAGCAGTATTATATTCAGGGTACAGTGTATAGTATTATTATATTCAGGGTACAGTGTATAGTATTATTATATTCAGGGTACAGTGTATAGCAGTATTATATTCAGGGTACAGTGTGTGGCAATATTATATTTAGTGGGTACAATGTGTGGCAGTATTATATTCGGAGTACAGTGTGTGGCAGTATTATATTCAGGTTACAGTGTATAGCAGTATTATATTTAGTGGGCACAGTGTACAGCAGTATTGTATTCAGGTTACAGTGTCTGGCAATATTATATTTAGGGTACAGTGTGGGGCAGTATTTTATTTAGGGTACAGTGTGTGACAGTATTTTATTTAGGGTACTGTGTGGGGCAGTATTATATTTAGTGGGTACAGTGAATAGCAGTATTATATTTAGTGGGTACAGTGTGTGGCAGTATTATATTCAGGGTACAGTGTGTGGCAGGATTATATTCAGGGTACAGTGTGTGTCAGGATTATATTTAGTGGGTACAGTGTATAGCAGTATTATATTCAGGGTACAGTGTGGGGCAGTATTTTATTTAGGTTACACTTTCTGGCAAGGTTATAATGATTATTGTCTTCATGCAGAGGATGAGGATCTGCTGACAGTGAGGAGCCAATGATGTCTGCATGTCAGACTCTGCAGAGAAGATGGAGCTGGGGGAAGACCTGGTCTCTGGACGAGATGAAGAAGAAAAGAAGACGTCACTCAGGTCACTGACATCATTGTGTGTTCTTATGACTGTCCCATCAGAGCTGTAGTCACTTGTAAGTTCTGCAGTGATGATGGGTAAAACTGTGTCCAATCTGTGTCTCTTCAGCTGTTACAAAACTACAACTCCCATTGCCTGATGCTCTCCAGACACGATGGGAGTTTTAGCTTTCCAACAGCTGGAGAACCACTTCAACCGAGGTGATCGGTGGGGGTCTCAGGCCTTGAGTTGTGTAAGGGGCCCCAAAATTTCTGATGGCAGCCCTGCCAGTGCACATATGACAGGGAAACCAGTCTTGCCCAGTCACTAAACTGCTACTTACATCTGCCCATGGGGACTTCCTGGCTGAGGTGCGTGCAGTGAGTGACGTCATCGCAAGCACCTGGACGCTGACGTCCAGCGCAGAGCGTGCGATGATGTCACTTATAGCGCGCACCTCTGCCAGGAAGTCCCCATGGGCAAATGTAAGTAGTGCAGGCCAGGTAAGAGTGTGTGGGTGAGTGAGAGTGTGTGTGTGTGTTTGTTTGTTGGGGTTATGCTACGCTACCTTATGTGGGGAATCTATGCTACCTAATGTGGGGAATATATGCTATGCTACCTAATGTGGGGAATCTATGCTACCTAATGTGAGGAATATATGCTATGCTACCTAATGTGGGGAATCTATGCTACCTAATGTGGGGAATATATGCTATGCTACCTAATGTGGGGAATCTATGCTACCTAATGTGGGGAATCTATGCTACCTAATGTGGGGAATATATGCTATGCTACCTAATGTGGGGAATCTATGCTACCTAATGTGGGGAATATATGCTATGCTACCTAATGTGGGGAATCTTTGCTACACTACCTAATGTGGGGAATATATGCTACGCTACCTAATGTGGGGAATCTATGCCATGCTACCTAATGTGGGGAATATATGCTATGCTACGCTACCTAATGTGGGGCTACGCTACCTAATGTAGGGAATCTATGCTACGCTACCTAATGTGGGGAATATATGCTGCGCTACCTAATGTGGGGATTATATGCTACGCTACCTAATGTGGGGAAATTATGCTATGTTTACCTAATGTGGGGAAACTATGCAATGCTACCTAATGTGGGGAATATATGCTACCTAATGTGGGGAATCTATGCTACCTAATGTGGGGGAACTGCTGCCTATCTAATGCAGATTAATGTGAGTTGCAGTGCAATTTTATGGCATATTACTTTTTTTTTGGGGGGGGGGGGGGCCCAGGCACATTCTTTGCACAGGGGCCCTCTGTTGTCTGTGTCCGCCCCTGCCTGTATATACATGTTGGCACCTCTGAAATTTTTCAAGAAAATGAAGTATTTCTCACAGAAAAGGATTGCAGTAACACGTTTTGCTATACACATGTTTATTCCCTTTGTGTGTATTGGAACTAAATAAAAAAGGGAGGAAAAAAAGCAAATTGGACATAATGTCACCAAACTCCAAAAATGGGCTGGACAAAATTATTGGCACCCTTAACTTAATATTTGGTTTCACACCCTTTGGAAAAAATAACTTAAATCAGTCGCTTCCTATAACCATTAATAAGCTTCTTACGCCTCTCAGCCGGAATGTTGGACCACTCTTCCTTTGCAAACCGCTCCAGGTCTCTCTTATTGGAAGGCGCCTTTTCCCAACAGCAATTTAAAGATCTCTCCACAGGTGTCCAATGGGATTTAGATCTGGACTCATTGCTGCCACTTCAGAACTCGCCAGCACTTTGTTGCCATCCATTTCTGGGGGCTTTTTAACGTATGTTTGGGGTCATTGTCCTGCTGGAAGACCCAAGATCTCGGACACAAACCCAGCTTTCTGACACTGGGCTATACAGTGTGACCCAAAATCCATTGGTAATCCTCAGATTTCATGATGTCTTGTACACATTCAAGGCACCCAGTGCCAGAGGCAGCAAAACAACCCCAAAATATCATTGACCTCCACCATATTTCACTGTAGGTACTGTGTTCTTTTCTTTGTAGGTTTCTTTCCGTTTTCGGTAAACAGTAGAATGTTGTGCTTTACCAAAAAGCTCTACCTTGGTCTCATCTGTCCACAAGACGTTTTCCCAGAAGGATTTTGGCTTACTCAAGTTCATTTTGGCAAAATGTAGTATGTCTCTGTGTCAGCAGTGGGGTCCTCCAGGGTCTCCTGCTATAGTGTTTCATTTCATTTAAATGTCAATGGATAGTTCGCGCTGACACTGATGCTCCCTGAGCCTGCAGGACAGCTTGAATATCTTTGGAACTTGTTTGGGGCTGCTTATCCAACATCTGGACTATCCTGCATTGACACCTTTCATAATTAGATTAGTTACAGTGCCATGGGTTGCCAACTTCTTGATAATGTTGCGCACTGTGTACAAAGGCAAATCTAGATCTCTGGAGATGGACCTTTAACCTTGTGATTGTTGATATTTTTCCACAATTTTGGTCCTCAAGTCCTCAGACAGTTCTCTTTTCCTCTTTCTGTTGTCTATGCTTAGTGTGGCACACACAGACACACAATGCAAAGACTAAGTGAACTTCTCTCCTTTTTTTTTATCTGCTTTCAGGTGTGATTTTTATATTGCCCACACCTGTTACTTGCCCCAGGTGAGTTTAAAGGAACATCACATGCTTGAAACAATCTTTTTTTTTCCAAAATTTTGAAAGGGTGCCAATAATTTTGTCCATTTGTCCATTTTTGGAGTTTGGTGACATTATGTCCAATCTGCTTTTTTTCCTCCCCTTTTTTTGGTTTAGTTCCAATACACACAAAGGGAATAAACATGTGTATAGCAAAACATGTGTTACTGCAATCCTTTTCTGTAAGAAATACTTCATTTTCTTGAACGATTTCAGGGGTGCCAACATTTACGGCCATGACTGTATATATAGATTATATGTTAGTCAAAATCTTTCCTCCTGTCTTTGCCGTCCCCTTCGCTCTCGTTCTCTTGCAGTCTAATCCGCCCCCACATCTGGTGACTCTTCAGTTTCTGTCACTTCCTGAGTTCCTCTGTAGACTTCTCTGTTTTTCTCCGTTTCTGGGATACACAGCGAGAGGGTAGGGAGGCGAGAGAGAGAGAGAGGACGTGTGACGTAGGGAGGAGAGGCAGGAACCTGGAGGCCTCCAGAGTTTCGAGTCAGAGGACACACTTCTCCTGGGATCTTACGCAAGGTTGTTGTGGGGGACCTGTGCGGCCTAAAGGAGGGGTTCAGATCCACACTGAGACATGAGGCGCTGACTCTTTTAGGGGGACTAGAGAGCGGAGCGCGGTGTCGCTTTAAGAACGATATTCGTCCATGAGTCTCGGAATAGAAAAATGAGTAAAATCACCTGTCCGACTGTGCGCTGGAAATAACGAAAAATGACCGGAATCTTCTTGACGGTGAGTAGTGAGGGTTTACGTGTCACCGCCATATACCGACCAGGAGACATTACGCTTTTTTTTTGCAGTTGTCCACCCTATATACAGTATAGTGATCGACTGTCGAAAATCCACTCTCGACGACCACATTTCTACACTATGGGGGAGATTTATCAAAACCTGTGAAGAGGAAGAGTGGTTGGGTTGCCCTTAGCAACCAATCAGATCGCTTCTTTTCATTTTTAAAGCAGCCTGGAGAAAATGAAAGAAGCAATCTGATTGGTTGCTATGGGCAACTGCACCCATTGATAAATGTCCCCCTATAGTCTCCCGTCCTGCGCTTGTTTTAATGAATTGAGACAATACCGGAGTTCCCCTTTATATGTTTAATGTATTTTACTAATCTTTGGACAATATCGGAGTCGGACTAAGGCAGGTTTTATAAAAGCGTAATAGGGAAGCGATAGGGTCTATGGCTGCATTTCCCAATAAGGATACCTCCAGCTGTTGCGCAACTACAACTCTCAGCATGCCCGGACAGCCTTCGGCTGTCCGGGCATGCTGAGAGTTGTAGTTGCGCAACAGCTGGGGGTACCCTGGTTGGGAAACACAGATCTATGATGACGTAAGTTCGGATCCATAGACCCATGTTGGATGGAAGTAGTGTCTGTATTATGTTGATGGTACTTATAATAGTAAAGAGGCGCGGATGTAGCAGAGCTGAGTTTTATCTTGTAAAACCGGCCATTTGCCATTAGAATTATTAAGCTTTTATTTGGCAGATGAATTGCATATTCAGCTCTGCTTCATCTATCTTTTATAAAGCCCCCGTATTCTCAACAACATACCGATGTAGCAGAGCTGAGTTTTTTTTACCGTAGAACCGCTGAATTGCCATTAGAACCATTAAGCTTTTATTTTTACAGGTGAATTACAAATTCAGCTCTGCTTCACCTACATTTAAAAAAGCCTCCGTATTCTCAACTATATACCGATATAGCAGAGCTGAGTGTTTTACCGTAGAACTGCTGAATTGCCATTAGAAATATTAAGCTTTTATTTTACAGGTGAATTACAAATTCAGCTCTGCTTCACCTACATTTAAAAAATCCCCCGTATTCCCAACAACATACCGATATAGCAGAGCTGGGGTTTTTTACCATAGAACTGCTGATTTGCCTTTAGAACTATTAAGCTTTTATTTTACAGGTAAATAACAAATTCAGCTCTGCTTCACCTACATTTAAAAAAGCCCCCTGTATTCTCAACTACATATCGATGTAGCAGTGCTGAGTTGTTTTTTTTATATAGATAGAACTGCTTAAAAGGACATTAAAGTGATTAAGCTTTTATTCTGCAGGTAAACTGCAAATTCAGCTCTGCTATTTCTACATAAAAAAAAATTATAATAATTCTCGATTACATACGGATGTAGCAGAGCTGAGTTTTTTTTTCTTTTATGTAGAATTCTTAAACTGCTATTAGAACTATTGAGACTTTATGCTGCAGGTAAAATACACATTCAGCTCTGCTTTATCTACATTTTTATAAAGCCCCTGGATTCTCGATGACATACCGATGTAGCGAAGCTGAGTTTGTATTTTGGCTCAGTTTTTCCTATTATCTTGATGTGGTTTTATCACAGGGCTGCGGGTATCTCTGCTAGATTAGATCCAGCTCTGCTAACTCCCCACTGTGAATACAGTGTATGTTCTACATCCCCAGTGACAGATACATCAATACGGGTGTGCAGAGCTGAGTATGTGCTTTAGCACAATTTCTCGTAACACCCTGCGGCTTACCATAGGGCTGCAGTTAGCTCGACTAAGCTGTTACAATGAGGAAACAGAATGGCAAATCCTGTTCTGCTATGTCTGTGTTTCATTAAGCACGTTCCTAGCGCATTCTTCACATTTCCAATAACATACTGATGTAGCAGAGCTGAGTTGGTGTTTTGACACAATTTCTGGTTGTATAAAAATTCATGAACTATAATTTATACATAGGACTGCAGGTAGCTCTGCTAAGTTATTACATTACACTGAAACAGAGTGGAGTGACAAATTTAGCTCTGCTACATCTGTATTTTATAAAACACATTTTTATAACTGCACTTAAAGGGGTACTCCGGTGGAAAACTTTATTTATTTATTTATTTTTTTAAATCAACTGGTTCCAGAAAGTTAAACAGATTAGTAAATTACTTCTATTAAAAATCCTTCCAGTACTTATTAGCTGCTGAATACAACAGAGGAAATTCTTTTCTTTTTGGAACACAGAGCTCTCTGCTGACATCATGACCACAGTGCTCACTGCTGACATATCTGTCCATTTTAAGAACTGTCCAGAGTAGGAGAAAATCCCCATAGAAAACATATGCTGCTCTGGTCAGTTCCTAAAATGGACAGAGATGTCAGCAGAGAGCACTGTGCTCGTGATGTCAGCAGAGAGCTCTGTGTTCTAAAAAGAAAATAATTTCCTCTGTAGTATTCAGCAGCTAATAAGTACTGGAAGGATTAAGATTTTTTAATAGAAGTAATTTACAAATCTGTTTACCTTTCTGGCACCAGTTGATTTAAACAAAAAAAAGTTTTCTACTGGAGTACCCCTTTAAGTCTCGGAACTGTGGACCTACACATGTTGCAAAACGACAGCTGTCAGCATGCCCGGACAGCCAACGGCTGTCCGGGCATGCTGGGAGTTGTAGTTTTGCACTAGAGCTATAACAATAGAGATATAGTAGAGCTAAATGTGAATTTTGGCTCAGTTCTTTTCAATATGCCAATGCAGTCAAGTGATCTGACATTTTGCATAGGGCTGCAGGTAGCTCTAGTTAGCTCTGCTATATCTCTATTCTCTAATGCATAGAAGAAACAGGTGAATGACAAACCCGGCTCTGCTACGTCTGCATATTATCAATCCCATTGCCTTATTTACATTCATACAGGTGTAGCAGAGCCGATTCTGCTTTTTAAAATAATATATGCGTTTGCGTTGTCTGTGGTCACTAGATATCACCGATGCAACCCTAAAATAGTTAGCGTGATGACAAACTCAGCTCTGCTACACCTTTATACCGCCGAATGGAATGGATTCGTAATCGTCTTAGTGTAAAGTAAAGTGGGATTCTGCATTTTAAAATAATGCATGCGTTTGTGTTTTCTGGGATCACTATATATCACCGATAGAGATGAGCGAACTTACAGTAAATTCGATTCGTCACGAACTTCTCGGCTCGGCATTTGATGACTTTTCCTGCATAAATGAGTTCAGCTTTCAGGTGCTCCCGTGGGCTGGAAAAGGTGGATACAGTCCTAGGAGACGCTTTCCTAGGACTGTATCCACCTTTTCCAGCCCACCGGAGCACCGGAAAGCTGAACTAATTTATGCAGGAAAACTCATCAACTGCGGAGCCGAGAAGTTCGTGACGAATCGAATTTACTGTAAGTTCGCTCATCTCTAATCACCGATGCAACCCTAAAATAGCGTGATGACAAACTCAGCTCTGCTACACCTTTACACCACCAAATGGAATTGAATTGTAATCGTCTTGGTGCAAAGTTCATTCCTGACGGCACGGCGACCCTCAGTCTGCGTTTACTGGATTAGGAAAGCTGTGTGTATTCCGGGAAGCTGCGGGATCACAGCCTGGCCGTACAATACAGAGACTATCACAGCTCCCCTCCTCCCCCCCAGGACTAATGCAATGGCTTCACTGTGAAACAAAAAATGTACACACACATACAGGCGTTTATAGTGGAATTACGCAATATTTTTTGCAAAACCGTGACAAGTGTGTGATTTTATACAGCGCCATTCTTAAAGGACTAGAAATAAAGAAAAAAAAACTTGTCTGCTTCCTTCCAGGAACTACCTGTCCATCAGGTATGGCAGCTCTGCTCCCCTAAAGTAAACAAGGCCGAGCTGCAATTTATTTTTACGAGCCGAGGAACGTGCTCTCGGATCACCCAAAGTGCAAGAAAAAGTGCAAACGTGTTACACTAAAAAACGTGCACAGAGGATGCGGTCCAATACTCCCGGTGAGTTTCGGCACTTCGGGGTCACCACTCCCTGAGGCACTAAAGTACCTCGGCTCTAGACCCTCTCAGCCTCATGGTGAGACCCGGAGGAAACAGGTCACATCGGGGCAGCCGTCGAGCTGATTCCTCAGAACCAGCCCCGGAACGCCCCGGTACACCTGCTCCCTACCATGCAGCGCCCATCTCCACCAGCTCCACACCGGCGTCGCCTGCCACCAGCATGAAACTGATTAAGAACCAAAGAACTTAGCCAAAAGGCCCAGATATAGTTATACACATATGAACATTACTCTCATGTCACCAAAACTGCTTCCCAGTCACTCCCCACACCGAGCCGTAATACCACACAGAACCTGTGGACAGGTGGGGCGCTGTTTTTGGAACAAACTAGCTGAGGATTATTTATTTTTTTTTTACTAACACTAAGGCTGAGGGGGAGATTTATCCAAACCTGTGTGGAGGAAAAGTGGTGCCGTTGCCCATAGCAACCAATCATATACCGTAGCTACTTTCATTTTTCACAGGCCTAAAAATGAAAGAAGTCATCTGATTGGTTGCTATGGGCAACTGCTCTACTCTTTTTGTAGACGTCTTTATTTTTTTAATTTTTGTTTTTAGCAAAAATTCTTGGTGAGAAAAAAAAAAAACGCCACAGCCTGATGTGAGCTGAAAGTCAATCAGAATTGCTCAAATGCTAAAACCACTTGCCTTTTTATCCTTTGGCTTTTTTGGCCGGTTTTGGGCACGGAGGCAGTTTTCCAAAATGGCAGCATGTTGAGACTATGGCATTTTTTTTTGGAACAAAGTCTGTACATTTCTCTTCCATAGCATTAACTTTTTTTTACTTTTATTATTCTCCCTAATTCTTCAATAGAAATACTTAAATCACGTCATGAAAGCATCACATGACTTCATATGACATCATGATTAGAGATGAGCGAATTTACAGTAAATTTGATTCGTCAAGAACTTCTCGGCTCGGCAGTTGATGACTTATCCTGCATAAATTAGTTCAGCTTTCCGGTGCTCCGGTGGGCTGGAAAAGGTGGATACAGTCCTAGGAGACTCTTTCCTAGGACTGTATCCACCTTTTCCAGCCCACCGGAGCATGTGAAAGCTGAACTAATTCATGCAGGAAAAGTCATCAACTGCCGAGCCGAGAAGTTCGTGACGAATCGAATTTACTGTAAATTCGCTCATCTCTAATCATGATAAAAACAAGTCATGTGGGGACAAAAAAAACGCCAAAAATCGGTAAAGCATCTGCAACAAGTAATCAGTGAATAGTTTTCAGGAGGCGGGGCTACGTTTGACATCTTATCAGGTGAAGTCACAGGCCCGAAGCCTGAGGCTGAACTACTGAGTGCTGCTACTGAGTTTTTCTTGGTTAGAGGGACGGTCTCATCAGAGTCCACCTGTAGCCTTATTTTTGGCCAAATTTATAGTTACTGGAACGGTCTTCTACTTTATGTTCAGCTATGTCCTGTTGTCGTTGTCGTCGTTGTCGTGTTTTTTTTGCATTCATATACAATATGTAGCTGCTTTCAAATTTGTGTTGGTTGCCTATGGACACAGGCGGCGGTCTATCTCCACCCCACTGCCCGACATGTCACCTAACAGCAAAGCTTATAGGGGTACTCCTGTGGAAAACCTTTTTTTTTTTTAAATCAACTGGTGCCAGAAAGTTAAACAGATTTGTAAATTACTTCTATTAAAAAATCTTAATCCTTCCAGTACTTATTAGCTGCTGAATACTACATAGGAAATTATTTTCTTTTTGGAACACAGAGCTCTCTGCTGATATCATGACCACAGTGCTCTCTGCTGACATCATGACCACAGTGCTCTCTGCAGACATCTCTGTCCAATTTAAGAACTGTCCAGAGTAGGAGAAAATCCCCATAGCAAACATATGCTGCTCTGGACAGTTCCTAAAATGGACAGAGATGTCAGCAGAGAGCACTGTGGTCATGATGTCAGCAGAGAGCTCTGTGTTCCAAAAAGAAAACCATTTCCTCTGTAGTATAGAGACCCTAAAAAGTACTGGAACGATTAAGATTTTTTTAATAGAAGTAATTTACAAATCTGTTTAACTTTCTGACACCAGTTGATTTAAAAAAAAAAAAAAAAAGGTTTCCAAGGGAGTACCCCTTTAACCCCTTAACGACAATGGGCGTAAATGTACGTCATGGTGACATGGTACTTAACGCACCATGACGTACATTTACGCGCCGACGTGATCGCGAGCACCGGACGGTGCTCGTGTCATGCCCGGCAAGTCCCGGCTGCGATCGCACGGATGTCCGCCATTAACCCCTCCGATGCCATGATCAATACAGATCACGGCATCTGCGGCATTGCGGTACTTTGAACGGATGATCGGATCGCCCGCGGCGCTGCCGCGGGGATCCGATCATCTAGCATGGCGGCCGGAGGTCCCCTCACCTGGCTCCCGGGGTCTTCTGCTCTGGTCTGAGATCGAGCAGACCTGAGCAGAAGATCACCGATAATAAAGATCAGTGCTATGTCCTATACATAGCACTGAACAGTATTAGCAATCAACCGATTGCAATGAATAGTCCCCTATGGGGACAAAAAAAAGTGTAAAAAAAAATACAATAAAAATTACAAAATGTAAAATAAAAAAGTAAAAAAATTTGAAAAATCCCATCCCCCAATAAAAAAGTAAAACGTCCGTTTTTCCCATTTTACCCCCAAAAAAGCGTAACAAAAATAAATTAATACACATATTTGGTATCACCGCGTGCGTAAAAGTCTGAACTATTAAAATATATTGTTAATCATCCCGTACGGTGAACGGCGTAAGCGTAAAAGAATAAAAAAAAAGTCCAAAATCGCTGCTTTTTTGTCACATTTTATTCCCAAAAAAATTTATAAAAAATTTATAAAAAGTCAAACCTAAGCAAAAGTGATACTGATAAAAATTACAGATCATGGTGCAAAAAATGAGCCCTCATATCGCCCCATATACGGAAAAATGAGAAAGTTATAGGTGGTCAAAATAGGGCAATTTCAAACATACTAATTTTGTTAAAATGTTTTGAGATTTTTTTTTAAGCGGTACAATTATAGAAAAGAATATAATCCTGGGTATCATTTTAATCATATTGATCCACAGAATAAAGAAAACATGTCATTTTTTACCGGAAAGTGTACAGCGTGAAAACAAAACCTTCCAAAATTTGCTAAATTGCGGTTTTCTTTTCAATTTTCCCACATAAATAATATTTGTTTGGTTGCGCCGTACATTTTATGGTAAAATAAGTGATGTCATTACAAAGTACAATTGGTGACGCAAAAAACAAGCCCCTCATGTGGGTCTGAGGATGGAATTATAAGAGAGTGATGATTTTTAGAAGGCGAGGAGGAAAAAACGAAAATGCAAGGTCTGGTCCTTAAGACCAAAATGGGCCTGGTCCTTAAAGGTGTAGTCCAGTGGTGAAAAACTTATCCCCTATCCTAAGGATAGGGGATAAGTTTGAGATCGCGGGGGGTCCGACCGCTGGGGCCCCCTGCGATCTCTCCGTACAGGGCCCCGGCTCTCCGGCCTGATTGCGGGTGTCGACCCCCGCACGAAGCGGCGGCCGACACGCCCCCTCAATACATCCCAATGGCAGAGCCGGAGATTGCCGAAGGCAGCGCTTCGGCTCTGCCATAGAGTTGTATTGAGGGGGCGTGTCGGCCGCCGCTTCGTGCTGAGGTCGACACGCCGCCTTCCCACGGGCTGTCGGGGCTCCGTACAGGAGATCGCAGGGGGCCCCAGCAGTCGGACCCCCCGCGATCTGCAACTTATCCCCTATCCTTAAGATAGGGGAAAAGTTGTTAACCACTGAGTCACCACTGGACTACTCCTTTAAGGGGTTAAAGGGGTATTCCGGCCACAGACATCTTATCCCCTATCCAAAGGATAGGGGATAAGATGTCTGATCACAGGGGGGGGCGCCGCTAGGACCCCTCTGCGATCTCCGTGACTGGAGACGTGACATCACGCCATGCTCCCTCGTGGGCTCTTCAGTCCCGGGTGTCTTCAAGGGAAACTCTTTTGCTGACTACTTTTATATATTTTTAGACTGAACAACTATAACCATTATTTTTACCATGTTGCAGATCTCCTGGCTCTGGCTCTTCGCCACCGTATGTCACACTTTGGATATTCCCCTACAGTCGGCTCTGCTTATGAAAGGCGAACCGGTGGGGTTCACAAGATCTAGTCACAGACAGAAAAGATCTGATGGAGACGTAACCTGCAAAGAAGATGAATATAAACCAAGGAAAGCAAAACATTGCTGCAACAAATGTCTGGCGGGTGAGTATGTGTACATATTAAAGGGGCATTATGGGTAAAATGGTCATGTGACAGTTGTAAATATGGCTTCCGAAAGACTCGTTCTGGCACTATGGGGGAGATTTATCAAAACCGGTCCAGAGGAAAAGTTGCCCAGTTGCCCATAGCAACCAATCAGATTGCTGCTTTCACTTTGCAGAGGCCTTGTTAAAAATGAAAGCAGCGATCTGATTGGTTGCTATGGGCAACTCAGCAACTTTTCCTCTGGACAGGGTTTTGATGAATCTCCCCCTATGTGTTAAAGCATCTAGAACAGTGGTCTTCAACCTGCAGACCTCCAGATGTTGCAAAACTACAACCCCCAGCATGCCCGGACAGCCATCGGCTGTCCGGGCATGCTGGGAGTTGTAGTTTTGAAACATCTGGAGGTCCGCAGGTTGAAGACCACTGATCTAGAAGAACTCTGGCAACAATGTTTTTTTTTTTTTTTTGACATTATGCAAGGGCTGCTGCAACTAAAATAATAAACCTTACCCGGTGCCGCTGCAATCGGTCTCCTGCCATTCACATCACACTGAACTGGGCACCAGAAAGAAGGCCGGGCCTAGGCCTGTTACTAGGGTTGCCATCTTTCTTGCAAAATAATACGGGCAGTGCTAATTTGCATGATTAATTATATATGCGTGACATTACAGGATACACATGCGCTGGGGACATTTTTGTCCTATTCTGACCCCTATAACTTTTTTTTATTTATCCTTATGAGGGCTCATTTTTTTGTGGCCCGATCTGTAGTTTTTAACGCTACCATTTATGTTTTTATGTGACTTTTTGATAGTTTTTTTTTTAATTAAATTCTGAAGTTGCAGTTAGTTACTAACTACAACTCCCAGCATGCCCTGATGCAGCTTGTGGCTCAGCAGCTGCTCCAAACTAAAACTACAACTCCCAGCATGTTTGACTATAGAGTAGTATATAGTGTAGGTCAGTGTTTCCCAACCAGGGGTGCCTCCAGCTGTTGCTAAAATACAACTCCTAGCATGCCCAGACAGCTGTTGGGAATTGTAGTTTTGCAACAGCTGGAGGCGCTCTGGTTGGGAAATACTGATATAGCATATGGCGCAACATTCCGGGAGTTGGAGGATTGGTTGGATAAATACCGGCCATTGCATTGCCAGTATTAAAAAATACCGGCGGGGTGGCCAAAATACCGGCTGTGCTGGTAAAATACCAGCCAGGTGGCAACCCTATCTGTTACAAGACTCTTCACTGGCAGAGGCAGGACATTACTGTGGACAGGAGACCAATTATAGGGGCACCAATTATTTTAGTTGTGGCAGCCTGGGCATAAAAAAAATATCTGGAGTTCTTCTTTAAGCTGCCATAAACCTTAGGTATACATAAGAACTGTAAATTTATGGAACAGTCTACCTCAGGAACTGGTCACAGCAGAAACAGTTGAAAGCTTTAAAACAGGGTTAGATACTATTTCTGTTATTGAAGAAACTGTGTGGTTGCCAATATGGCCACCATCATCCCAATGGTACTGGAATCCCAAATGGAAAACCTGGGAAACAGTCTAGGTATTCAGTAATATGAGTGTGGGGGGGGGGGGGAGGGGGCATATTACTGCACAGCTTGATAGACTTGTCATTCAGGAGTTCAGGAAAGGTGGGTGCACAGTGCTTCATTGCTAGATGATGTTGCTCCAAAATCTTCCTGGCATCTTCAGGGGCTGAAGGAATGTGTCCTTTTTCCTACATACGTGGCTCCATCTCCGGATGCATCAGGATTGCCAATATTAGTGGGAATTGGGAGGAGGCAGATGGTAAGAGGAGTCCCCTAAGGCGTCTGGTATAACGCCAAACAGACGCATATGAAAACAAACAGGAATACAATAACTTCAAGAGCGGTAGGCTGCGGAACATTAAAGGGGTACTCCTGTGGAAAACTTTATTTTATTTTTAAATCAATTGGTGCCAGAAAGTTAAACAGATTTGTAAATGCCTCTCAGTCGTGGGGAGTCTCAGCAGCGCGCCCCCCGCGATCAGAAATCTTATCCCCTATCCTTTGGATAGGGGCTAAAATGTTTTTGCCTGGAATACCCCATTAACTTTCTGGAGCCAGTGGATATACATTATTTTTTTTTCCTGGAATACCCCTTTAACACCATTGCCAAGATGTTTTTAATACCATCTTGCGGCACACCAGGCAATGCCCTTCATCTCGCCGAAACGTGTCCTTGTACTACACTATGGCATAATAAATCTTCACTGTTCATAACTGGTGAGTGCTGGGTATCATCTGTCTTCTAGTTATGAGAACAGACATACAATGACCCCCTAGATCCTGACAGATGTCCACACTACATCCTCCACTCTGTACAACAGAGACAACTATATGGTGGCTGTTATGGGAAAACATGTCCGTCCGGGACTGCCGCAGGTTCATCAAGAACCTGCTTAGAGACTATTCCATCTTGGACAGCTCGGCCGTTGATGAGGAAGAAGAGGAGTGAAGACCCCTCTCCTTCTCCCATGTCTCCCTGAAGATACAGCCCAACAGTTTGGCCCTGTGATCCGCCCCCTCCCTACCCCCACATAGTCGCCCACACCCCTACCCCGATCACAGATTGTATTATTTGGTTTTTGTTTGATCTCTTGTGCCTTTATATTGCAGGATTGAGCTGAATGTTAGAGTAGCATGGTGTGCGATGTATAGCTTAGGGAACCTTTGCTGTGTATTGTACTATCATGCTTTGTGTGACTGTAATTTATTGTACGACTTGTAATGACTGAACGGTAAATAAAGCTCTTTCAATCAAAAAAAAAAAATATGGTGGCTGTTATGGAGCCATGAAAAGTTCAGGCCTATACCTCAATGGAAACGGCTCATCACCCTCACCACCTTCAAAGATAACGGAATGTGAACTACGGTGGGCAGGAAAAAATGGGCAGATTGTTGGAGTAATTGATTCCTTTCTCAGACCAGGAAGATACAGTAAAAAAAATAGAAAGTCAAGGGATAAGGAAGGAGGAGGTGATGATAGTAAACGGACAACCAGAGGGGTACGCATTTTCACTTTTGTTTTGGGCCCCTTCTTTTCTCTGTATACCTCAAATTTCTTGGCCAGTTGAGTGGTCCTTGGTTCTAGACTGGCTTCATTCTTCAGTATGGAGTAGACCTTAGGGACTGGACTATAACTGACCATTGTTGGAGCAGTTTTCTACTTTGCTAAAGAGTACCTGTCACCAAATAAAATGTTTAATATATTGTTCCTTGTGTAATTAGCAGACACTTTCCCATTCACTTGCTTTTAAAATTATCAACATAAATAGGTTTAAAATGTAATAGAAAAAACGGCCACTAGGTGGCTCTGTTCTGTTCCCTGCCACAATTAATACAGTGAGTTTGGTCTCCTCTCGGCCTGGCAGGAGTCCAAACTCAGGAAGTGTTTCTCTGCACTGAGCTTGATTGACAGCTGCACAGACTGAAAGCTGCAGGAGAGCCTCACTGATAGCAACACAGACTGAAACATGCACAGAGCCTGAGCCTATTCATCACAGCACTGAAACCTGGTCCCCCAGCAGGCTTCAGTGATGTCATGCCTGCTGGGAAAGGCCCACTTTCTCCTGCCGGGAGATTGCACTATGTGAGCAAGAATAAAGGTATAATACACAGCTTTTTTAAGGAGTAGTCCAGTCCTGAAAAACGTATCCCCTATTCTAAGAATAGGTGATAAGTTTCAGATAGCGGGGGGGGGGGGGGGAGGGGGGTCCGACTGCAGGGACCCCCCTGCAATCTCCCTTACGGGGCCCCGGCAGCCCGCGGGAAGGGGGGGTGTCGACCACCACACAAAGCAGCTGCTGACACACCCCCTCAATACAACTCTATGGCAGAGCCGGAGTGCTGCCTTCGGCAATCTCTGGCTCTGCCATAGTGCTGTATTGAGGGGGAGTGTTGGCCGCTGCTTCGTGCGGTGGTCGACACACGCTAATGAGTGGAGGCCCCGTACGAGAGATCGCGGGGGGTCCCCGCAATTGGAAACTTCTTAGGATAGGGGATACGTTTTTCAGGACTGGACTACTCCATTAAAGCTCTGAAATCTTTTTTAAGGGCTGGAGGAGTGTTAGGAGTAGTTAGGGAACATAGCCTGAGGTAGTTTAGAACAGTTTATTTGGTGAAAGATAGTTTTTAAGCTTCCGATAGACCAGCAGAGCTATTTCTTTTTACACCAAACCTGCCCTTTGTAAGCTGTTCCTCCGGCTCGCTCAGCACCCCCCATCATCACACCCCACACAATGCCATTCGCGCTTGCAAATCTATGGTTTATGTGCAACCACAATAAGAATAGTCATACGCGGAGCATCAGAGGGGAGGCTGAGGTTTCACACTTCTGCAGATAAGATGTGAGGTTCCCTGCACTGTAGTCATCATCGGTGCAGAGCCATGAACCAGTAACCCAGCTCTGCTGTGTGACCATGACTAAAGCATAGACGAGTATGTAAAATGAAAGTCACAGACTATAGGTCATGAGAATCATCTCCATGTCATGATATTTGTGGTTATGGTAAAGGAGAATATTTTCTATGGTGATATACAACAAAGGAACACAATAGATGTGACTGAAAACATGGCTTCATAATTCCTGACTGGTGGCAGCCACAGTACCCACATACGATATACCCAGTGTCTCCAGTCAGTGACTGCCAATTACAACCACATCAATGACCCCAATAACTCTATTACCAACAACCACAGAGACTGCCGGTGACCCCATAACTACCAGTACTGTAATACAGTGGAAACTCTCCAAAAGACCACCACCGTGAGAAGACCGCCCCCTAATCAGATCAGGAATATCAGTCACCACACATTCTGCATAGAGGTCGTTTTCTTTGAGAAGACCATCCACCTAGATCACTTTAGGGTGCAATTTCGGGTGGTCTTCTCAAAGAGGTTTCACTGTCACCGCAACCCCATAAATAATCAGGGTCTTCGTAATCAGGGCCTTTATACCAAGAGGAAGTGCTACCATATGGTGCCACCTGCAGTCACTTCACAAGTAAGTTACAATGCCTTAATAGAGTGCCCGCATAAGAAACCCAACTAAGGTGTTAACACAGTGTCTCTGTTACAGTGCCCCCATAAGATTGCCAACTACAGTAGCCCCATAACAATGCCTTCAAAAGAGAGAATGACACACTGCCCCCATCATAATACCCCAGCCACAGTGGCCCAATAACAGTGCCCCTATAAGGCCTGCCATCAAGCTGGGAACCCATTGGATCTCATTAAAATGAATAGGTGCCCTTCGTGTCCAGTGTTTAAGTGATCTGCCAGCGCCATTTCTTTAGTTTTTCTGCGCCAATGACAAGGCAGAACACCACACAATCGCGAAAATCTACCCAGAATCCTAAAGTCTTCTCTTAACTACTTAAAGTGCTACTCCGCTGCTCAGTGTTTGGAACAAACTGTTCCGAACACTGGAGCCGGCGCTGGGATCTCTTGACATCATAGCCCCGCCCCCGAGGGGCTATGACTTCAAGAGATCCCAGTGCCAGCTCCAGGGTGTGGAACAGTTTATTCCAAACGATGAGCAGCGGAGTACAACTTTAAAAAAAGATCAATATTGGGGGACATTGCTTATGTATGTCTTTTTTTTAGTTGTTTTATTTTGCTTAATGTTTATAACAATTCCCACGGCCTTTTTAAATTTGTCTCCCGTCAGCAAATCTGCTTTTTTTCCTACATTCTGTTTTCCATTTTGAGATTTTGCTCATGTAAGTAAAATCTGTAAACCAGGGGGTTGAGCTGGAGTAAAATTTTTTTGCGACAGTCGCACGTTATAGATCTCTGACGACTGCAATTCCATTTTCAAAACTTCCTCACATAAGCCAAAATGAAAAAACTTGTCCTTCTCGCTCTGCAGGCATAAAGTCGCACAAAAAATAGCGTAGTCGCACAGAAGACGTTTGAGAGACAATTATAAGCAAGAAAAAGGGAGTAAATTCTTTTATAAACGTCCCCCATTATCTTTAGAACTATTTCTGTTATTGAAGAAACTGTGTGGTTACCAATATGGCCACCATTATCCCAATGGTACTGGAATCCCTAATGGGAAACCTGGGAAACAGTCTAGGTATTCAGTAATATGAGTGGCGGGAACATGTTACAGCACAGCTTGATAGACTTGTCATTCAGGAGTCCAAGAAAGTGCTTCAAGGAAAGGAAAGGAGTCCAGGAAAGTGCTTCAATACTAGATGATGTTGCTCCAAAATCTTCCTGGCATCTTCGGGGGCTGAAGGAATGTATGTGTCCTTTTTCCTACATACAAGGCTCCATCTCCGGATGCATCAGGATTGCCAATATTAGTGGGAATTAGGAGGAGGCAGATGGTAAGAGGAGTCCCCTAAGGCGTCTGGTATAACGCCAAACAGACGCATATGAAAACAAACAGGAATACAATAACTTCAAGAGCGGTAGGCTGCGGAACATTAACACCATTGCCAAGATTTTTTTAATACCATCTTCCGGCACATCAGGCTACGCCCGTCATCTCAGACACACCCAAAGGTGATCACCAGACCTGTATAGCTACAAGGTAAAAGCTGTGATTCATCTATAATGGAGGGAGCTGGTATTTCATATTTACTGTGATCCCCTACAGATGGGTCAGAAGGTCCTGAGATTGTCTCCAGAAAACAGGCCACCTTAAAGGAACACTAAATTGGTTCCCCTAGTGACCCGCTGTAATCTGTAGGGTATCCTAACAAGTGTTCAACTTCCCTGCAGCGCCACAACAGGGAACAGGAGTCATTACACAGTGTCCATTATAAATCAATGATAAATCTCATCAATTTTGCGGGTAACTGTGGCCCAAAGTATAAGAAGCTTGGCCGATGCAAAATGCAAGAAGGGGGGGGAGGACACACGCCGGACACTATGCTTGTGATTGGCGGGGGTTTCCACAACCAAACAGACACTTATAAGTGTTGATCATGAGAAAACACCTGTAATAATTTATAATGTTCATGAGTCCACCAGATTATTCACAGTTGAACACTAAATTACCAAATATACAACTAGAGCCGATTCATCAACAGCAGTTTATTGACATTTTCCAAGTGGTAAAAAGAACAGGACCATCAACAGCAATTTATTGGCAGTTACCAAATTGCAAGTTAGATTTTCATATGCTTTATTTATAATGAAGAAACAAGTGAAGAATCAAAAAACATTATAAAAGTAGGATAACATGTAGCGTATACACAGCATATATTTTACCCTCCGCAAAATCTGAGAGAAATACTCTGCGTATAAGCTTATCAGCACACACAGGGCTAGCTGCGACAACCCTATGTGCGCGGTAAGGGTTGGAGGCAGGCCCATGCATCAAGGTTATGTCAGGACGCTGGCTTGCCTCTAAACCTCACTACGCACACAGTGCTGCCACGGGTAGCCCTGTGTGTGATAAGCGAATACACATTGTATTTCCCATGTGCAACTGATTTTGTGCGAGAAATAAGTTGCTTATGTGTGTGACCCTACCCTAAAGATGATTTTTCAAGATGCTGACACTTACCTCTGCTGACTATAGGGCCATTGTTAACACTTGCATATGCTGACTACAGAGCCATTGTTAACACTTACGCATGCTGACTACAGGGCTATTGTTAACACTCGCGTATGCTGACTACAGAGCCATTGTTAACACTTGCGTATGCTGACTACAGGGCCATTGTTGTGTTAACAATGGCCCTGAAGTCAGCATACGCAAGTGTTAACAATGGCTCTGTAGTCAGCATACGCGAGTGTTAACAATAGCCCTGTAGTCAGCATGCCTAAATGTTAACAATGGCTCTGTAGTCAGCATATGCAAGTGTTAACAATGGCCCTATAGTCAGCAGAGGTAAGTGTCAGCATCTTGAAAAATCATGTGTTTTACGCATGCTGACTACAGGGCTATTGTTAACACTTACGCATGCTGACTACAGGGCTATTGTTAACACTCTCGTATGCTGACTACAGGGCCATTGTTAACACTTACGTATGCTGACTACAGAGCCATTGTTAACACTTGCGTATGCTGACTACAGTGCCATTGTTAACACTTACGTATGCTGACTACAGGGCTATTGTTAACACTCGCGTATGCTGACTACAGGGCTATTGTTAACACTTGCGTATGCTGACTACAGGCATATTGTTAACACTTACGTATGCTGACTACAGGGCCATTGTTAACACACTCAACCAAGCGGAAAATATAAAAATGAAATGCTGTGTTCAAATGTTGATGATACCTTGGCCTACTGCTGTTCTGCAGTTGTGGCTTTGGCGCAACTTTACAAAAATCGTTGCGAAATTAAGTGGTCTTGCCATGGTACAGCGACGATGCTAATGAGACAGTAACATCTGCAACGTGTCTGAACTGCCAGAAGGTGAGGCCTTATAATAGGGCGATCAGCTGAATACACCTGACTGCAAATCCCTTACGGCACTGTCATAGGAAACATGTAAAGTCAGACAGGGTAATGATTCACACAACGCATATAGGTGCAGATATTATAAGATGCCTTTTGAACACGTTATATAGGAACATGGGTGCAGTGAGATAACCCCTAACAGTGTGTCTCCAGCTGTTGCAAAACTACAACTCCCAGCATGCCTGGACAGCCAAAGGCTGTCCAGGCATGCTGGGAGTTATAGTTTTGCAACAGCTGGGGGCACACTGTTTAGAAAACACTGGTCTATTGTATCACTTGTTGACACTACTCATAAGTCTATTAAAGGAACAATTATGTTATACATACCAGAGGATTGCTCGTAGTTTCTACAAAAAAAAAAGAAAAAGGAAAAAAAGTTGCAAAAAAAATCATAATTAAACAAAAACATAATTTTACCGCCACCTTCTATGTCCAATATACTGTACCTGATATGTCGGTTGTAGGGACTGCCTGTAAAGCGGAAGAGATCGTCTTGCGATTCTTGACGATTAATACAGCAGCCACATTCAGGAGAGCCAAAATGGCCGCACATGGTATAATAATCAGATTAACATTTGATTCTAAAATGTAAAAATATAAATAGGTAATTTCTAAAAAAAAAATACGGAATGGACTCTACTTCTGACCCCTAAATAGGAACCTAGCAGACCTAATTCGTCTCACAGCTGGGGGTTTGCTACAATTGTATCCAATGCTTTTGTCTGTCAGGGCAAGCTGGGAGTAGTAGTTTTACAACAGCTGGAGCCTCCCTGGTTGGGAAACACTGGTCTATACACTGAAACCGATAATATAACAGGAGGTGGATATTCCTGAGTTCCTGCTAGTGTTGGCTGCAGGCAGCCAGAATTGTATGACGTAAAGGGGTTTCCCAATTAAGGGCAGATGATAAGTGTTTGGTAGGTGTCCACCAGTGTTTCTCAAGCGTGGTCCTCAAGACCCCCCAACAGGTCACGTTTTCAGTATTTCCTTAGGCTAGGTTCACACTACGGAATCTCCGGGCAGAAAATTTCCACCCGTAGATTCCGAGTGCGTTCAGCGCCGACTGAGTCAGTCGGCGATAGGACCGTGCGGACACTACAGTCTCCAATAGACTGCAATGTGTTCCGCAAGTATTTCCACCTGAAGAATGGCCAAGCGAATTTTCAGTTCACAAATTCTGCTCCACAAATTCCGAAGTGTGAATTTGTGAAATGAAACCCATTCACTACACTATACATTTTAGCAAGAGGAATTTCTGCCTGCAATTTCAAAACGGAATTGTAGGTGGAAATGCCATAGTGTGAACCTAGCCTTAGTCTTTCACAGGTGATATAACTGTGGTAATGCCTGAATCACTGACCAGAATTATATCACCTGTGAAAGACTAAGAAAAACCTGAAAACATGACCTGTTGGGGGGGGGGGGGGGTCTTGAGGACCGCACATGGGAAACTCTGGTGTATACTATGATGGTATCAGGAAGTAACATCTAGCTGACAAATACATGATGTACATCTGTCTCTACAGGTTTTATGGTGGTCAAGGACTGTCCTCATGAAGGAATGAAAAGTCAGTGTGAACCTTGTCCAACGGGATACTTCAGGAAAAGTCCTAGTGGCTCCAAGTCTTGCTTCCCGTGTTACGATTGCCTAACCCGTAAGTACAAGTGTCCCAAGTCACAGTACTTTCTGTACTATAACCAACACCAGTCTTGGGTGGTATTCACACTATGTTCTACCGCCTTGTTTTCTACAAATGTTTAGTCTCTCTGACAGTCTTGTACCCCAATGAACAATCCCATTTCTTGCAGAATTTGGCCAAGTTACGTTACAATCCTGCACTACAATAAATGATACCGTCTGCGGATGTCCTGCTGGTCAGTATAAGTCTGATAGTGACCTCCGGAAATTCACTTGTCTAGAATGCAGCAAATGTGACAATGGCACCGTACTCCACTCCTGTAAGTCTACATTTTTGCTGTTTTTTTTTGTGGTGGTGTGGGGGTATTTAGATACTTTGGGTTATGAAATGCAACAATAAGTGAATTTAACATTGTTTTGGGTCATTTTCAGGCACAGTGGACCGTAACACCGTCTGTAAATGCTTCTTCAACTTCTATCTTGACTCCACCGGAAAGTGCCGCTCATGTAATGAGTAAGTATGACAATTATTTTTTATTTCTTAAATTAAATATTCAAAATATGTTCACACTGCATTATAAATCTATGATGAATAATGTGTTTGAAGAAATCAAACATTGGTTTTTTTATTTTCATAAAAAATATTGGGTCTGACATGTTTCTCCCAGGCATCCGTTAGCAACAGAAATCAAATTGTATGGTTAAAAAAAACTTAAGTGTGAACAGGGTTAAAGGGGTACTCCACTGGAAAAAAAATCTTTTAAATCAACTGATACCAGAAAGTTAAACAGATTTTTAAATTACTTCTATTAAAAAAATCTTAATCCTTCCAGAATTTATCAACCGCTGTATACTACAGAGGAAGTTCTTTTCTTTTTGAATTTCCTCCTCGGTGCTCTCTGCTGACACCTCTGTCCATGTCAGGAACTGTCCAGAGCAGGAGAGGTTTGCTATGGGGATTTGCTCCTACTCTGGACAGTTCCTAAAATGATGCAGAATAAATGGAACAAAAGGTGACTGCTATATGCGGCGCTACCGCAAGAAGATACAATGTCCGCAGTAGTGATATATTATTGTCTATTTATAGGCATGCAGCATAAAAACAAAAAAATAAAATAAAATGAAAAGGTAAAAAGGCAAGACGTGTTTGCAGGAATAAAAGCATGCTTAGGAGATAGGAGATGCTTTTATTCCTGTAAATGACAAAGGGGGATTTCACCCACGAAACGCGCCTTGCCTTTTTACCTGTTCATTTTATTAATTTTACTTAGTTTTTTGCTTTTATGCGGCATCCATATAAATAGACAATAATACAGTGGTCCCTCAACATATCTGTGCTATGATAAGTATAGGAAGTTATACTCACCTGTCCCCGCCGCTCCGGACCGTCACCGCTGCCCTGGATGTCGCCTTCCATTGCTGTCACCGCGTCCCGGGGTTGTCCCCGCTGCTCCGGCAAGGCCTCTGCTGCCTGGGATCGTCGCTGCGCACGCCTCTCCTATTGGATGATGGGACGGCGTGCACGGCGATGTGATGACGACGAAGGAGAGTGATGGCGATGCAGCGGAGCCCGATCATCACCGCACCACACGGGGCACCTTAAACGGCTATCTGGTGGCAGCTGAAGCAGTCTGCGCTGTCGCATAGCCGTTTATGCGATGGCCCCGACATACAAAAGCATCGTATGTTGATGCTGCCTTCAACATCCGATGGCCTCTGAGAGGCCATCGTATGTTGAAATAATCGTATGTCGGGGCCATCGCAGGTCGGGGGGGTCACTGTATATCACTACTGCTGACATTGTATCTTCTTGTGGTAGCGCCTGCATATAGCAGTCACCTTTTGTTCCATATATTCGGCATCATTTTGTTACGGCTCCAACCTATAGGATTCCGTGTATTTGGCTGCTGGCCTGCAACCCGAGATCTTCACTATACCCCTGCTCAGGGGAGATATGCATGAACCCAAGTGTCTCATAAGGTGCGATCTTTAGTGTCCTATGCCTTGATAAAGCTGGGTCTCTCCAGCGAAACGTCGGGGGGATGCTAGGGAGCAACAAATCTTAATAAGCAATAATAGGAATTGGTAGACAAAAAAGAGGAGGTTATATGTTATGTGGACCGTTAAGATTGGAGTCTCAGGACCCAGAATAATGGAATAAAAGAGTCCCTAACATAGAAGCCTTAGTGGAAATAGAATTAGTGGAACCAGTATTGGACCAATCCAATTCCTATATATTGTGTTTTTAAACACCTTCTTTTGTATTTTTGCACTACAATTTGATTTTAACAAATAATAAATAAAAGTGAAGTTTTAAAAGGGTGACCCTAGTTGGGGGTCTTAGTCCCGGATGGGTTGTTAACCCTGAAGGGAATTGGAATTTATGAATTATCATAAGGTGCGAGACTAATCTCTGGAGGGGGGATATATCTCATACCCTCAGGATTACACGAGGTGCCGGCCTCTTCTCTGCTTTTTGTTCTTGTTGATGCTCTAGTTCCTAAAATGGAAAGAAGTGTCAGCAAAGAGCACTGTGGTCAGGAAGAAAGGAAATTCAAAAAGAAATGAACTTCCTGTGGAGCATACAGCAGCTGATAAGTACTGGAAGGATTAAGATTTTTAGATAGAGGTAATTTACTTTCTGGCATCAGTTGATTTAAAAGAAAATGTTTTGCAGTGGAGTACCCCTTTAATTCTGCTATGTCTATGTCAGACCTTGACTTCTATTGCCACCTAGTGACAGTAAACAGTACTGCATTAAAAAAAACTGTTTACACTGTAGAATTCCGCAATTACGCTTAAATTCCATTTTTCAAAGCTCACAGCGGAATTTTTGCAGCAGTGCAGGATTCCAGCAGAAGTTTAGCAGAATTTCTCTGTGCTCAATACACAGAATTCTGTCAAAACTCTTATTGAGTTTAATAGGATTCCGCACGCAATTTCGCTATAGACAGGTCTTTACATTTTGCTGAATTTGCAGTGCTGAATTTTCTCCGCAGAAATATCACTGTGTGAGGGCATGTTCGCACCGCAGAATGTCTGTGCCAAATTCCTCCAGAATATTCTGCACAGACATTTCACTGCAACTAGACATTCCGAGTCCCATTAATTTTAGACGTTGCATTTCCGAGCGGGCTTAGCGCCGCAAATTTTAAATAACCTTTAAATAACTTGATTGGGAACAGGGTTAATTCCAATATGACTGTTATATTCAACTATTGACTTCTATTGCCACCTGTTGACAGTAAGCGGTACTGCAGAAAAAAAATCCAAATTATTGTTAGGCCATGTTCTGTTGGTGTCCGCTGTCTGTGGAAATTTTCGAGGTGGACATCCTGCAAAAAAAATTTGCCATGTGAACATACCCTGGGGAGGATGCTGCTCAGATATTACACATAATACAGTACAATGCAACCTCTTTGAAAAGACCATCCAAATGTGTCAAATTTGTCATTGAAAAGTGGTCATTTATGGGGGATGGCCTTCTCAAAGAAAATAGTCACTATGTATGTATTGTGGACTGAAAATCCATTGAATTAAATCTGGTCTGGATAAGGGGGTGGTCTTCTCATATAGGAGGAGACAGTTTAATTTACTTGTGGTATTTTTATCATATCAAGTAATAACTATATATATGATTTCAGGTGTAACGATTCAGATGATTGTGTCAATCACTGTCCATGGCCTCCGCACTCACCGGTCGGAAAGCCAAAAGGTAAGTGTGAATGACTGTACTCGACTATCTTTGTCTGGCCCATATAGTTAAATGGCCCATCAGCGCATATACCCTCTTTTTTTTGTGATCATTGGGGGCCCACCAGTCGGACACCCACCAAACACTCATCACCTGCCCTTAATTGGGAAACCCCTTTACGTCATACAATTCTGGCTGCCTGCAGCCAACACTAGCAGGAGCTCACGAATATCCACCTCCTGATATATTATTGGTTTCAGTGTATAGACCAGTGTTTCCCAACCAGGGTGGCTCCAGCTGTTGCAAAACTACAACTCCTATCATGCCCGAACAGCCAATGGCTGTTTGGGCATGCTGGGAGTTGTAATTTTGTTACTCTCGAGTTTTTACAAAAAGCAGTACCACACTGCCCATCATGCAGGAATGATGGGCATTGTAGTTTCACATCAGCTGGAGAGCCCCAAATTGGAGAACACCAACTTATAGGCTAAAATGCATACAAGGCCCAATACTTCTCAAAACAACAGTCGGTTGCAGTTTCATACAACAGCTTCAATACCAAAGATTTTGCTACAATGTATCAGTGCAGGAAACAATGTTGCAGCCAGGAGTCCAGACTGTTAAGAATATGGAGTATTGTCTACATTCGATACAATTGTAGCAAACCCCCAGCTGTGAGACAGATTAGGACTGCACAGGTTTCTATTTACGGCTCATCCAGTTATAACCAATTTCTATTTGTACATTTTAGAATCAAATGTTAATCTGATAATTATACCGTGTGCGGCCGTTGTGGTTCTCCTGGCTGTGGCGGCTGTATTAATCGTCAAGTATCGCAAGAAGATCTCTTCTGCTTTACAGGCAGTCCCTACAACCGACATATCAGGTACAGTATATTGGACGTAGAAGGTGGCGGTATAATTATATTTTTATTTTATTGTAGTGTTTTTAGTAACTTTTTTTTTTTTTTTTTTTTTAGAAACTTCAAGCAATCCTCTGGTATGTATAACATAATTGTTCCTTTACGAAGAAGTGTCAACAAGTAATACAATAGACCAGTGTTTTCCAAACAGTGTGTCTCCAGCTGTTGCAAAATTACAACTCCCAGCATGCCAGGACAGCTGAGGGCTGTCCGGACATGCTGGGAGTTTTACAACAGCTGGAGACACACCGTTAGGGGTTATCCCACTAGAACATGTAAACATTGCTAATAAAGAGTCTCTACCACCAAGTATTACATGGTTTTCCAATCATTTAAATGGCCATCACATAATACCACGTCTACCACAGCAAGAAAAATGTGTTGTCATTGGGGGTTTTAAAGGGGTACTCCGGCTGAAATAAATAAATAAATAAAAATTAATCAACTGGTGCCAGAAATGTAAACAGATTTGTAAATTATTTCTATTTAAAAGTCTTAATCCTTCCAGTACTTATCAGCTGCTGTATGCTCCAGTGGAAGTTGTGTAGCTCTTTCCAGTCTGACCACAATGCTCTCTGCTGACACCTCTGTCCATGTCAGGAACTGTACAGAGCAGGAGAGGTTTGTTATGGGGATTTGCTCCTGATTTGGACAGTTCCTGACATGGACAGAGGTGTCAGCAGAGAGCACTGTGGGTTCAATCCATATTTACACCCAAACTTGTATAGTTTTGGCCATGTAGTCCATATTCACTATTTTCACCATATCCTATAATACATAACAAAATAACTTATTTTCCTCTTTTATAGATGGACAGCTCCTCATCGACATGTAAATCAGAATATCTCCCAGGACAGCCACTTATTATTGTAGAAGATTCCGGACCTCATCAAAATACAGCCCTAAATTCTTCCCTCCCATTACCTGACATCACGTTACAGACCAAGATGCCGTCACTAAACCGTAAGTAAACTATTAGGGTCTACACCAGAGCTTTCTAAACTTTTCATGTTGGTGACACCCTTTTTAGACCTGCAGTTTGGTGACACACCCCTCATCGTACCCCCAATTGTACATATCACAACGCGCATCCTATGGCGCACGACATGGTACCAGTATCCAGTATCAGCATTAGAAATAGGTTTGCTAAGTCCCTGTGCCATTTTACCCCCTTCCTCATCATTCCCTGTGCCATTTCATTACCCCCTGTGTCACCTTATCACCCCGTGGTATTCCATTCTCCCCCAGTGCCATTTCATTTCTCCCCACTTTCTCCCCCCCCCCCCTGTGTCATTTTATTCCTCCCCTCTGATCTCCCCCATGCCTTTTTCTTCCCCCCTTTATCCCCCTGTGCCACATCATTTCATCATTCCCCCTCTGATCCCCCATGCCATTTTAATTGCCCCTCACTTTGTCACCTCCTGTGCCACCTCATTCCCCACCTCTTATACCCTGTGCCATTTCACTTCCCCTTTGCCACATCACCCTCTGTGCTATTTAGTTTGCGCCTTTATCCCCTCTGTTCCATTTCAATTCCCCCCTTTATCACCCCTGTGCCACATCCTTATCCCCACCTCTTCACTCTGAACCCCCGCTGTGCCACAGTATTTTTACCTGACCTGTGTCTCCAGGCTCAGGTGTTATTTGGGGGGGACTCCACCTCCTTCTGTGCAGCATAGGACTAATGAGTGTTGTCTTCCTGCGTAGCTCCTTGGCACAACATCAAGAGTGTCACTTGTCAGTCCCGGCAGCCTCCGCAGGTCACTGATATAATATGGCCATGTCACCAACCATGACCAGCAACAGCTAATGATGCGGTACACAAAACACCTTGGAGCTGTCCCAGCATCTAGTACCCCAGTGTGTTGTGGCACCCAGTTTGGAAAGCCCTGGTCTACATAGTCAGGGATGTCTGCGTCCTACATAATCAGGATTAGATAAGAAATTATGACTGTAAGGAAAAAATTGTCGAACAAAAAATATCCAGGTAGGCAATGGAGTATAAATAGGCTACATCAATGCTGTGGATCTCAAAGACTGTGGCGTTGGTTGGACCAGAAAGAGGACTGGACCAAAGTTATGAACTGATAACTTGGATAGTAGTCAAAGTAATCTACAAAAATAATAGCTGTGTTTAACATGACAACTTGTGGCACTAAAGGTGTCTCCATATATGTCTCTCATGCTTGGGACTAAGCACCGTTATGTGAACCTATTGTTGTATTCAGATACCTTATAACACTAATAAAAAATGTTGTCAATTTCAATAACTCATTTTATCTTTTGTCCATTGTGTTTAATCTTCTAGGCCCAGAAGTTCTCTACAAAATCATTGAATGTGTTCCTGTTGGCAGCTGGAAGGAGCTTATCCGCCGCTTGGGAGTCAGCGACCAGGTCATTGACCAGGCTGAGTACGACTACAGACGTTACAAAGACGCTCAGTATGCAATGCTCTCGTTTTGGGTCTGCAACGAGGGTTCAGCCGGAGCTACGAGAGACTCACTGTTCAGGGTGTTGAGAGAGATGAACTTAGGAGGATGCGTGGAGAAAATCGAGGAGATATTGTGACAGTTCTCATGAGTAGAAGAGTGGCTTCATAGAAGTTTATACATTGTCACCTGGGACCAAAGTTATGACTATTACAGCTAAAACACACTTCTGCCCATCTCGAACTTTCCATCAGACTTTTTTGTGGTGGAAACTTTATTAAGCTCAATTAATTTTTACAATCTTACATAACAGATTTCCACTGAGGTCTAACTTCTCCCACCAAGTTCTTGCACATGAACAGGTCTTTAGAGTTGACCCATTACATGGACACATCTTCTGAGTTGACCCATTACATGGACAGGTCTTCAGAGTTGATCCAGTACTTGGACAGGTCTTCAGAGTTGACCTATTACAAAGACGGATCTTCAGAGTTGACCCATTACATGGACGGTCTTCAGAGTTGATCCATTATATGGACAGGTCTTCTGAGTTGACCCATTACATGGACAGGTCTTCAGAGTTGACTCATTACATGGACAGGTCTTCAGAGTTGACCCATTAAATGGACAGGTCTTCAGAGTTGACCCATTACATGGACAGGTCTTCAGAGTTGACCCATTACATGGACAGGTCTTCTAAGTTAACCCATTACATGGACAGGTCTTCAGAGTAGACCCATTAAATGGACAGGTCTTCAGAATTGACCCATTACATGGACAGGTCTTCAAAGTTGACCCATTGCATATAACAGCCTGGATAAACTTCAAATTATTTTGATGTCAAGATGGATTTCCCACCCGTTATGCACAAGCTTGGTCTGATGTTGACCAGAATCTCTAGCTTATGGACCAAAATCTACATATACAGCAAACAATATGTGCTGTACCATTTTGAGTGTTTGGGTTCCAGCAAGTGTTCAATTGTTGCAATCCTGGAGTCCTCAGATCTCAAGCCAGTCAGAGGATAGCCAAAGACTGGCTCAACTTCCCAAAATGTGTTCAAAACCAGACAGAACAATGTTGTCGATTTAGCGTTCTAAAGACTATTACTAATGTAATAAGCACTCATCGGAACATACAGGAATTTATATATATTTTTGAAAGCACAGATCTTGTATATTTTTGTATGCAGCTGAATTCTCCAAGTTACTGCCAGTTCCATTCACCAGTAATCACAATAAAAATAAAACAAATGCCATAGGTGATTTTAAATGATTTTTTTTTATTTATTTACTTTAAATCTACATTTAAAAAACTCAATAACCAAAATGCACTGCAAACTTTGAAGATAATGGGGGAGATTTACTATCTGCAGGGTTTTGGTTCACTGTGGCGCACCTCTTCTGCATAATTTTCAGTATCCATCAGCTGGCCACAATTTACTATGAGGGATAAGTCTTGTGATAAATTCCAGATAATTGTAAAGTTCCACATTATGTTGCCATTTGGTGCACAAAACTGCATACCAGGTGTGTATTTTCCAAGGAGACAGCTATGGGCAAAAAACAAGCAAAATTGGTGACAGTATTTGCCTGTGTTATGGAAAGTGACTATGGGAAGGAGCTTTGGAAACTGGAGATGGTGGGGAAACCCCAGGCTCAAGTTTGGAAACCACTGGAACACCAATGGCTGCAACCAGTAAGAACATGTGATCAAACCTACAGAATAAAGTTGCATATAAATCCTCATTTACGCTGGCCAGCGTTCCGGCTGCGTTCGGAACATTTAGTTCGAATGTTGTGTGCGCGCTGGGGAGGGCGGCCATACCCCCTTGTGCTGTCAGGTCACGCCCCCTCAATGCAAGTCTATGGGAATGGGTGTGGCGACCGCCATGTCCCCTCCTATAGACTTACATTGAGGGGCGTGGCCTGATGTCACAAGGGGGCATGACCGACCCCCGTAGCGCAACACACAGCATTCGGAACTAAACATTCCGAACGCAGCCAGAACGGAGTAGTGGAGCACCCCTTTAAATGAGAATTGTGCTATATAAAAACATATCCCCCATACTAAGTAAAGGGAAGAAGTGTCAAATCATGGGGGGATCCGACTACTGGGACCTCGCAATCACCGTACGTGGCCCCAGCAGTCCGCAGGAAGAGGGCATGTTCATTCGACCACTGCACAAAGTGGCGGCTTACACACCCCCTCAATACAACTCTATGGGATAGCCGTAGCGTTGCATTCGCCAATCTCCAGCTCTGCCATAGAGCTGCATTGAGGGGGGGTGTCGGACGCCGCTATTTGGCCACAGAACCCTGCAGTTGGACCCCCCCATGGTCTGAAACTTATCCCCTATACTTAGGATAGGGAATAGGTTTTCATATCCCGGAGTACTCCTTTAACTCCCTTCTGATTTTCCTACCCATTGACTTCAATGGGTAGAAAAATCAGCAGTGTAAAAATCTGCAGGAAAATACCCTTAGGGCTTGAAAAGGGGCGGGGTCTCCGTGCACTACCCGCAGCAAATTTTTGGAAGTGGAATCTCCTCTGTTGAAAATCCGCCACAGCCCCTATTGATAGGGTCTTCGGCAGATTTTCAACAGCGGAGATTCAGCTGGTGAAAATCTGCTGCGGGTAGCGCAAGGAGACCCCGCCCCTTTTCAAACTCTTAGCAGAAGATGCGCTGCGAGTTTGAAAAGAAATTCGCTCATGTGAACAAGCCCTTAGGCTGTGTTCAAATTAAATTTACGATACCGACACTAACTACCCTGCAAATTTGCAACTATTTTCCAAAATTGTGGTAAAAATTGTGCTATTAATAGTAAAAATGTGCACAATTTTTACTGCAATTTTGGAATATAGTGATAAAATTGCACTAATAATTGGAATAAACACATTAGACATTTAACCAATTTTATATATAACCTACAGAACTGGCAGTTACAACCGCTATGTTTTATGCATGTAAAATAATTATAACAAAATATATATATTTATTTATAATACAATAGAATACAATAAAAAATAGATCTGAATATTTTGAAATACAAGAATAAAAATACCACTGGCGTGACACATATAAAAAAAAGAAATAGCATAAATATTATCATCTTACTATTAAATACATTTTCATCATAGGTATACCTCAACTATGAGAGACATAATAAGAAAAATAAATCCATAAAATCACATTGTCTGATTATGGTGAAAAATAAGTATTTGGTCGCCTACAAACAAGTAAGATTTCTGGCTCTCACAGACCTGTAACTTCTTCTTTAAGAGTCTCCTCTGTCCTCCACTTGTTACCTGTATTAATGGCTCCTGTTTGAACTTGTTATCAGTATAAAAGACACCTGTCCACAACCTTAACTCCACTATGCTCAAGACCAAAGAGCTGTCGAAGGACACCAGAAACAAAATTGTAGACCTGCACCAGACTACATACAAGATAACTGATAATCTCCCTCGATCTGGGGCTCCACGAAAGATCTCACCCTGTGGTGTCAAAATGATCCCAAGAACGGTGAGCAAAAATTCCAGAACCACACGGGGGGACCTAGTGAATGACCTGCAGAGAGCTGGGACCAAAGTAACAATGGCTACCATCAGTAACACACTACACCACCAGGGACTCAAATCATGCAGTGCCAGACGTGTCCCCCTGATTGCGGGGATAAGATGTCTGATCGCGGGGGACCCCCGGGATCTCAGCTGCGGCACCCCGCTGTCATGACTGCACAGAGCAAACTCGCTCTGTGCGTAATGACAGGCAATACAGGGGTCAAAGCATCGTGACGTCACGGCCCCCTCGTGACATCACGGACCTCCCCCTCCCATAGACTTGCATTAAGGGGGCGGACCGTGACATCACAAGGGGCGGAGCCATGATGTCATGATGCTCCGGCCCCTGTATCGCCCGTCATTACAAACAGAGCGAGTTTGCTCTGTGCAGTCATGACAGCGGGGTGCCGCAGCCGAAATCCCCGCGGCGGGACCCCTGCGATCAGACATCTTATCCCCTTTAAGCCAGTACATGTCTGGGCCCATCTGAAGTTTGCTAGAGAGCTGGATGATCCAAAAGAGTATTGGGAGAATGTCATAAGGTCAGATGCAACCAAAGTGGAACTTTTTGATAAAAACTCAACTCGTCGTGTTTGGAGGAGAAAGAATGCTGAGTTGCATCCAAAGAACACCATACCTACTGTGAAGCATGGGGGTGGAAACATCATGCTTTGGGATTGTTTTTCTGCCAAGGGACCAGGATGACTGATCTGTAAAAGGGTGAAAACTTCCTTCCATCAGTAAGGGCATTGAAGATGAAACATGGCTGGGTGTTTCACCATGACAATGATCCCAAACACACTGCCCGTGCAACGAAGGAGTAGCTTCATAAGGTCCTCCTTCGTTCATAAGGTCCTCCTCCAAGATCTTGGAGTGGCCTAGCCAGTCTCCAGATCTCAACCCCATATAAAACCTTTGGAGGGAGTTGAAAGTCCATGTTGCTCAGCGACAGCCCCAAAACATCACTGCTCTAGAGGAGATCTGCATGGAGGAATGGGCCTGTCAGGATTCGGCAGGCTGGAGGTGGATCCTCTGTGTCAGAGAGGGATTGGCGTGGACCGTGTCGGTGGACCGGTTCTAAGTTGCTACTGGTTTTCACCAGAGCCCGCCGCAAAGCGGGATGGTCTTGCAGCGGCGGTAGCAACCAAGTCGTATCCACCGGCAACGGCTCAACCTCTCTGACTGCTGAGATAGGCGAGGTACAAGGGATTAGACAAGAGCAAGGTCGGACGTAGCAGAAGGTCAGGGCAGGCAGCAAGGATCGTAGTCAGGGGCAACGGCAAGAGGTCTGGAACACTGGCTAGGGATACACAAGGAACGCTTTCACTGGCACAATGGCAACAAGATCCGGCAAGGAAGTGCAGGGGAAGTGAGGTAATATAGGGAAGTGCACAGGTGAACACACTAATTAAAAACCATGCGCCAATCAGTGGCACACCGGCCCTTTAAATCGCAAAGAACCGGCGCGCGTGCACCCTAGGGAGCGGGGCCGCGCACGCCGGGACAGCACAGACGGGGAGCGAGTCTGGTAAGCGCACCCGGCTAGGGACATTATCGCAGCGCACCCAGTCAGCGGGTCTGACCGGGGCGCTGCGAACAGGAGAACGCTGTGAGCACTCCGGGGGGAGCGGGGACCCGGAGCGCTCTGCGTAACAGTACCCCCCCCCCCCTTGGGTCTCCCCCTCTATTTAGAACCTGAAAATTTGTAGATAAGGTCCTTGTCAAGGATGTTATCTTCGGGTTCCCATGACCTCTCCTCCGGGCCGCAATTCTCCCAATCTACAAGAATTTTTTTTTTACCTCTGACTGTCTTGGATGCAAGAATTTCTTTAACTGAGAAGATGTCTGAGGACCCGGAGACAGGAGTAGGAGCAACAACCTTAGGAGAGAAGCGGTTAAGGATAAGTGGTTTAAGGAGAGAGACGTGAAAAGCATTGGGAATACGGAGAGAAGGAGGCAGAAGAAGTTTGTAGGAGACAGGGTTGATTTGGCATTTGATTTTAAAAGGTCCAAGATAACGTGGTCCCAGTTTATAACTGGGGACACGGAAGCGGATATACTTGGCGGAGAGCCACACTTTGTCTCCAGGAGAAAAGACAGGAGGAGTTCTTCTTTTTTTGTCGGCATGTTTCTTCATCCGGGATGAGGCCTGTATGAGAGATTTTTGAGTCTCTTTCCAGATGGTGGAGAAGTCCCGAGTCACCTCATCAACAGCGGGCAAACCAGAAGGCGTGGGAGTGGGGAGGGGGGGAAGAGGGTGACGGCCGTACACCACAAAGAATGGGGATTTAGCGGAGGACTAAGAGACTTTGAAATTGTACTAGAATTCGGCCCAATCATCCTGGCGGGAGGAAACAAAATGTCGTAAATAGTCACCAAGAACCTGATTAACTCTCTCCACTTGCCCATTGGATTGGGGATGATAGGAAGACGAGAAGTTTAATTTGATTTTAAGCTGATTACAGAGGGCCCTCCAGAATTTCGACACAAATTGAACGCCTCTATCCGAGACAATATGCGTAGGAAGCCCGTGAAGGCGAAAAATGTGCACAAAAAATTGTTTCGCCAACTGTGGCGCAGAAGGAAGACCTGGAAGAGGAATAAAATGTGCCATCTTGGAGAAACGATCAACGACCACCCAAATAACTGTGTTGCCATGGGATAAAGGTAAGTCTGTAATAAAGTCCATAGCAATCTGAGACCATGGTAGCTCAGGAACAGGCAGAGGATGAAGGAGACCGGCAGGCTTCTGGCGAGGAGTCTTGTCCCGGGCACAGACTGTACAAGCCCGAACAAAATCAGCAACATCTGCTTCCAGGGTAGGCCACCAATAAAAACGAGAGATGAGCTGGACGGATTTTTTGACGCCAGCATGGCCGGCGAGGTGTGAGGAGTGTCCCCACCTGAGAATCCTGAGGCGTTGGCGTGGAGGGACGAAGGTCTTTCCAGGAGGAGTTTGTCTGATTGAAGCTGGGGAAGCAGAGATCAGACAGTCAGGAGGAATAATGTGTTGCAGGGAGGCTTCCATTTCAGAGGCATCCGAGGAACGAGAGAGGGCGTCAGCCCTAATGTTCTTGTCAGCGGGGCGAAAATGAATCTCAAAGTTAAAACGGGCAAAGAACAACGACCACCTAGCCTGGCGAGGGTTCAGCCGTTGGGCAGACTGAAGATAAGAGAGATTCTTGTGATCAGTGTATATAATAACTCGGTATTTGGACCCCTCCAGCAGGTGCCTCCATTCCTCGAGGGCCAGTTTTATGGCCAGTAGTTCTCGATCACCAATGGAGTAGTTTTTCTCCGCCGGAGAGAAGGTCCTAGAAAAGAAACCACAAGTAACACCATGTCCGGAAGAATTTTTCTGTAGGAGTACAGCTCCAGCTCCCACCGAGGAGGCGTCTACCTCCAGTGAGAAGGGTTTAGATGGATCAGGTCTGGAGAGTACGGGAGCAGAAGAAAAGGCAGTTTTGAGACCGTTGAACGCCTCTTCCGCTTGAGGAGGCCAGGACTTAGGGTTGGCGTTTTTCTTGGTTAGGGCCACAATTGGGGCCACAACGGTGGAAAAATGTGGAATAAATTGTCTGTAGTAATTGGCAAACCCCAAGAAACGTTGGATAGCTCGGAGTCCGGAGGGGCGTGGCCAATCCAACACGGCTGATAGTTTGTCCGGGTCCATTTGGAGTCCCTGGCCAGAGACTAAATATCCTAGGAAGGGAAGAGATTGGCATTCAAAGAGACATTTCTCCATCTTGGCATATAACTGATTGTCCCGGAGTCTCTGAAGAACCATGCGGACATGCCGGCGGTGTTCTTCTAGGTTAGAAGAAAAAATCTAAATATCGTCCAGGTAGACCACAACACAGGTATATAATAAATCACGAAAAATTTCATTTACAAAGTCCTGGAAGGGCATAACCAGATATTCAAAGTGTCCATCTCTGGTGTTAAACGCGGTCTTCCACTCGTCCCCATCCCTGATGCGGATGAGATTATATGCACCTCTTAAATCCAATTTGGTAAAGATGTTAGCGCCACGTAGGCGGTCAAAGAGTTCCGAGATAAGAGGCAGGGGGATAGCGGTTTTTTATAGTGATTTTATTAAGACCGCGGTAATCAATGCATGGTCGTAAGGAACCGTCTTTTTTGGAGACAAAGAAGAACCCTGCTCCGGCAGGGGAGGAAGACTTGCGGATAAATCCCCTTTTTAAATTTTCTTGAATGTACTCCGTCATGGCTTGTGTTTCAGGAGCAGACAGGCGATAGATTCTGCCCCGGGGTGGAGTAGTACCAGGGAGGAGGTCAATAGGACAGTCATAAGGCCTGTGAGGAGGCAAAGTCTCTGCTTGTTTTTTGCAAAAAACATCAGCATAGTCCAGATAGGCCTTAGGGAGACCTGGTATCGGAGGAGCCATAGGGTTTTGACTGGCAGGACTGGGAGCAGACATAAGGCATTTTTTGTGGCAAGAAGTACCCCAGTTCTTGATTTCCCCGAAATCACGAAAAATTTCATTTACAAAGTCCTGGAAGGGCATAACCAGATATTCAAAGTGTCCATCTCTGGTGTTAAACGCGGTCTTCCACTCGTCCCCATCCCTGATGCGGATGAGATTATATGCACCTCTTAAATCCAATTTGGTAAAGATGTTAGCGCCACGTAGGCGGTCAAAGAGTTCCGAGATAAGAGGCAGGGGGATAGCGGTTTTTTATAGTGATTTTATTAAGACCGCGGTAATCAATGCATGGTCGTAAGGAACCGTCTTTTTGGAGACAAAGAAGAACCCTGCTCCGGCAGGGGAGGAAGACTTGCGGATAAATCCCCTTTTTAAATTTTCTTGAATGTACTCCGTCATGGCTTGTGTTTCAGGAGCAGACAGGCGATAGATTCTGCCCCGGGGTGGAGTAGTACCAGGGAGGAGGTCAATAGGACAGTCATAAGGCCTGTGAGGAGGCAAAGTCTCTGCTTGTTTTTTGCAAAAAACATCAGCATAGTCCAGATAGGCCTTAGGGAGACCTGGTATCGGAGGAGCCATAGGGTTTTGACTGGCAGGACTGGGAGCAGACATAAGGCATTTTTTGTGGCAAGAAGTACCCCAGTTCTTGATTTCCCCGGTGGTCCAGTCAAGGGTAGGGGAATGGCGTTGCAGCCAAGGTAGTCCAAGAAGAATTTCAGAGGTGCAGTTAGAAAGTACCAGAAAATCAATCTTTTCGTGATGGGGCCCAATGCACATTAAGAGGGGTTCTGTGCGGTAACGCACAGTACAGTCCAATCTTTCACCATTAACAGAGGCGATGTAGAGGGGTCTGGCGAGACTGGTCACTGGGCCACAGCTGAGAAGGAGAAGTTAGAAGAAGAAATCCGCACAGGCACAGTAAGACGTGGAGAAGCAGAGTTCACACCTAGAGCTGTCTCACCTTTGTGCGTCTTTCCTGATGTGGAGGTCGGATAGGACAATCCTTCAAGAAGTGTTCGGTACTGGCACAGTACAGGCATAGGTTCTCATTGCGGCGGCGTGTCCTCTCTTGAGGTGTCAGGCGAGACCGGTCTACTTGGATAGCCTCCACGGCGGAAGGCACAGGAACAGATTGCAGCGGACCAGAGAAGAGAGGAGCCGAGGAGAGAAACCACCTCGTGCGAACAAAGTCCATATCCTGGCGGAGCTCCTGACGTCTTTCGGAAAAACGCATGTCAATGCGGGTGGCCAGATGAATAAGTTCCTGCAGGTTAGCAGGGATTTCTCGTGCGGCCGGCACATCTTTGATGTTACTGGATAGGCCTTTTTTGAAGGTCGCGCAGAGGGCCTCGCTATTCCAGGACAATTCGGAGGCGAGAGTACGGAATTGGATGGCGTACTCGCCTACTGAAGAATTACCCTGGGCCAGGTTCAGCAGGGCAGTCTCGGCAGAAGAGGCTCGGGCTGGTTCCTCGAAGACACTTCGAATCTCCGCGAAGAAAGAGTGTACAGAGGCAGTGACAGGATCATTGCGGTCCCAGAGCAGTGTGGCCCATGACAGGGCTTTCCCAGACAGAAGACTGACCACGAAAGCCACCTTTGACCTTTCAGTTGGAACTTGGTCCGACATCATCTCCAAATGCAGGGAACATTGCGAGAGAAAACCACGGCAAAGTTTAGAGTCCCCATCAAACTTGTCCGGCAATGATAAACGGAGGCTGGATGCGGCCACTCGCTGCGGAGGAGGTGCAGGAGCTGGCGGAGGAGATGGTTGCTGAAGCTGTGGTAGAAGCTGCTGTAGCATCACAGTCAGTTGAGACAGCTGGTGGCCTTGTTGCGCTATCTGTTGCGACTGCTGGGCGACCACCGTGGTAAGGTCAGCGACAACTGGCAGCGGGACCTCAGCGGGATCCATGGCCGGATCTACTGTCAGGATTCAGCAGGCTGGAGGTGGATCCTTTGTGTCAGAGAGGGATTGGCGTGGACCGTGTCGGTGGACCGGTTCTAAGTTGCTACTGGTTTTCACCAGAGCCCGCCGCAAAGCGGGATGGTCTTGCAGTGGCGGTAGCAACCAGGTAGTATCCACCGGCAACGGCTCAACCTCTCTGACTGCTGAGATAGGCGCGGTACAAGGGATTAGACAAGAATAAGGTCGGACGTAGCAGAAGGTCAGGGCAGGCAGCAAGGATCATAGTCAGGGGCAACGGCAAGAGGTCTGGAACACTGGCTAGGGACACACAAGGAACGCTTTCACTGGCACAATGGCAACAAGATCCGGCAAGGAAGTGCAGGGGAAGTGAGGTAATATAGGGAAGTGCACAGGTGAACACACTAATTAAAAACCATGCGCCAATCAGTGGTGCACCGGCCCTTTAAATCTCAAAGAACCGGCACGCGCGCGCCCTAGGGAGCGGGGCCGCGCGCGCCGGGACAGCACAGACGGGGAGCGAGTCTGGTAAGCGGGTCGGGATGCGCACCGCGAGCGGGCGCGTCCCGCATCGCGAATCGCATCCCGGCTAGGGACATGATCGCAGCGCACCCGGTCAGCGGGTCTGACCGGGGCGCTGCGAACAGAAGAACGCTGTGAGCGCTTCGGGGAGGAGCGGGGACCCGGAGCGCTCGGCGTAACAGGGCCAAAGTACCAGCAACAGTTTGTGAAAACCTTGTGAAGACTTAAAGAAAACATTTGACCTCTGTCATTGCCAACAAAGGGTATATAACAAAGTATTGAGATGAACGTGTATTATTTACCAAATACTTATTTTCCACCATAATTTGCAAATAAATCCTTTCAAAATCAGACAATGTGATTTTATGGATTTTTTTTTTCTCATTTGGCTCTCATAGTTGAGGTATACCTATGATGAAAATTACAGGCCTCTCATCTTTTTTTTTAAGTGGGAGAACTTGTACTATTTGTGGCTGACTAAATACTTTTTTGCCCCACTGTAGGTATTCCCAATCCCCCCCATAAAGATAAACTCAAAGTGGGAGATTTATCAAAATCTGTCCAGAGGAAAAGTTGCTGAGTTGCCCATAGCAACCAATCAGATCGCTTCTTTCATTTTTAACAAGGCCTCTGAAAAATGAAAGAAGCGATCTGATTGGTTGCTATGGGCAACTAAGCAACTTTTCCTCTGGATAGGTCTTGATAAATCTCCCCCAAAGAGTCCTGGCGATGACTTACCGTATTTTTCGCCGTATAAGACGCACTTTTTCTTCCCCAAAACTGGGGGGGAAAAGTCGGTGCGTCTTATTCGGCGAATACACCCCTATCGCGGCGGTCCCTGCGGCCATCAACGGCCGAGACCCGAGGCTAATACAGGACATCACCGATCGCGGTGATGCCCTGTATTAACCCTTCAGACGCGGCGATCAAAGCTGACCGCCGCGTCTGAAGAGAAAGTGACACTAACCCGGCTGTTCAGTCGGGCTGTTCGGGACCGCCGCGATTTCACCGTGGTGGTCCCGAACATCCCGACTGAATAGCCGGGTTAGTGCTTAAAGGACACCGGGGGGGGGACCTTACCTGCCTCCTCGGTGTCTTCTCCATTCAGGGATCCCCTGTATGCCGGCGCTCTCCTTCCTCGTCATCACGTCTTCGCGTCCGTCCGTCGGCGTGCGTAACGACGTGATGGCGGCGACGGAGAGCGAGGATACCCGGCCGGCAGCAGAGACGTTACAGAGCGACGGGGACACGGCGACAGCGATGGAGCGACATCCAGGGCAGCGGTGACGGGTCCGGAGCGGCGGGGACACGTGAGTATTACCTCCTCCTGCAGTGGTCTTCAATCTGTGGACCTCCAGATGTTGCAAAACTACAACTCCCAGCATGCCCGGACAGCCAACGGCTGTCCGGGCATGCTGGGAGTTGTAGTTTTGCAACATCTGGAGGTCCGCAGGTTGAAGACCACTATGGGGTTCAAAATCTTAATTTTTTTACATTTTTCCCCTAAAAATTGGGTGCGTCTTATATGCCGGTGCGTCCTATAGGGCGAAAAATACGGTATCTCCCTGAGAATGAAAAGGATCAGGTGGCTGTAATTCTAATTCATGCCTGATCCTTCTCTCCCCAACTCTTACCGTAAGAGAAGAGTCCATAGACCATCATATGTGTTACATCAGTGTTTCCCAACCAGTCTGCTTCCAGTTGTTGCAAAACTACAACTCCCAGCATGTCCGGACAGCCTTCTCTAACAAGTATAGCCCGCTTTATAGATTGCCTGTTAGTGTAACATTTCAAAGCATTATTTTAGCAAGCACGTTTTCCCATTCATCCCATGAAAAAATGTACTATCAAATAAACTATATGTACCTGAGAATGATGGTAATAAAAAGTACAAGCGATATGCAGCATAAAACAAGCTATACAGCTATGTCAATAGAAAAATATCAAAAGTTAGGCTTTTAAAGGGGTACTCCACTGGCCAGCATTCGGAAGTAAATGTTCCGAACGCTGTTTTCGCACTGCAGGGGTCGGCCATGCCCCTCGTGATGTCACGGGCACGCCCCTCAATGCAAGTCTATGGGAGGGGGCGTGACTGTCCTATAGACTTGCATTGAGGGGACGTAGCCGTGACATCACGAGGGGCGTGGCTGACCCCCGCAGCGCCAAAAAAACTACTTTCGGAACATTTACTTCCGAATGTCATAATCAATGTCATAATCCAAAGTCCCATATACCAGTCAAGGAGAGGCTAGGATGTAAGAAACCTGTCTAGAGGAAAAGTTGCCCAGTTGCCCATAGCAACCAATCAGCTTGCTTCTTTCATTTTTAACAAGGCCTCTGCAAAATGAAAGAAGCGATCTGATTGGTTGCTATGGGCAACTGGGCAACAAAATGTCAATCATAGCTGGGTACAATAGGGTACATAACAAAAAAAAAATCTCTATCCCTCTAAATATATATGTAAACGTTAACATAGGTAAAACAATAACCCATGATAAACACAAATATCTCATATAAATATATCATATAGTAACCAAATAACAAGGAGGAAATATTGGCATCATACCCAGGGAACTCTGGGTACATCACACGACAGTAGATCACATGACCCCGGAAGGTCCTATACATTTGTACAACTCTATATACAAAGAACCATATGTGCAATACATTTACAATGCATTTATATGAAGCAGTAACTGATGAGCAAGGGGGGGGGGGGGGGGAAGCCCTACAGGAGAGCCCTACAGGAGAGCCCTAAGGACTGCAGGGACTCTTCCTGAGGGGACTTAGGAAGGATACAGGACCATGGGGGAGATTTATCAAAACCTGTGCAAAGAAAATGTTACCCAGTTGTCCATAGCAACCAATCCGATTGCTCCTTTCGTTTTGCAGAGGCCTTGTTAAAAATGAAAGAAGCGAGCGGATTGGTTGCTATGGGTAACTGGTCGACTGACTTTTCCTCGGCACTAGTTTTGATGAATCTCCCCCCATGTCCTGTACCGGGATACCACAATAATGGATAGTGAATTGAAGATCTGTAACACTAAATCAGGTCTGGATAAAGGGATGGTCTTCTTAAAGGGGTGGTCTTCTTAAAGGGGTGGTCTTCTGGAAAGGTGGAGAGGTTTAACATTATACAGTATAAACCAGATCTGCTTATAGCTGTATCAATTTCTGCACAGGCATAATGTCAGAAATCATATAATAATCCTTGCAATGGTGGCCATTTGGTTGCTGTACTGAGCAGAAGTACCATTCAGTAGCTTGGGAAAGTGTTAGTGGGTTTTCCCGCTGTGTATTTGAAAGTGGGCGGGCTCTTCTCGGCTGTCCGCAGCAGATTTTCCGCGGCGGAATGTACTCTGTGGAAAATCCGCCGCAAGCCCTATTGAAGTCAGTAGGGACTGAGGCGGATTTTCCGCAGCATAAATTCCTCCGCGGAAAATCTGCTGCGGACAGCCGAGAAGAGCCTGCCCACTTTCAAATACGCACCGAAATACCCGCTAAAAAATCTGCGTGTGTGAATGTACCCTTAAAAGGTTTTTTTTTTATTATTATTATTTTTTTTTTTGGGGGGGGGGGATAAAAGGGGTACTCCGGGGGAAAAAATTTTTTTTAATCAACTGGTATCATACAGTTAAACAAATATGTAAATTACTTTTATTTAAAAATCTTAATCCTTCCAGTACTTATCAGCTGCTGTATGTGTGGTTTCCCGGTACCGCATCTTATACGGTACCTATGTATGTGTGGGTCCCCATAGCCCGAGTCCCTAGGACGTAGGGATCCCTGTTGTGTAGCCTACCCCTTGTCGCCTCTATTCCAACTAATAGCCTAGTAATGTATGTAAGGTTGATGTAAATATAGTAATATATGTAAATAAATGGTTAATTACCTGTTCCATAGCGTTGCAGGACCTGCAGGTCACGTGACTAGGTAAACTCTATGGTATTCTGCTTAAGGACCTTTGGAGGCCCTGTGACATAAGCAATCCCATTACTCTCTGTAATGGTGAGTGACGGATGTTCGGACCAATCGGATTCACCCCGCCCCCTGCCGATATAAGGGAGCGGCGGCCATCTTTTCTCTCTCTTGTTCCTGGGCTGTCAAACAAGAAGGATCTGCGCAGCAACTATCGCAGTGAGTTAGGCCCGAGCCTTGCGGCAACGGCTGAGTAATTCAGAATAGAGAGTGTATCAATTCCCAGACACTCTGCAGCATCACCGGACCTAATAAAACCCCTAAATCCGGACGGATCTGCAAATATCTACCCTAATTTCAGAGACTGTCTAAATAGCTCAAGGTCCGCAACAACTGTCAGTCACTGATCAATATAAGGACTGTTTGTACGAGACTGTTACTGTGCATTGGATGTATCGCAAGCACTTAAGTAAAGTTGTTCAAGTTCAATCTCCTTGTGGACCTTCAGTCATAATAGGCCGGATAGGCCGGAGCATTACCTTAGCATATCAGCCCTCAGCCTGGCATCACAAACTATAGGGTTAACATTAACCCCTCATATACCGGTACCATACCACCACTACCATACACCCCCCAAGGGCTACCACATATGCTCCAGAGGAAGGCCCCTTTCACACAGCCGTCAAAGTCTCTTATTTTTTTCCTGACTTTAACCCCTTAAGGACCAAGGACGTACCGGTACATCCTTGGTCCTGCTCTCCTGATATAACTCGGGGTTACACAGTAACCCCGCGTCATATCATGGCGGGCCCGGCGTCATAGTGAAGCCGGGACCCGCTTCTAATAGCGTGCAGCGCCGATCGCGGCGCCGCGCGCTATTAACCCTTTAGCCGCGCGCTCAGAGCTGAGCCGTGCGGCTAAAAGCGAAACCGAAAGTTGCCGGCTAGCTCAGTGGGCTGTTCGGGATAGCCGCGGCGAAATTGCGGCATCCCGAACAGCTTACAGGACAGCGGGAGGGCCCCTACCTGCCTCCTCGCTGTCCGATCGCCGAATGACTGCTCAGTGCCTGAGATCCAGGCATGAGCAGTCATGCGGCAGAATCGTCGATCACTGGTTTCCTATGAGAAACCATTGATCAATGATGAAGATCAGTGTGTGCAGTGTTATAGGTCCCTATGGGATAACAATGATCAGTGTGTGCAGTGTTATAGGTCCCTATGGGATAACAATGATCAGTATAAGAGATCAGTGTATGCAGTGTTATAGGTCCCTATGGGAGCTATAACACTGCAAAAAAAAAGTGGAAAAAAAAAAAGTGAATAAAGATCATTTAACTCCTCCCCTATTAAAAGTTTGAATCACCCCCCTTTTCCAATAAAAAAAAAAAAACACAGTGTAAATAAAAATAAAAATAAACATATATGGTATCACCGCGTGCGGAAATGTCCGAATTATATAAATATATCATTAATTAAACCACTCGGTCAATGGCGTGCGCGCAAAAAAATTCCAAAGTCCAAAATAGTGCATTTTTGTTCACTTTTTATTTCATTTAAAAATGAATAAAAAAGCGATCAATAAGTCCTATCAATGCAATAATTGTACCGTTAAAAACTTCAGATCACGGCGCAAAAAATGAGCCCTCATACCGCCCCATACACGGAAAAATAAAAAAGTTATAGGGGGTCAGAAGATGACAATTTTAAACGTATTAATTTTCCTGCATGAAGTTATGATTTTTTCCAGAAGTACGACAAAATCAAACCTATATAAGTAGGGGATCATTTTAATCGTCTGGACCTACAGAATAATGATAAGGTGTAATTTTTACCGAAAAATGTACTACATAGAAACGGAAGCCCCCAAAAGTTACAAAACGGCATTTTTTTTTCAATTTTGTCGCACAATGATTTTTTTTTCTGTTTCACCGTAGATTTTTGGGCAAAATGACTGACGTCCTTACAAAGAAGAATTGGTGGCGCAAAAAATAAGCCATCATATGGATTTTTAGGTGCAAAATTGAAAGAGTTATGATTTTTTAAAGGCAAGGAGCAAAAAACGAAAATGCAAAAACGGAAAAACCCCGGTCCTTAAGGGGTTAAAGGCCGTTCTCATGACGGGTCCCGGCGGCTCCCATTTACAATTATGGGGTCTGCCAGGCTCTGTTATGAATAGCGGGAGAAAAAGACGGCACAAGCAATAGTTTTTCTCCCGCTATTCTGCCCGGCTCTCCCGACGGCCATCACACCGCCGTGTGCTAACGGCAGCGTGAAAGAAGCCAAAGTTGTGTAGTTCTTTCCAGTCTGACCACAGTGCTCTCTGCTGACACCTCTGTCCGTGTCAGGAACTGTCCAGAGTAAGTTTGCTATGGGGATTTTCTTCTACTCTGGACAGTTCCTGACACGGACAGAGGTGTCAGCAGAGAGCACTGTGGTCAGACTGGAAAGAACTACACAACTTCCTCCGTAATATACAGCAGCTGATAAGTCCTGGAAGGATTAAGATTTTTTTTTTCTTTAATAGAAGTCATTTACAAATCTGTATAACTTTCTGGAACCAGTTGATATGAAAAAAAATTGTTTTCCATTGGAGTACCCCTTTTATCATTCATCAAGGCCCCAATTGGCCTATATTTTTGCGAAATCGCAGGACACAGCGTTCGCCATATTTACGATACAACCTTTTCCTGCCTGTATGGCTTTATGGACTAGCGTATCAAGCGGCCATTTTGTGGGCGTGCTTTTTCTAGGCGCACAGTTTATACACGGATTTATGATGCGAGTTTTGCGCAACGGCCACACCAGGCCCCACCGGGCTGACTGACAAGTGCGCTCCACATGAGCTCTGTAAACTTTAGCCGGCATTTAAATGTAGGCGGAAAAAGAAGAAAAAAAAAACGTAAGTCGCAAATTTTAATAAAGGACCCACTAGGTGACCTTCTACAGCACACCACGGTATACGACGGCTGCGTCGTACTGAATAAGCGCACTGAATAGACTGCTATGCTGTGGTGATCACATGACCCATTCCCAATCCGATATCCGTCATGTTCGGCGTTGGCGAGACCTGTTCAGTAAAACAGACCAAAACTAACACGAACCGCGCCAAATGTGTCATTTTATACATTTTTTAAGTAAAATATTGGGGTTCAGGAACTGCGGCCCTGCGGTGGCGCAAGAAAATGACTGGTGAATTGCGCCAAAGTCATTGTTGTATTGAAATAATGAGATATTTTATGTAAAGTATGGCCACAGGCTATGTCTCACTACCTGTGGATGCAAAACTACAACTCCCATCATGCCCTGACAGCCTTCGGCTGTCAGGGCATGATGGGAGTTGTAGTTTTGCAGTAGCTGGAGTGAAACCGGTAGTGAGACACGGATAAGGGACATGACGCGGTTATAAAGACAGGAAGAGGCGTGTACCAATGACGTCACTCGCCGCCTCACGTCTTGATGGACGGACCGATTAGCCAATCAGCGGAACGGGGCGTGGTTCTATTACGGCAAAAACCTCATAGCGCGTCGCTTGGGGGCGTGGCTTATCAGCCCCGTTGCTCCCTGGGAAAAAAACAAACATGGCGACTTCCTTGAGAAGCGAGTGACCTGTGTATGTGCTGGAGGTAACTGTGTGCGGTTTATTAGGGCCGGGTATGGTTCTGGGATGATTGTAGGACTACAACTCCCAGCATGCAGTGACAGCCAGCTGGTAATTGTAGTTCTACACCAGGTGGGGTAAGAATTGGGACTGCAAAGCGGACACTAAGTTATAAAGAGTCTCAATTTAACCCCTTCACGACCCCCAAATTTTAATATGTGACTTACGTTTTGTTTTCCCTACTCACCTTCTAAGACCCCCCCCCCCCCCATACAATTATTGTTTTAACGCTGTTTTAGGGTTAAATGTTTGCGGGACAGGTTGTACTTTCCATTGGCGCACTTTATTTTATCATGTAATGTATTACGAAGCAATAAAGATGTGTAAAAATGGAAAAAAAAATTGCGCAATTTTTTGGGCCTTATATATATATATTTTTTTTTTGGAGAAGTCACAATACAGCAAAACTGACATGCTAACTTTATTCTCTGGGTCAGTACGAGTCCAATGATACCAAACATAGAGCTTGTTTCGCTTTATGGTTAACCCTTTGGGGACGGAGGGTTTTTCCGTTTTTTGGAACTTTAGTTTTTTCCTCCTTACCTTTTTAAAATCCTAACCCTTTTAATTTTGCACCTAAAAATCCACATGATGGCCTATTTTTTGTGCCACCAATTCTACTTTGTAATGACGTCAGTCATTTTACCCAAAAATCTATGGCGAAACGGGGGGAAAAAAAAATCGTTGTGCGACAAAATTGAAGAAAAAATGCCATTTTGTAACTTTTGGGGGCTTCCGTTTCTACGCAGTGCATATTTCGGTAAAAATGACACCTTATCATTATTCTGTAGGTCCATACGGTTAAAATGATACCCTACTTATATAGGTTTGATTTTGTCGTACTTCTGGAAAAAAAATCATAGCTACATACACGAAAATTCTTCTGACCCCTATAACTTTTTTATTTTTCCTTGTATGGTGCAGTATGAGGACTCATTTTTTGCGCCGTGATCTGAAGTGTTTAGCAGGGACCATTTATGTATTGATCAGACTTTTTGATCACTTTTTCTTAATTTTTTGATGATATAAAAAGTGACCAAAAATACGCTATTTTAGACTTTGTAATTTTTTGCCGCATACACCATTGACCGTTTAACAATATATTTTTTTAATTCGGACATTTCCGCACGCGGCGATACCACATATGTTTTTTTTTATTTACATTGTTTTATTTTTTTAAAATGGGAAAAGGGGGGTGATTCAAACTTTTATTAGGGAAGGGGTTAAATGATCTTAACTTTTTTTTTCTTTTTTTTTTTTGCAATGTTATAGCTCCCATAGGAGACTATAACACTGCACACACTGATCTTTTACACTGATTATTGTTATCCCATAGGGGGCTATAACACTGCACACACTGATCTTTTACACTGATTATTGTTATCCCATAGCGGACTATAACACTGCACACACTGATCTTTTACACTGATTATTGTTATCCCATAGCGGACTATAACACTGCACACACTGATCTTTTACACTGATTATTGTTATCCCATAGGGGGCTATAACACTGCACACACTGATCTTTTACACTGATTATTGTTATCCCATAGGGGGCTATAACACTGCACACACTGATCTTTTACTTTGATCAATGGTCTCTCTTAGGAAACCATTGATCAATGATTCTGCCGCTTGACTGCTCATGCCTGGATCTCAGGCACTGAGCAGTCATTCGGTGATACCAGGAGGCAGGTAAGGGACCCTCCTGCTGTCCTACAGCTGTTTGGGATGCCGCGATTTTGCCTCGGCAATCCCGAACAGCTCCCTGAGCTAACCGGCATTAGTTTACTTTCACTTTAGACGCGGCATTCAACTTTGAACGTCGCGTCTAAAGGGTTAATAGCGTGCGGCACCGCGATCAGTGTTGCACGCTATTAGCCACGGGTCCCGGCCGTTGTTAGAGGCCGGGCCCGACCCGCTATGACGCGGGGCCACAGCGTGGCCCTGTGTTATAGAAAGGAAGTGGGCGAAGGGCGTACAGGTACGCCCTCCGTTCCCAACAGGTTAAAGACCAGGCCATTATCATTTTTGCGCTTTTGTTTTTTCCTCATCACCTTCTAAAAATCCTAACGCTTTCAATTTTCCACCTACAGACCCATATGAGGCTTGGTGTTTTTTGTGCCACCAATTTAACGTGGTAATGGCCACAATCATTACACCACAAAATCAATGGTGAAACCAAGAAAAAATGATGTGTTGTGCAAAATTGAACACAACACAAGTTTGTAACTTTTGGGGGCTTCCGTTACTATGCAGTGCACTTTTTGGTAAAAATGACACCTTATATTTATTCTGTAGGTCCATACAATTCAAATTGATACTCAATTTATATAGGTTTGATTTTGTTTTACTTCTTTTAAAACTTTTTGCACAAAAAATTTGCATCTGAAAAAATGTCTTCTGACCCCTATAACTTTTTTATTTTTACGTATACGGAGATGTGTGAGGGCTTAGTTTTTTGCGCCGTGATCTGTAGTTTTTATTGGTACAATTTGTTTTGTTGGGCCTTTTATTTTATTTTTTATTTTTAGTCACTATAGGGGACTATTACATGCAATCCTTGGATTGTATACACTGCTTAATGCTATACCATACCATAGCATTGATCAGTGTTATCGGTGCTCTGCTGCTCCAGCCCGCCATGGCTGACTGGAGCTTCATACCATCAATCAGATGGCGAGGAGGCAGGTTAGGGCCCTCGCACCATCCTCTCCACTTATCGGGTAACTACGGTAACCGTGATTTCCGGCATTAGACACGGGTCAACTTGCTATAACTTACACTCAGCTCCTGAGCCCGTGTCATAGAAGGGGAGGTGTAAAAAAAAAAAAATTGGTTTATTGATGTTTATCACTTTTTTTTTAATTCTTATCTGGTATGTGATGTGATCAAAAATCTGCAATTTTGACATTCGATTTTTTTTTTTGCATTTGTTGTGTACAGTGCGAGATCAGGAATGTAATAATGTAATAGTTCGGACAATTACGCATGCTGTGATACCAAAAATGATTTAGTTGATATTTATTTATTTTTTTATTGGGAAAAGTAGGTTGAATAACATTTTTAATAAAATGTAGATTTTTTTTTTATACTTTTTAAAAAAAATGTTAAAATTTTTTTAAATTGTTTGCACTTTTGCTGTTTTGTAATGTAATCTTCCCTTTTTTGTTTTTCAGGTTGTGTGACTGATCAACTGTATACATTTTGTTGTCATTTAAGATGTGGGCTGTGACCCGGCTGCTGTGGGGGAGCGGCCCCCTCGTGTCTCAGGCGTCCCGCTCATTTTCTCTTGGTGAGTTCTACTGAAAATTGATATGATCAGAACATGCTGAAGTGTATGGATGTTCTGATATAGTTACCAGAACCTCCATAACCCTCAGAATGAAACAAAAAAATGATTTATGGGGAGATTTATCAAAACCTGTGTAGGGGAAGAGCAGTGCAGTTGCCCATAGCAACCAGTTAGATCACTTTTTCATTTTTAGAGTCCTGTGAAAAATGAAAGAAGCGATCTGATTGGTTGCTGTGCTCTTCCTCTACTCAGGTTTTGATAAATCTCCCCCTTTAGTCCTCAGAATATCCTTAGAAACACTGTGTAGTGTTTCTAAGACGTTATGTATCAATGGTCTTTTGTAAATGAAAAATAAGACTAAATATATAGTATTCTGTAGAGATGAGCAAACTTACAGTAAATTCGATTCGTCACGAACTTCTCGGCTCGGCAGTTGATGCCTTTTCCGGCATAAATTAGTCCAGCTTTTATGTGCTCCCGTGGGCTGGAAAAGGTGGATACATTCCTAGCAGACTCTTTCCTAGGACTGTATTCACCTTTTCCAGCCAACCGGAGCACCTGAAGGCTGAACTAATTTATGCAGGAAAAGTCAGCAACTGCCGAGCCGAGAAGTTCGTGACGAATCGAATTTACTGTAAGTTCGCTCATCTCTAGTCTTCTGATATGAATATATTAGTATTATATTAATAGACTAATAATGAAATGAAGATACAAAAAAATAATAGAAAATAAATAAAAATTAGAAGAAAAATCTAAAGATAATATGCAGTAGAAGGATATGTCATTATTTATGTCTTTAATCTTATAAAATTGAATAATAAGCCAAACCTCAGGGCCCTTATGGTCAGCTATTTATTAAAATTACACGCTTCAATTTGAATGGGCACTGTCAGATCCAAAAAGTTTTTGTATGTTGTTACTGATGAAAAATACTGATGGAAAATACATGCAACTGTCTCCACTGAGCGGTGAGTGCACGTACGTGCTTCTTTATTTGTTAATATTGATACTTCATACTCTGTGTATGTGCACCCCGCAGTACAGGTGTAGTTTGCCTTTTGTGTGCTCTCCCTTCTTCCTATCTTACTGTTGGAAGATTTGTAAATTACTTCTATTAAAAAATCTTAATCCTTTCAGTACTTATGAGCTGCTGAAGTTGAGTTGTTCTTTTCTAAGTGCTCTCTGAGGACACCTGTCTCGGTAACTGTCCAGAGTAGAAGCAAATCCCCATAGCAAACCTCTTCTACTCTGTGCAGTTCCCGAGACAAGCAGAGATGTCAGCAGAGAGCTTTGTTGCCAGACAGAAAAGAACAACTCAACTTCAGCAGCTGATAAGTATTGGAAGGATTAAGATTTTTTTAATAGAAGTGAGTCATGGACAAGAGATGACTCATGGACAAGGCTGCATGAGCAGATGCACCAATCGCCTCCCACCACAAGGGAGGGACACGCCCCCCTCCCACCACACACCAATCACCTTCCACCACCACAAGGAGGGACACCCCCCCCCTTCCACCACACACCAATCACCTCCCACCACCACAAGGAGGGACACGCCCCCCTCCCACCACACACCAATCACCTCCCACCACCACAAGGAGGGACACGCCCCCTTCCCCTGAGAGGTAATTTTTATAATATGTGATAGAGGAATAACAATTAAATGTACATGGCCAGGATTAGATACTGAATAACATTTATTTATTTTGTGGCATCTGACAGGTACACTTCAAGTTCTATGAAATGATAACCTACTCAGAAAAAAAAAACACTACTCAGTATATGCAATACAATCTGGAACAATATATAGTTACAATTCATTAAAGGGGTACTCTGGTGGAAAACTTTTTTTTATTTTTTATTTTATTTTTAAATCAACTGGTGCCAGAAAGTTAAACAGATTTGTAAATGACTTCTATTTAAAAATCTTAATCCTTCCAGTATTTATTAGCTGCTGAATACTGCAGAGGAAATTCTTTTCTTTTTGGAACACAGAGCTCTCTGCTGACATCATGACCACAGTGCTCTCTGCTGACATCTCTGATTTTTGAAATAGAAGTAATTTACAAATCTGTTTAACTTTCTGGCACCAGTTGATAAAAAAAAAAAATGTTTTTAATTTCCTCCGGAGTACCCCTTTAAGTTTTATGGATGGCCTTTATTATTGTCTTAGGTTACAATATTAATCAGTTTGTATCAGACGCCGCAGAATTAATAGCAGAACAAGCTGAAATAGGATGAGAAATCCCATACTGAAATGGCAGCGAACAGTAACTAACAATCCTAAATAAATGATAGTTATTGGTTGTAAAGTTTTACCCCCATGGGTAGCTATAGTAGATATTGGAATAACAATAGTTGATTTTAGCTAGAATGAAGGGGGAGGGGTCTGAAATAAAGGGGTCACAAATGGTGGAGGCCATTTATAGGGTTACATCCTGCTGACATGTTCCCTTTAACCCCTTAAAGGGGTTGTGCGCTGCCCTGCCTTTCGGAGCTCCGCACGCAGCGTCCGGAAGTTCATTACTCCGAACGCTGAGTGCGGGCTTTCGTGTTCGCGGCCGCCGGGCGTGACATCACGCCCGGCCCCCTCGTCACGCCGCCCCCTCAATGAAAGTCTGTGGGAAGGGGGCTTTGGTAAAGGGGGCGGACGGCCGCGAACACGGAAGCCCACACACAGCGTTCGGAGTAATGAACTTCTGGACGCTGCGTGCGGAGCTCTGAAAGGCAGGGCAGCGCACAACCCCTTTAAGGACCAAGCCCATTTCCACCTTAAGGACCAGGCCAGTTTTATTTTTGCGTTTTCGTTTTTTCCACCTCCGCCTTCTAAAATCCACAACTCGTTTATATTTCCATTGCAGACCCATATAAGGGCTTGTTTTTTCCGTGACCAATTGTACGTTGTAATGAAACCTCTCATTATACCATAAAATGTGCGGTGAACCCCAAAAAAAAAAATTTTAGGGCGGAAATTTCAATGAAAACCACAATTTTGCGCATTTTGGAGGGTTTTGTTTTCACACTATATACACTTTTTGGTAAAAATTACATGTGTTCTTTATTCTGTGGGTCAATACGATTAAAATGATACCCATCGCTAGATACTGTTATATTTTTGTACCGCTTAAAAAAAAAAAATCTAAAACTTTTTGTACAAAATCAGTAATCTAAAATCGCCCTATTTTGACCACCTATAACTTTTTTAAATTTTTCCATATATAGGGCGGTATGAGGTTAATTTTTTGCGCCGTCATCTGTACTTTTTATCGATACCACATTTGCATATATAAAACTTTTAGATCATTTTTTTATTTTTTTTAAATAAAATGTGACAAAAAAGCTGCATTTTGGACTTTTTAAATTTTTTACTTTTACGCCATTCACCGTACGGGATCATTAACATTATATTTTGATAGTACGGACATTTACGCACGTATGTTTATATAAAAAAAATGACGCTTTTTGGGGGTAAAATGGGAAAAATGCTTTTTATGTCCCCATAGGGGACTATCTATAGCAATCCTTTGATTGCTAATACTGTTCAGTATTATCGGTGATCTTCTGCTCGATCTCAGACCAGAGCAGGAGACCCCAGGAGACGGCCGGAGCCAGGTGAGGGGACCTCCGGCCGCGATGCTGGATGATCGGATCGCTGCGGCAGCGCTGCGGGCGATCCGATCATCCATTCAAAATACCGCAATGCCGCAGATGCCGTGATCTGTATTGATCACGGCATCTGAGGGGTTAATGGCGGACATCCGTGCGATCCTGGATGTCGGCCATTACGGGCGGGTCCCCGACTGCTACTAGCAGCCGGAACCTGCCGTGTATGGCGCGTGCACCGTTCCGATGCTCGCGGTCATACACAGGACGTAAATGTAGTCCCGCCAAACCAGGACGTACATTTACGTCCATGGTCGTTAAAGGGGTACTCCGGTGGAAAACTTTTTTTTTTAATCAACTGGTGACAGAAAGTTAAACAGATTTGTAAATGACTTCTATTAAAAAATCTTTACCCTTCCTGTACTTTTTAGCAGCTGCGTGCTACAGAGGAAATTCTTTTCTTTTTTAATCTCTTTTTGGTCTTGTCCACAGTGCTCTCTGCTGACACCTGATGCCCAAATCGGGAACTGTCCAGAGCAGGAGAAAATCCCCATAGCAAACCTATCCTGCTCTGGACAGATCCTGACACGGACAGAGGTGTCGGCAGAGAGCAGTATGGACAAGACGAAAAAGAAATTCAATGCACGCAGCTGCTAAAAAGTACTGGAAGGGTAAAGATTTTTTAATAGAAGTCATTTACAAATCTGTTTAACTTTCTGGCACCAGTTGATTAAAAAAAAAAAAAAAAAGTTTTCCACCGGAGTTCCCCTTTAAAGGGAACCTGTCAACAGGATGTAACCCTATAAATGGCCTCCACCATTTGTGACCTGAAAAGGTCTTTCTTGTATAGTTATATCCATTGGTCAGTTGTAGCGCTGCACATCTTATGAAAAACTTACTTGCGTGCTGTAGGTCAGTGTTTCCTAACCTAGTGTGCCTCCAGCTGCTGCAAAACTACAACTCCCAGCATGCACGGACAGCCTTTGGCCGGGAAACACTTCTCTAGGTAAATGGAGGACCAAGTGACCGCTGGGTGTGTCAAGACCAACTAAGAGTCCAGGTCAGTCATTGCAAAGGCCGACGTTGGGATTAGTTTGGTCTAGGACCTACCACCTGTGATGTGGATGGGGGTCCCAAGACCCCCTGTCTGGAAGCTGTAGTAGTCGACATAGACCACATAGTAAAGCAGACCAGATATAGTGGGGGTCTATTCAGTGTCTACCTGCCGGACACTTTTGGGGATCATCACCTCCGTTGGCTGTTCGGGCATGCTGGGAGTTGTAGTTTTGCAACAGCTGGAGGGACCCTGCTTGGGAAACGCTGTAATAGAGGCACGTCAAAAGTTTTGATCTATCAGGGTCTGGGTGTTCAGATAATGACTGATCACTAGAACGAGGGACGCCTGTAACTGAGCACTTCCTTCTTTCCCACTTTCTGTGGCGGTAGAGAACACGCTCAGCGCACACTTCTCCTGGCTTGTTCTAGCGATCGGTCAGACCCCCACTGACCGAACTTTTGACTTGCCTCCGCATCATGCAAATTTTTTTTATTTTAAAGGGGCACTCCGGCGCTTAGACATCTTATCCCCTCTTATCTAAAGGATAGGGGATAAGATGCCTGACCGCGGGGGTCCCGCCGCTGGGGACCCCCCCGTGATCTTGCACGCTGCACCCCGTTTAAAATCAGCGTGTTCGCTCCGGGTCTGATTACTGTCTATCACGGGGCCGGAGCATTGTGACGTCAAGGCTCCACCCTGTGTGACATCACGCTCCGCCCCCCATAATGCAAGCCTATGGGAGGGGGTGTGACAGCTGTCACGCCACCTCCCATAGGCTTGCATTGAGGGGGCGGAGCCTTGACGTCACAACGCTCTGGCCCCGTGATCGACAGTAATCAGACCCGGAGCGAACACGCTTCGGGGACTGATTTTAAACGGGATGCGGCCCCCGCGATCAGGCATCTTATCCCCTATCCTTTGGCGCTTCATAGCATCACTTAGCGCACAGCGCTGTACATTTACGGCGTGGCTGTGACACAAGCGCGGTCCTGGTGGCCGTCAGCAGCGATCGCGCTGATGTCTGCCATTAACCCCTCAGGTGCTGTGATCAATACAGATCTGCAGCAGTGCAGCACTTATAATGGCTGATCTGATCGCCCACGGCACTGCCGCAGGAATCCCCTCACCTGCATCTGTCTCCCGGGGTCTTCTGCGCTGATCTGCCTTCCAGCAGACCAGAGCAGAAGATGACCGATAATACTGATCAGTGCTATGCCCCATGCTTAGCACTGAACAGTGTTAGCAATCTATGCTATAAATAGTTCCCTATGGGGACTAAAAAAGTGTAAAATATATGTAAAATAAAGTTTGAAAAAAATGTGAAAGGGCCCCTCCCCCAATAAAGTTTTAAATCACCCCTTTTAATACAAAATCATCCATATTAATACAAAAAAGCATTAAAAAAAAAAAAATAATAAACATATTTGGTATCGTTGTGTGCGCAAATGTCCGAACTATGAAAAATATGTTAATGATCCCCTACGGCGAACGGTGTAAACGTTAAAAAAAAAAAAGTAAAATATTTTAGCTTTTTTGTCACATCAAACTGCAATTTTTTTTTATAAAAAGCAATCAAAAAGTCACATATACGCACGTACTGATTTTGTAGGAAAAAAAGTGTTTGAGATTTCTTAAAAGCAGTACAATAATAGAAATGTATGTATCCAGGGGAATCATTTTAATTGTACTGACCCAGAGAATAAAGAACACATGTCATTTTTACTGTAAAGTGTACAGCGCAAAAACGAAACCCCTCCAAATTTGCCAAATTTTAGGGTAAAATGAGTGATGTCATTACAAAGTACGACTGGTCACGCAAAAAACAAGCCCCATATGGGTCTGGGAATGGAAATATAAAAGTTATGAATTTTAGAAGGCGAGGAAGAAAAAACAAAAACGCAAAAATAAAATCGGCCTGGTCCTTAAGGGGTTAAAGAGATAGTGCCCATTTAAGAAATGTTTTCGCCGTAACCTCTTGATTAAACGAAGCAGATTTATGACATGTTCCCAGTCCCTGTGAAACAGAAGGTCGATCCCAGTAATAACCGGTCTCCATTGTGTCTTGTAGGGAGCTGCAGTCGTGCCCGGAGTTGCATGCCGCAACCGAAGAATGTAGATCGCTGGAACGAAAAGAGAGTGCAGTTTGGTGTTTATGATAATATCGGAATTTTGGGTGAGTCAAGGCTGCATAGAAGAATAAATCCAGTAGAGCAGTGGTCTCCAACCTATAGGTCTTAGCGAAAGCTGAACGTCAGCTGTCTGGGCTTGTGTAGGGTCAAAGAGCTACAGGTTTGAGATCATTGCTTAATGGCCGTATCTATAAACACTGCCTGATGTGATGTTGGGCATAGAAAGACGCTGCTGTCAAGTCAACCGTCCAGTGCCCAGCCTGTGTTGTACCCATCTGTGCTCCCGTTTGTCTGTTATCTTCCTTGTTCTGACTGCAGGCTTGGTGCACGGCAGGAAGTCTGATGCCGATGTCACCGCTGCTGCTTCCCCAACCCTGCTTGTAGCCAGCGGTCATGTCAACCTGCTCCTGCCGTGCACCAAGCCTGCCGCCATGTTAAGGAAGATAACAGACGAACGGGAGCACGGATGTAGGACAGGTAAGTATCGTTATCATCTGTGTCACTCGCAGTACACGCCTGTACCAACAGGTTAGTGATGACAGGTTCCCTTTTAAAGGTAAACTGACAGCCGGTTCACCCACACTTAAAGGGGTACTCCGGCGCTTAGACATCTTATCCCCTATGCAAAGGATAGGGGATAAGATGCCTGATCACGGGGGTCCCACAGCTGGGGACCCCGTGATCTTGCACGCTGCACCCCAGTTAAAATCAGTCCCCGGAGCATGTTCGTTCCGGGTCTGATTACCAGCGACCAAGGGGCAGGCGGCGTGTGATGTCACGCCTCCGCCCCCGTGTGAGGTCACGCCTCCGCCCCCGTGTGAGGTCACGCCTCCGCCCCCGTGTGAGGTCACGCCTCCGCCCCCGTGTGAGGTCACGCCTCCGCCCCTGTGTGAGGTCACGCCTCCGCCCCCGTGTGAGGTCACGCCTCCGCCCCCGTGTGAGGTCACGCCTCCGCCCCCGTGTGAGGTCACGCCTCCGCCCCCGTGTGAGGTCACGCCTCCGCCCCCGTGTGAGGTCACGCCTCCGCCCCCGTGTGAGGTCACGCCTCCGCCCCCGTGTGAGGTCACGCCTCCGCCCCCGTGTGAGGTCACGCCTCCGCCCCCGTGTGAGGTCACGCCTCCGCCCCCGTGTGAGGTCACGCCTCCGCCCCCGTGTGAGGTCACGCCTCCGCCCCCGTGTGAGGTCACGCCTCCGCCCCCGTGTGAGGTCACGCCTCCGCCCCCGTGTGAGGTCACGCCTCCGCCCCCGTGTGAGGTCACGCCTCCGCCCCCGTGTGAGGTCACGCCTCCGCCCCCGTGTGAGGTCACGCCTCCGCCCCCGTGTGAGGTCACGCCTCCGCCCCCGTGTGAGGTCACGCCTCCGCCCCCGTGTGAGGTCACGCCTCCGCCCCCGTGTGAGGTCACGCCTCCGCCCCCGTGTGAGGTCACGCCTCCGCCCCCGTGTGAGGTCACGCCTCCGCCCCCGTGTGAGGTCACGCCTCCGCCCCCGTGTGAGGTCACGCCTCCGCCCCCGTGTGAGGTTACGCCTCCGCCCCCGTGTGATATGTTTAACTCAGAGACAGCCAGGCTGACTTTACTCAGGTTCACCCTCGTTATAACCCACCCTGAGTACAGTGATCCCTCAACTTACAATGGCTTCAACATACAATAGTTTCATCATACAATGGTCTTTTCTGGACCATTGTAACTTGAAACCAGACTCGCCATCTAATGCTACAGATAGTCCAGATCTGTGAAACGTATCAATGGCCGGAAGATCTGACCAATCAGAATGGGCGTTCACTGGTAAAACCCCTGTATTACTGAAGTGTATGCACTGACTGGTGTCTGGTAGCGCCCCCTATAATACAGGGAGGTATTACATGTCCTGTACTACTCTGTACCTGTCCTAGGGTTAGCTGCTCCTTTGGACACCAGGTGAGGGCGACCCCATGTTACATTTTTAGGACACTGTGTACTGTACAGGACCCTGAAGAAGCTCCTGTCCTCTACATAGACAGTGATTACAGCTCCCAGCAGATCTTTCTTACTTTTAAATGTAAGGATTTGCTTTATCTCTATTAATTATCTACTTATTTTTCTTTAATCCTCACTTTTTCCTATTTTTGGTTGACCTTTTGGTGGCTTCAGAACCAGTTTCTAGGTTTCCATAGAGTTATGGTCTCTACATACAATGGATTCAACATACAATGGTCGTCCTGGAACCGATTAATCTTGTAACTTGAGGGACCTCTGTATTGGGCTTAGTGCGGGTGAACCTTGCTGTCAGTTTCCCTTTAAGATGTTCTCAGAGTCTTGACCTGCCATCAGCTCATTCTTTCTGTATGTTACAGGTGACTTTAAAGCCCATCCCAAGCAGTTGATCGTGGGCCCCTTCTGGCTGCGGGGCTGGCGGGGGAACGAGCTGCAGAGATGCATTAGGAAGAAGATGATGATCGGGAGTCGTATGTTCTATGACGAGAGGCATAAACTCAACAAAAGGATCAGCTTTCTGTACAGGAGGTTCAACCGCTACGGCAAACACCGCTGACACCGCCTCATCTGCTGCGGACAAAATAAATTATTACCGTTTCTTTAGTAGTTAGTTTCTATTTCTTTACTCAGCAGCGACAGCGAACTCCTATATTACCACGTGCAGCGCTCCCCCAGATACATAGAGGACGCTGTCCTGACCTCAATTAAATATTCCATTAGTCTGAGGCAGTCTTTCCCAACCAGGGTGCCTCCAGTTGTTGCAAACTACAACTCCCAGCATGCCTGGACAGCCGTTGGCTGTCCAGGCATTCTGGGAGTTGTAGTTTTGCAACAGCTGGAGGCACCCTGGTTGGGAAAGACTGATCTAAGAAAAGGTAAAAGAAATGGTAAACAAGGAATTTTGCAATCAACATGACATTATTAAAGGGGGTTATCCAGGAAAAAAACTTTTATTTATTTATTTATATATATATATATATATATATATATATATATATATTCAACTGGCTCCAGAAAGTTAAGCAGATTTGTAAATTACTTCTATTAAAAAAAAATCTTAATCCTTTCAGTATTTATGAGCTGCTGAAGTTGAGTTGTTCTCCTCGAAGTGCTCTCTAATGACACCTGTCTCGGGAACTGTCCAGAATAGAAGTGAATCCCCATAGCAAGCCTCTTATACTCTGTGCAGTTCCCAAGACAGACAGACAGATGTCAGCAGAGAGCACTGTTGGCAGACAGAAAAAAAAAAAAAAACTGAACTTCAACAGCTGGTAATTATTGGAAGGATTAAGAATTTTTAATAGAAGTAATTTACAATCTGTTTAACTTTCTGGAGCCAGTTGAGATATAAAAATAATTTTTTTCCTGGAATAAACTCTTTAAGTCAGCAGAATCCCATTGAAATCAATAGGAGTCTGCTGCAGCAGAAAGTCCGTGCAGAATTTTTTTGCGAACATTCCGCCTCAGGGTAGGGTCACAGCAAGCAAATCCGCAGTGGGTTTCCCACAGCTACAGTGCCGCAAACGGATTATGTTGCTACCCTATGGGTATGCTTTTTAATTTACTGCTGCGGAAATTCTGGCACCTGCCAACCCAATATGGTGCCTTTAAAACATCCTAATAAAAAAAAAAGGAAGCAGCAAGATCCACAAGGTGCTTCTTTATTTCTGAAACGGTATATGAGGGAAGACGAGAAGAGGTGCCCATAGGGCAGCATAGTACCATTAGTACATAAAGCCAATACGGGGTACATGGACACTCTCCTATAGTGGTTGTGCGAGTACAGGCACAGCACTATTGCAGGAAGCTGCTGTCGTTTTCATGCAACTTCGAGCTAAAATTGAAGAAAATCTAGATGAATAAATCTGGGCCATTGAGTTGCATTTTTATATTATCACTTGATGTGTTACAGGAAAAAAATTTGAAAATATCCAAAAGTATTAATTTTAAAAATGTTCCTCCACTTTGTTTTTTTTCCTCTGAAACACCTAAAGGGTTAAAGAATACCCCTCATGATCTTGTTACAATTTATAATCCTCCCAGTTCACTGCCCCCATCATGATAAACCACCCCCTGCCTTTATTTTAATATTTTTTTTTAGTTTTCTACCTTGATATTGCTCTGTATTCTCTGCTCAGTCAGATTCACAGACTGGGAAGGGGCGTTCCCCAGCAGGCGTGACATCATCTGAAGCCATACAGGGGAGAACTTCCTCCCTCACTCCGCTATACACAGCCCAGAGCAGTTCAGTGTGAGATGAGCTATGATTGGCTAAGGCTGCAAAATGTTTGAGGTTAGGTTTTGTCTTGGTTCAGAAAATGCCACAAAGACGCCACAACAACCGCACAGCATTTATTTTTATTTTTTTTTAGGGAAAAACAGAGGCAATGGCCAGATGTTAGCTAAAAGGGAGTAGGGAATTCTGAAACCCCAAACCCACTTGGTGCTTTCTCCTTTGGCCTTTTTTCCCACTCATCTTTAGCTTTTTTCGGTGGTTTAGGGCTCAGTGGCAGTTTTCCAAAATCACAACATGTTGAGAGTATAGCATTTTTTTTTTTTTTTTTTTTTAAATCTTGGGGGTTTTCTACCATAGAAGTCTATGGGATGAAAAAAAATTTTTTTTTTTTTATTTTTTTGTAAATTTTTGATAACCTAAGTCAAACAAAATGTTCTTGCTCTTCTCACTTGGCCGGTCAAAAGTCTCACAGAAAAGTGCCTAGTCACATGTGCGACATTTGAGAGACAAATTATAAGCAAAAAAATTCTACTAAATGCTTTTCTAAATGTCCCCCACTATGTGCTTCTCCCATTTTGCAGATTAAATACACCCACTGGAGTGTGATTTATCCATATTTAAAGGGATATTCCACCCATAGACATCTATTGTGGTGTGACATCATGAGGGGGCGTCGCGTGACGTCGCATCTCCAGTCCGGGAAATCCAGCGTTTCTGCAACTGGAGCAAATGGCGTGTGCAGCAGGGAGATCACGGGGAGGGGGTCCCAGCGGGAGGACTACAGCATTCAGACATCATATAAGATGTACAAACAAAATGTAAAGGAATTCCAGCTCACCACCTCGTAGTAGTGCACGGATCGGTGCCCGGCATGGCACTCCAACGTAGAACAGAAGAGCAATGATCCAGCACTTAAAAATACGAAAAAGCTTTATTGAAGATCACTGGACACAGGTAAAACCGACCATACCAGCAGACGCGTTTCGAGCGCATGCGCTCGAAACGCGTCTGATGGTATGGTCGGTTTTACCTGTGTCCAGTGATCTTAAAAATACGAAAAAGCTTTATTGAAGATCACTGGACACAGGTTAAACTGACCTGAGAAGCAATCAGATCATTATACAAGATTGTAGATGTGCACCATGTCTGTTTTCTAACCGAATTCACAGATTTGTAAATTACTTCTATAAAAAAAAAATCTTAATCTTTCCAGTACTTATTAGCTGCTGAATACTACAGAGGAAATTCTTTTCTTTTTGAAACACAGAGCTCTCTGCTGAATCACGAGCACAGTGCTCTCTGCTGACATCTCTGTCCATTTTAGGAACTGTCCAGAGCAGCATATGTTTTCTATGGGGATTTTCTCCTACTCTGGACAGTTCTTAAAATGGACAGAGATGTCAGCAGAGAGCTCTGTGTTCCAAAAAGAAAATAATTTCCTCTGTAGCACAGTGGTCCCTCAACATATGATGATAATTGGTTCCAGGAGAACCATCATATGTTGAAAACATCATATGTCGAGTAAATATGTCTATGTAAAAATGGTAATTGGTTCTGGGGCCTCGGAACCATTGTATGTTGAATCCATATCTCTATGGGAAACTGCTAATTGGTTCTGGGATGACCATTGTATGTGGAGTGTATGGGGAGTGTTTAACAAACCAGGGTGCCTCCAGCTGTTGCACAACTACAACTCCCAGCATGTATGTACAGCCATTGACTGTCTGGGCATGCTGGGAGTTATACTTTTGCAACAGCTGGAGGCACACTGATAGGGAAACATTGATGTATGGGGTGTATAGTGTGTCTATGTATTGTATGTGATATGTGATACCACATACAGTACTGTACAGTTCTTTAAATACCTTCAGGGGGGACAGAATGTCCTCCATTACCATCCTGCCGACTACAGCTCTATAGGAAAGGAAGGGGAGGGCAGCCAGCAGCTCATTGGATGCCTGCAGCAAGATGCTCCAGGCTATTGGCTATGGCTGCACTGGGGGGGCGGGGCTTACACTGAGCTCACAGTGGAAGCCTGTATGAGTTAGCAGGACAGCATGTGAGTAACAGGAGGCAGAACGGGGCACACGGGGCACATTAAACAACTATCTGTCAGTTACTGAAGTTGTCAGGGCTGTCAGATAGCTGTTTGTACGATGGACCCGACACACAGCAGCATCATATGTCGAGGCTGCCTTCAACAATGGGCTCTGAGAGGCCATCATATGTTGAAATTATCATATGTCGGGCCATCATAAGTAGCTTATAAGTACTGGAAGGATTAAGGTTTTTTAATAGAAGTAATTTACAAATCTGTTGAGCCAGTTGATTTAAAAAAGTTTTCCACTGGAGTACCCCTTTAAAATGGTAATGCAGCGGTCGGACCCCCCACGATCAGCCATTCATCATAGGGGATGAGTCTGTTTCGTAGACAGACTGCAGTTTGCGGCCCCTGCTGCTTCATTCATAGAGATGACGTCACCGCTATATAAGCGTCTGCCGGGTGAACGAGGGAGCGATGGGCTTCAGCTGCAGACATGGCCGGAGAGACGTGAGTGACACACAGCGCATAACATCTTCTACATCCTATAGATATAACGTCACAACATCTTCTACATCCTATAGATATAATGTCACAACATCTTCTACATCCTATATATATAACGTCACAATATCTTCTACATCCTATAGATATAACGTCACAACATCTTCTACATCCTATAGATATATCGTCACAACATCTTCTACATCCTATAGATATAACGTCACAACATCTTCTACATCCTATAGATATAACGTCACAACATCTTCTACATCCTATAGATATAACGCCACAACATCTTCTACATCCTATAGATATAACGCCACAACATCTTCTACATCCTATAGATATAACGTCACAACATCTTCTACATCCTATAGATATAACGTCACAACATCTTCTACATCCTATAGATATAACGTCACAACATCTTCTACATCCTATAGATATAACGTCACAACATCTTCTACATCCTATAGATATAACGCCACAACATCTTCTACATCCTATAGATATAACGCCACAACATCTTCTACATCCTATAGATATAACGCCACAACATCTTCTACATCCTATAGATATAACGCCACAACATCTTCTACATCCTATAGATATAACGCCACAACATCTTCTACATCCTATAGATATAACGTCACAACATCTACATCCTATAGATATAACGTCACATCTTCTACATCCTATAGATATAACGCCACAACATCTTCTACATCCTATAGATAACGTCACAACATCTTCTACATCCTATAGATATAACGTCACAACATCTTCTACATCCTATAGATATAACGTCACAACATCTTCTACATCCTATAGATATAACGTCACAACATCTTCTACATCCTATAGATATAACGTCACAACATCTTCTACATCCTATAGATATAACGTCACAACATCTACATCCTATAGATATAACGTCACAACATCTTCTACATCCTATAGATATAACGTCACAACATCTTCTACATCCTATAGATATAACGTCACAACATCTTCTACATCCTATAGATATAACGTCACAACATCTTCTACATCCTATAGATATAACGTCACAACATCTTCTACATCCTATAGATATAACGTCACAACATCTTCTACATCCTATATATATATTGTCACAAGACTTGGGCTGGGCAAGAGCTCATACTCTGCCAACCACTCACTGACATGTACACTCTAATGATTCTAAGAAGTTATCAGCAGCTGCAGAGGTATCATTTTCCAGCTGCTGTATGATCATAATACATCTTATCTGCTGCAGAACCTCATAATACCAACCTCAGCTGCTGCAGAACCTCATAATACATCAGATACTAAAGAATATTATAATACACACCTCATAATATCAACCTCAGCTGCTGCAGAACCTCATAATACACACCTCAGATACTGAAGAATATCTTAATACACCTCAGCTGCTGCAAAACATCATAAAACATGTCAGCTGTTGCAGAACCTCAATACCAACTGCAGCACATCATAATACACAACTCAGCTGCTGCAGAACATCATTATTCCCAGTTTATGCAGAACATAATAATACACATCAGCTACTGGAGTATATGATATGTCAGCTGCTGTAGAACCTCATAACACACACCTCAGCTGCTGCAGAACCTAATAACACACATCTCAGCCACTGCCTGACATTATTATAATACACACCTCAGCTGCTGCAGAACCTAATAACACACATCTCAGCCACTGCCTGACATTATTATAATACACACCTCAGCTGCTGCAGAACCTAATAACACACACCTCAGCCGCTGCCTGGAATTATTATAATGCACACCTCAGCTGCTGCAGAACCTAATAACACACACACTTCAGCCGCTGCCTGACATTATTATAATACACACCTCAGCTGCTGCAGAACCTAATAACACACACCTCAGCTGCTGCGTGACATTATTATAATACACACCTCAGCTGCTGCGTGACATTATTATAATACACACCTCAGCTGCTGCAGAACCTAATAACACACACCTCAGCCGCTGCCTGACATTATTATAATACACACCTCAGCTGCTGCAGAACCTAATAACACACACCTCAGCCGCTGCCTGACATTATTATAATACACACCTCAGCTGCTGCAGAACCTCATAACACACACCTCAGCCGCTGCCTGACATTATTATAGTACACACCTCAGCTGCTGCAGAACCTAATAACACACACCTCAGCCGCTGCCTGACATTATTATAATACACACCTCAGCTGCTGCAGAACCTCATAACACACACCTCAGCCGCTGCCTGACATTATTATAATACACACCTCAGCTGCTGCAGAACCTAATAACACACACCTCAGTCGCTGCCTGACATTATTATAATACACACCTCAGCTGCTGCAGAACCTAATAACACACACCTCAGCCGCTGCCTGACATTATTATAATACACACCTCAGCTGCTGCAGAACCTCATAATACACATCTCAGTCGCTGCCTGACATTATTATAATACACACCTCAGCTGCTGCAGAACCTAATCACACACACCTCAGCCACTGCCTGACATTATTATAACACACACCTCAGCTGCTGCAGAACCTAATAACACACACCTCAGCCACTGCCTGACATTATTATAATACACACCTCAGCTGCTGCAGAACCTAATAACACACACCTCAGTCGCTGCCTGACATTATTATAATACACACCTCAGCTGCTGCAGAACCTCATAATACACACCTCAGCCGCTGCCTGACATTATTATAATACACACCTCAGCTGCTGCAGAACCTCATAATACACATCTCAGTCGCTGCCTGACATTATTATAATACACACCTCAGCTGCTGCAGAACCTTATAACACACACCTCAGCCGCTGCCTGACATTATTATAATACACACCTCAGCTGCTGCAGAACCTAATAACACACACCTCAGCCGCTGCCTGACATTATTATAATACACACCTCAGCTGCTGCAGAACCTCATAACACACACCTCAGCCACTGCCTGACATTATTATATTACACACCTCAGCTGCTGCAGAACCTAATAACACACACTTCAGCCACTGCCTGACATTATTATAATACACACCTCAGCTGCTGCAGAACCTAATAACACACACCTCAGCCGCTGCCTGACATTATTATAATACACACCTCAGCTGCTGCAGAACCTAATAACACACACCTCAGCCGCTGCCTGACATTATTATAATACACACCTCAGCTGCTGCAGAACCTAATAACACACACCTCAGCCGCTGCCTGACATTATTATAATACACACCTCAGCTGCTGCAGAACCTAATAACACACACCTCAGCCGCTGCCTGACATTATTATAATACACACCTCAGCTGCTGCAGAACCTAATAACACACACCTCAGCCGCTGCCTGACATTATTATAATACACACCTCAGCTGCTGCAGAACCTAATAACACACATCTCAGTCGCTGCCTCACATTATTATAATACACACCTCAGCTGCTGCAGAACCTAATAACACACACCTCAGCCGCTGCCTGACATTATTATAATACACACCTCTGCTGCTGCAGAACCTAATAACACACACCTCAGTCGCTGCCTCACATTATTATAATACACACCTCAGCTGCTGCAGAACCTAATAACACACATCTCAGCCGCTGCCTGACATTATTATAATACACACCTCAGCTGCTGCAGAACCTAATAACACACACCTCAGTCGCTGCCTGACATTATTATAATACACACCTCAGCCGCTGCAGAACCTAATAACACACACCTCAGTCGCTGCCTGACATTATTATAATACACACCTCAGCTGCTGCAGAACCTCATAACACACACCTCAGCCGCTGCCTGACATTATTATATTACACACCTCAGCTGCTGCAGAACCTCATAATACACATTTCAGTCGCTGCCTGACATTATTATAATACACACCTCAGCTGCTGCAGAACCTAATAACACACACCTCAGCCGCTGCAGAACTTCTATATGGAAATGCAGGGTGTAAGTTGCAGAATGGCCTCTATTGCTGGAAATAATTCAGTAGAACTCAGTTCATGTAATAGATATATATGACAATTCCCTAATATAATATTTTAGGTACCTGTATGGGCAGTGGTCTCCAAACTGTGGACCTCCAGCTGTTGCAAAACTACAACTCTCAGCATGCCCGGACAGCCAAAGGCTGTCCGGGCATGCTGAGAGTTGTAGTTTTGCAACAGCTGGAGGTCCACAGTTTGGAGACCACTGCTATAGGGTACTAGGATACTGTTTTAGCTCCTGGGCCCCCTCCCCTATGTAAAATGTGTAACTGGGTCCCAATCTACCATTTATAACACAGACTCATTGGGCCCTTAATGAACCAGGGCCCAGCTGCAGCTGCTTCCACTGTGGCCCCTATAGCGACACCATCAGCAATGGAAATCAGTACATATCGGGGGAGATTTATCAAAACCTGTGTAAAGGAAGAGTGGTGCAGTTGCCCATAGCAACCAATCAGATCGCTTCTTTCATTTTCCATAGGCCTCTTTAAAAATGAAAGAAGAAATCTGATTGGTTGCTATGGGCAACTGCACCGCTCTTCGTCAACACAGGTTTTGATAAATCTCCCCCATTGTGTATTATTTTACTCCCTTTTTTTTTTTTTACCCCTCAGGTCGCCCCCTACTGTTGCTTTCAGGTCCAACCATCCGGAGCCAGAACACAACATCAGCGGAGACCGAAGGCTCAGTGTTACTCAGGAACAACTCCATGAGGTGAATAGTGTGCAGAGGATTGATTCATCCCTCATTGTATCTGCTTCTGGGAAAGCTGGGTGGCAAGTAGAGATGAGCGAACTTACAGTAAATTCGATTCGTCACGAACTTCTCGGCTCGGCGGTCGCTGACTTTTCCTGCATAAATTAGTTCAGCTTTCCAATGCTCCGGTGGGCTGGAAAAGGTGGATACAGTCCTAGGAAAGAGTCTGCAAGGACTGTATCCACCTTTTCCAGCCCACAGGAGCACCTGAAAGCTAAACTAATTTATGCAGGATAAGTCATCAACTGCCGAGCCGAGAAGTTCGTGACGAATCGAATTTACTGTAAGTTCGCTCATCTCTAGTGGCAAGCATAACGGCCATCCTGACAACCCCATTATCCTTTCCGAGACTCCTGAACAGCAGAAATGTCTGTGTAATGTCCCAGTACAGGACATGGTCCTGCACTACACTTAGGCCCTGTCCAGGTTGAGTCCCTCGGTGACCTGGGGGCTCTCCTGCAGTGTCTCCCCTGCTGTTAGTATAATGTTATTAAGGGTATATTCACACTACGGAATTCCCGCGGAATTCCACGGGCGGAATTCCGCAAGCGGAATTCCGCGGTGTGAACTTAAAGGGGTACTCCGGTGAAAACCTTTTTTCTTTTAAATCAACTGGCTCCGGAAAGTTAAACAGATTTGTAAATTACACTGCGGCACTGCGTGAGTGTGCTGGATTTGGAACGGCAGGTAGGAGTTGGTGTAGCTGTAATGCCTCAGGTGGTGCTCAGATAATGCAAGCAAAGTTCATAGTATCCGTGAAGAGAAATGGAAATATCGGCACTCACCAGTGTGGCTGCAGGGTCTTCTTTATTGAGACATACTCACATGCGGGGTACAGAAGAGAGGGGAGTGGGGGGACAAGTGGTGGCGATCGAGCTCTAGTTTCACACACTTGGTGTGCTTCGTCCGGACTCTCATCTCCCTGTGTATCACCTCATCCTGGTCTAATGTATCTGAGCGTTCTCATCTCCCTGTGTATCACCTCATCCTGCTCTAATGTATCTGAGCGCTCTCATCTCCCTGTGTATCACCTCATCCTGCTCTAATGTATCTAAGCTCTCTCATCTCCCAGTGTATCACCTCATCCTGCTCTAATGTATCTGAGCTCTCTCATCTCCCGGGTATCACCTCCTTCTGCTCTAATGTATCTGAGCCCTCTCATCTCCCTGTGTATCACCTCATCCTGCTCTATTGTATCTGAGCGCTCTCATCTCCCTGTGTATCACCTCATCCTGCTCTAATGTATCTGAGCGCTCTCATCTCCCTGTGTATCACCTCATCCTGCTCTAATGTATCTAAGCTCTCTCATCTCCCAGTGTATCACCTCATCCTGCTCTAATGTATCTGAGCGCTCTCATCTCCCTGTGTATCACCTCATCCTGCTCTATCGTATCTGAGCGCTCTCATCTCCCTGTGTATCACCTCATCCTGCTCTAATGTATCTGAGCTCTCTCATCTCCCGGGTATCACCTCCTTCTGCTCTAATGTATCTGAGCCCTCTCATCTCCCTGTGTATCACCTCATCCTGCTCTATTGTATCTGAGCGCTCTCATCTCCCTGTGTATCACCTCATCCTGCTCTAATGTTTCTGAGCGCTCTCATCTCCCTGTGTATCATCTCATCCTGCTCTAATGTATCTGAGCGCTCTCATCTCCCTGTGTATCACCTCATCCTGCTCTATCGTATCTGAGCGCTCTCATCTCCCTGTGTATCACCTCATCCTGCTCTAATGTATCTGAGCGCTCTCATCTCCCTGTGTATCACCTCATCCTGGTCTAATGTATCTGAGCGCTCTCATCTCCCTGTGTATCACCTCATCCTGGTCTAATGTGTCTGAGCTCTCTCATCACCCTGTGTATCACCTCATTCTGCTCTAATGTATCTGAGCTCTCTCATCTCCCTGTGTATCACCTCATCCTGCTCTATCGTATCTGAGCGCTCTCATCTCCCTGTGTATCACCTCATCCTGCTCTATCATATCTGAGCGCTCTCATCTCCCTGTGTATCACCTCATCCTGCTCTAATGTATCTGAGCGCTCTCATCTCCTTGTGTATCACCTCATCCTGCTCTAATGTATCTGAGCCCACTCATCTCCCTGTGTATCACCTCATCCTGCTCTAATGTATCTGAGCGCTTCTTCTCCCTGTGTATCACCTCATCCTGCTCTATTGTATCTGAGCGCTCTCATCTCCCTGTGTATCACCTCATCCTGCTCTAATGTATCTGAGCCCACTCATCTCCCTGTGTATCACCTCATCCTGCTCTAATGTATCTGAGCTCTCTCATCTCCCTGTGTATCACCTCATCCTGCTCTATTGTATCTGAGCTCTCTCATCTCCCGGGTATCACCTCATCCTGCTCTAATGTATCTGAGCGCTCTCATCTTCCTGTGTATCACCTAATCCTGGTCTGATGTGTCTGAGCTCTCTCATCTCCCTGTGTATCACCTCATCCTGCTCTAATGTATCTGAGCCCACTCATCTCCCTGTGTATCACCTCATCCTGCTCTAATTTATCTGAGCTCTCTCATCTCCCTGTGTATCACCTCATCCTGCTCTATTGTATCTGAGCTCTCTCATCTCCCTGTGTATCACCTCATCCTGCTCTAATGTATCTGAGCACTCTCATCTCCCTGTGTATCACCTCATCCTGCTCTAATGTATCTGAGCGCTCTCATCTCCCTGTGTATCACCTCATCCTGCTCTAATGTATCTGAGCGCTCTCATCTCCCTGTGTATCACCTCATCCTGCTCTATCGTATCTGAGCGCTCTCATCTCCCTCGGTATCACCTCAGCCTGCTCTAATGTATCTGAGCGCTCTCATCTCCCTGTGTATCACCTCATCCTGCTCTATCGTATCTGAGCGCTCTCATCTCCCTCGGTATCACCTCAGCCTGCTCTAATGTATCTGAGCGCTCTCATCTCCCTGTGTATCACCTCAGCCTGCTCTATCGTATCTGAGCGCTCTCATCTCCCTCGGTATCACCTCATCCTGCTCTATCGTATCTGAGCGCTCTCATCTCCCTGTGTATCACCTCATCCTGCTCTATTGTATCTGAGCGCTCTCATCTCCCTGTGTATCACCTCATCCTGGTCTAATGTGTCTGAGCTCTCTCATCTCCCTGTGTATCACCTCATCCTGCTCTAATGTATCTGAGCGCTCTCATCTCCCTGTGTATCACCTCATCCTGCTCTAATGTATCTGAGCGCTCTCATCTCCCTGTGTATCACCTCATCCTGCTCTAATGTATCTGAGCGCTCTCATCTCCCTGTGTATCACCTCATCCTGCTCTAATGTATCTGAGCGCTCTTATCTCCCTGTGTATCACCTCATCCTGCTCTAATGTATCTGAGCCCACTCATCTCCCTGTGTATCACCTCATCCTGCTCTAATGTATCTGAGCTCTCTCATCTCCCTGTGTATCACCTCATCCTGGTCTAATGTGTCTGAGCTCTCTCATCACCCTGTGTATCACCTCATCCTGCTCTAATGTATCTGAGCTCTCTCATCTCCCTGTGTATCACCTCATCCTGCTCTATCGTATCTGAGCGCTCTCATCTCCCTGTGTATCACCTCATCCTGCTCTATCGTATCTGAGCGCTCTCATCTCCCTGTGTATCACCTCATCCTGCTCTAATGTATCTGAGCGCTCTCATCTCCCTGTGTATCACCTCATCCTGCTCTAATGTATCTGAGCGCTCTCATCTCCCTGTGTATCACCTCATCCTGCTCTTATGTTTCTGAGCGCTCTCATCTCCCTGTGTATCACCTCATCCTGCTCTAATGTATCTGAGCGCTCTTATCTCCCTGTGTATCACTTCATCCTGCTCTAATGTATCTGAGCCCACTCATCTCCCTGTGTATCACCTCATCCTGCTCTAATGTATCTGAGCGCTCTTATCTCCCTGTGTATCACCTCATCCTGCTCTAATGTATCTGTGCCCTCTCATCTCCCTGTGTATCACCTCATCCTGCTCTAATGTATCTGAGCCCTCTCATCTCCCTGTGTATCACCTCATCCTGCTCTATCGTATCTGAGCTCTCTCATCTCCCTGTGTATCACCTCATCCTGCTCTATCGTATCTGAGCGCTCTCATCTCCCTGTGTATCACCTCATCCTGCTCTAATGTATCTGAGCCCTCTCATCTCCCTGTGTATCACCTCATCCTGCTCTAATGTATCTGAGCTCTCTCATCTCCCTGTGTATCACCTCATCCTGGTCTAATGTGTCTGAGCTCTCTCATCACCCTGTGTATCACCTCATCCTGCTCTAATGTATCTGAGCTCTCTCATCTCCCTGTGTATCACCTCATCCTGCTCTATCGTATCTGAGCGCTCTCATCTCCCTGTGTATCACCTCATCCTGCTCTATCGTATCTGAGCGCTCTCATCTCCCTGTGTATCACCTCATCCTGCTCTAATGTATCTGAGCGCTCTCATCTCCCTGTGTATCACCTCATCCTGCTCTAATGTATCTGAGCCCACTCATCTCCCTGTGTATCACCTCATCCTGCTCTAATGTATCTGAGCTCTCTCATCTCCCTGTGTATCACCTCATCCTGCTCTATTGTATCTGAGCGCTCTCATCTCCCTGTGTATCACCTCATCCTGCTCTAATGTATCTGAGCGCTCTCATCTCCCTGTGTATCACCTCATCCTGCTCTAATGTATCTGAGCGCTCTCATCTCCCTGTGTATCACCTCATCCTGCTCTAATGTATCTGAGCCCTCTCATCTCCCTGTGTATCACCTCATCCTGCTCTAATGTATCTGAGCGCTCTCATCTCCCTGTGTATCACCTCATCCTGCTCTAATGTATCTGAGCCCACTCATCTCCCTGTGTATCACCTCATCCTGCTCTATTGTATCTGAGCTCTCTCATCTCCCTGTGTATCACCTCATCCTGCTCTAATGTATCTGAGCACTCTCATCTCCCTGTGTATCACCTCATCCTGCTCTATCGTATCTGAGCGCTCTCATCTCCCTGTGTATCACCTCATCCTGCTCTATCGTATCTGAGCGCTCTCATCTCCCTCGGTATCACCTCATCCTGCTCTAATGTATCTGAGCGCTCTCATCTCCCTGTGTATCACCTCATCCTGCTCTATCGTATCTGAGCGCTCTCATCTCCCTGTGTATCAGCTCATCCTGCTCTATTGTATCTGAGCGCTCTCATCTCCCTGTGTATCACCTCATCCTGCTCTAATGTATCTGAGCGCTCTCATCTCCCTGTGTATCACCTCATCCTGCTCTAATGTATCTGAGCTCTCTCATCTCCCTGTGTATCACCTCATCCTGCTCTAATGTATCTGAGCCCACTCATCTCCCTGTGTATCACCTCATCCTGGTCTAATGTGTCTGAGCTCTCTCATCTCCCTGTGTATCACCTCATCCTGCTCTAATGTATCTGAGCGCTCTCATCTCCCTGTGTATCACCTCATCCTGCTCTAATGTATCTGAGCGCTCTCATCTCCCTGTGTATCACCTCATCCTGCTCTAATGTATCTGAGCGCTCTCATCTCCCTGTGTATCACCTCATCCTGCTCTATCGTATCTGAGCGCTCTCATCTCCCTGTGTATCACCTCATCCTGCTCTATTGTATCTGAGCGCTCTCATCTCCCTGTGTATCACCTCATCCTGCTCTATTGTATCTGAGCGCTCTCATCTCCCTGTGTATCACCTCATCCTGTTCTATCGTATCTGAGCGTTCTCATCTCCCCGTGTATCACCTCATCCTGCTCTATTGTATCTGAGCTCTCTCTTCTCCCTGTGTATCACCTCATCCTGCTCTATCGTATCTGAGCGCTCTCATCTCCCTGTGTATCACCTCATCCTGCTCTATCGTATCTGAGCTCTCTCATCTCCCTGTGTATCACCTCATCCTGCTCTATTGTATCTGAGCTCTCTCATCTCCCTGTGTATCACCTCATCCTTCTCTAATGTATCTGAGCTCTCTCATCTCCCTGTGTATCACCTCATCCTGCTCTAATGTATCTGAGTGTTCTCATCTCCCCGTGTATCACCTCATCCTGCTCTAATGTATCTGAGCACTCTCATCTCCCTGTGTATCACCTCATCCTGCTCTATTGTATCTGAGCGCTCTCATCTCCCTGTGTATCACCTCATCCTGCTGTAATGTATCTGAGCCCTCTCATCTCCCTGTGTATCACCTCATCCTGCTCTATTGTATCTGAGCTCTCTCCTCTCCCTGTGTATCACCTCATCGTGCTCTAATGTATCTGAGCGCTCTAATCTCCCTGTGTATCACCTCATCCTGCTCTAATGTATCTGAGCTCTCTCATCTCCCTGTGTATCACCTCATCCTGCTCTAATGTATCTGAGCTCTCTCATCTCCCTGTGTATCACCTCATCCTGCTCTATTGTATCTGAGCGCTCTCATCTCCCTGTGTATCACCTCATCCTGCTCTATCGTATCTGAGCTCTCTCATCTCCCTGTGTATCACCTCATCCTGCTCTATTGTATCTGAGCCCTCTCATCTCCCTGTGTATCACCTCATCCTGCTCTATCGTATCTGAGCGCTCTCATCTCCCTGTGTATCACCTCATCCTGCTCTAATGTATCTGTGCCCTCTCATCTCCCTGTGTATCACCTCATCCTGCTCTAATGTATCTGAGCCCTCTCATCTCCCTGTGTATCACCTCATCCTGCTCTATCGTATCTGAGCTCTCTCATCTCCCTGTGTATCACCTCATCCTGCTCTATCGTATCTGAGCGCTCTCATCTCCCTGTGTATCACCTCATCCTGCTCTATCGTATCTGAGCTCTCTCATCTCCCTGTGTATCACCTCATCCTGCTCTAATGTATCTGAGCGCTCTCATCTCCCTGTGTATCACCTCATCCTGCTCTATCGTATCTGAGCGCTCTCATCTCCCTGTGTATCACCTCATCCTGCTCTTTCGTATCTGAGCGCTCTCATCTCCCTGTGTATCACCTCATCCTGCTCTATTGTATCTGAGCACTCTCATCTCCCTGTGTATCACCTCATCCTGCTCTATTGTATCTGAGCGCTATCATCTCCCTGTGTATCACCTCATCCTTCTCTATTGTATCTGAGCGCTCTCATCTCCCTGTGTATCATGTCATCCTGCTCTATCGTATCTGAGCTCTCATCTCCCTGTGTATCACCTCATCCTGCTCTAATGTATCTGAGCCCTCTCATCTCCCTGTGTATCACCTCATCCTGCTCTAATGTATCTGAGCTCTCTCATCTCCCTGTGTATCACCTCATCCTGCTCTATCGTATCTGAGCGCTCTCATCTCCCTGTGTATCACCTCATCCTGCTCTAATGTATCTGAGCTCTCTCATCTCCCTGTGTATCACCTCATCCTGCTCTAATGTATCTGAGCCCTCTCATCTCCCTGTGTATCACTAATCCTGCTCTAAGGTATCTGAGCCCTCTCATCTCCCTGTGTATCACCTCATCCTGCTCTAATGTATCTGAACGCTCTCATCTCCCTGTGTATCACCTCATCCTGCTCTAATGTATCTGAGCGCTCTCATCTCCCTGTGTATCACGTCATCCTGCTCTAATGTATCTGAGCTCTCTCATCTCCCTGTGTATCACCTCATCCTGCTCTAATGTATCTGAGTGTTCTCATCTCCCTGTGTATCACCTCATCCTGCTCTAATGTATCTGAGCCCTCTCATCTCCCTGTGTATCACCTCATCCTGCTCTATTGTATCTGAGCTCTCTCATCTCCCTGTGTATCACTTCATCCTGCTCTAATGTATCTGAGCGCTCTCATCTCCCCGTTTATCACCTCATCCTGCACTATTGTATCTGAGCGCTCTCATCTCCCTGTGTATCACCTCATCCTGCTCTAATGTATCTGAGCGCTCTCATCTCCCTGTGTATCACCTCATCCTGCTCTAATGTATCTGAGCGCTCTCATCTCCCTGTGTATCACCTCATCCTGCTCTATTGTATCTGAGCTCTCTCATCTCCCTGTGTATCACCTCATCCTGCTCTAATGTATCTGAGCGCTCTCATCTCCCTGTGTATCACGTCATCCTGCTCTAATGTATCTGAGCTCTCTCATCTCCCTGTGTATCACCTCATCCTGCTCTAATGTATCTGAGCCCTCTCATCTCCCTGTGTATCACCTCATCCTGCTCTAATGTATCTGAGCTCTCTCTTCTCCCCGTGTATCACCTCATCCTGCTCTATTGTATCTGAGCGCTCTCATCTCCCCGTGTATCACCTCATCCTGCTCTAATGTATCTGAGCGCTCTCATCTCCCTGTGTATCACCTCATCCTGCTCTATTGTATCTGAGCTCTCTCATCTCCCTGTGTATCACCTCATCCTGCTCTAATGTATCTGAGCTCTCTCATCTCCCTGTGTATCACCTCATCCTGCTCTAATGTATCTGAGTGTTCTCATCTCCCTGTGTATCACCTCATCCTGCTCTAATGTCTCTGAGCTCTCTCATCTCCCTGTGTATCACCTCATCCTGCTCTAATGTATCTGAGCCCTCTCATCTCCCTGTGTATCACCTCATCCTGCTCTATTGTATCTGAGCTCTCTCATCTCCCTGTGTATCACTTCATCCTGCTCTAATGTATCTGAGCCCTCTCATCTCCCCGTTTATCACCTCATCCTGCTCTATCGTATCTGAGCGCTCTCATCTCCCTGTGTATCACCTCATCCTGCTCTAATGTATCTGAGCGCTCTCATCTCCCTGTGTATCACCTCATCCTGCTCTAATGTATCTGAGCGCTCTCATCTCCCTGTGTATCACCTCATCCTGCTCTATTGTATCTGAGCTCTCTCATCTCCCTGTGTATCACCTCATCCTGCTCTAATGTATCTGAGCGCTCTCATCTCCCTGTGTATCACCTCATCCTGCTCTAATGTATCTGAGCGCTCTCATCTCCCTGTGTATCACCTCATCCTGCTCTATTGTATCTGAGCGCTCTCATCTCCCTGTGTATCACCTCATCCTGTTCTATCGTATCTGAGCGCTCTCATCTCCCCGTGTATCACCTCATCCTGCTCTATTGTATCTGAGCGCTCTCATCTCCCTGTGTATCACCTCATCCTGCTCTATTGTATCTGAGCGCTCTCATCTCCCTGTGTATCACCTCATCCTGCTCTAATGTATCTGAGCTCTCTCATCTCCCTGTGTATCACCTCATCCTGCTCTAATGTATCTGAGTGTTCTCATCTCCCTGTGTATCACCTCATCCTGCTCTAATGTATCTGAGCTATCTCATCTCCCTGTGTATCACCTCATCCTGCTCTAATGTATCTGAGTGTTCTCATCTCCCTGTCTATCACCTCATCCTGCTCTATTGTATCTGAGCTCTCTCATCTCCCTGTGTATCACCTCATCCTGCTCTAATGTATCTGAGCTCTCTCATCTCCCTGTGTATCACCTCATCCTGCTCTATCGTATCTGAGCGCTCTCATCTCCCTGTGTATCACCTCATCCTGCTCTAATGTATCTGAGCTATCTCATCTCCCTGTGTATCACCTCATCCTGCTCTAATGTATCTGAGTGTTCTCATCTCCCTGTGTATCACCTCATCCTGCTCTATTGTATCTGAGCGCTCTCATCTCCCTGTGTATCACCTCATCCTGCTCTAATGTATCTGAGCTCTCTCATCTCCCTGTGTATCACCTCATCCTGCTCTATCGTATCTGAGCTCTCTCCTCTCCCTGTGTATCACCTCCTTCTGCTCTAATGTATCTGAGCGCTCTCATCTCCCTGTGTATCACGTCATCCTGCTCTAATGTATCTGAGCTCTCTCATCTCCCTGTGTATCACCTCATCCTGCTCTAATGTATCTGAGCCCTCTCATCTCCCTGTGTATCACCTCATCCTGCTCTAATGTATCTGAGCTTTCTTGCCTCTTCTCACCCCACAGGTTGTGAATATTATGAAAGCAAATGTGGATAAAGTTGTAGAAGTCGACATCTCAGAATTAGAATACAGCAGCGCCGCAGAAGAATGGAGGAGGAAATACTGGAGGAAGAACTGCAAGGTGTGAGAGAGAGTGCGAGACAGAAAGAGAGGGAGAGAGAGAGAGAGTGCGAGACAGAAAGAGAGGGAGAGAGAGAGAGAGTGCGAGACAGAAAGAGAGGGAGAGAGAGAGAGAGTGCGAGACAGAAAGAGAGGGAGAGAGAGAGTGCGAGACAGAAAGAGAGGGAGAGAGAGAGAGAGTGCGAGACAGAAAGAGAGGGAGAGAGAGAGAGAGTGCGAGACAGAAAGAGAGGGAGAGAGAGAGTGCGAGACAGAAAGAGAGGGAGAGAGAGAGAGAGTGCGAGACAGAAAGAGAGGGAGAGAGAGAGTGCGAGACAGAAAGAGAGGGAGAGAGAGAGAGAGTGCGAGACAGAAAGAGAGGGAGAGAGAGAGAGAGAGTGCGAGACAGAAAGAGAGGGAGAGAGAGAGAGAGAGAGAGAGAGAGAAAGAGAGGGAGAGAGAGAGAGAGTGCGAGACAGAAAGAGAGAGAGAGAGGGAGAGGGAGAGAGGGAGAGAGGGAGAGAGGGAGAGAGAGAGAGAATAAAAGAGTAAAAAAGAGAAAGCAAAAGGGAGAAACAAAGAGAGGGAGAAAGAGAGTAAAAGAGAGTGCAAGAAAGAGATAGAAATAAAGAGATGGAGAAAGACAGTGAAATAGAGCAAGGAAGAGAAAGTTAAAGGGGTACTCCCGTGGAAAACTTTATTTTTTATAATCAACTGGTGCAAGAAAGTTAAACAGATTTGTAAATCACATCTATTAAAAAATCTTAATCCTTCCAGTACTTTTTAGGGGCTGTATACTAAAGAGAAATCCAAAAAAGAAATGCATTTCCTCTGATGTCATGACCACAGTGCTCTCTGCTGTCCATTTTAGGAACTGTACAGAGTAGGAGAAAATCCCCATAGCAAACATATGCTGCTTTGGACAGTTCCTAAAATGGACAACAGAGGTCAGCAGAGAGCACTGTGGTCATGACATCAGAGGAAATGCATTTCTTTTTTGGATTTCTCTGTAGTATACAGCCCCTAAAATGTACTGGAAGGATTAAGATTTTTTTTAATAGAAGTAATTTACAAATCTGTTTAACTTTCTGGCACCAGTTGATTTAAAAAAAATAAAAAAGCTTTCCACGGGAGTACCCCCTTAAAGGGAATAAAAGAAAGCAAGAAAGAGTGAAGGAGATTTTCAGAGAAGGAAAGAGCAATACAGATGGAGAAATAGATTAAAAGAAAGTGAGAGAGAAATAAATACAGAGCGAGAAAGAGAGAATGAGAGAGAAAGAGAGAGGAGAAAGAGAGACGAAGAGAGGGAGAAAAGAATAAGAGAGAAAAGAAAAAGCAATAGTGAGAAATCAGCAAAAGATAGAGTGAGAATGATATGATCAGCGACAGAGAACGAGAGCATGAGAGACAGAAATGGGGAAGAAAGAGTTAAAAAATACAAGACAGACAGAGAAACTGGGAGAGAAAAAGAGAGAGACAGAGATAGAATGAGAGTAAAAAGAGGGGCGGTCAGAGAGAAAGAAATATGATAAGGGCAGGAGAGGGGAGAGACAGGGGGAAAGAGACAGAAGAAGTAAGGCTGGGTTCACATCGCGCTTTGTCCCATATGGGACCGCAGACGGCAGGGGCAGCTGAAAACGTGCGCTCCCGTATGTGGTCCCGTATGTAGTTCATTTCAATGAGCTGACGGAGTGAAACACTGACTCCGGTCGGCTCATTTTTGCCCCGTATGTGGTTTTCCACCGGACCTAAAATGGTAGTTGACCACGATTTTTGGTGCTGTAGGAAAACCACATACGGGAGCGCAAGTTTTCAGCTCCCCCTGCCGTCTGCGGTCCCCTATGGGACAAAACGTGATGTGAACCCAGCCTAAGAGAGTGCGGAGGAAAAGATATGAGAGAGATCGTAAAGAAAGATATGAGAGATGAGACAGAGAGGGAGAGTCCACTCTCAGCAGCACATATTCCTCTCCTGTCTGTTACAATGTGTCAGTGCAGTCATGATGTCTGCCCCTCTCTTCCCCAGATGCTGGTTGTTGTGGTCCTGATCTGCGCTGTCGTATTGATTATTATATGTAGTAAGTAAAATTAATATTCCCAGATCCATAAGAAAGCTTTTCAGGAGTCTCCCAAGACTATTTGCTTCCAGGCTCCACAGCGCCCTCTTCAGTCTGCTTTTTTGACATGCACAACCCCTCTTAATGGGAAACTCTGGCAATAAACATCTTATCCCTTATCCAAAGGATAGGAGATAAGATGTCTGATGACCTTGAGGATGGCAGCGTCTGGAACACAGCATTCCGTGGAGCTTCCGTGTTCGTGACGCCAAGCCCCCTCCATTCATGTCTATGGAAGGTAGCATGACATCTAGTACGTAGCTGTCACGCCTCCTCCCATAGACATGAATGGAGGGTGTGTGGCAGCTTTAGTCGCCAGTCATTCGGCACGGAATTCTCTCCGTGCATGGATGACCGGGGTTCCGCAACTGAGATCACGGGGGGCCACATTGGCAGGACACACCACAATCAGACATCTTATAAGATGTTTATCGCCGGAGTACCCCTATAAAAACAGTTCCAAGCTCCAACCTGAGCGCCAACCGCAGGAACCAAGGAGCTTCTCAGTCAATTAGTGACTTGGTTCCTAGTGGCTGAAATTCTGCCAGTCAGACACAATAATTAGAGATGTTGCTAATTGTTCGCCGGCGAACTTAGCATGTTCGCGTTCGCATCGCCGGGCGAACATATGTGAAGTTCGATTCGCCCCCTATACTTTAACATTGCGGTAAACTTTGACCCTGTGAGTCAGAGTCAGCAGACACATTACAGCCAATCAGCAGCAGTCCCTCCCTTCCAGACCCTCCTACCTCCTGCACGGACGACATTTTACCTTCATTCGGCATGCTGCAGGCTTAGAAAGTGGAGGGTCAGAGAAGCTGCTCCTGCTGTATAGGGAAAGCGATAGCTAGGTTGCTGCTAGATGGTGTATTCAGGGTCCACTTTACTCCTAAAGCACTAGTCTAACATCTGCTTTAAGAACAGCACCCAAAAAAGCCCTTTTTAGGGCTCAAATATCAGTCCGTGTGTCTTGCAACAGCTGGAGGCACCCTGGTTGGGAGGGAACCGCTGGTTAAAAGGGGTACTCCAGTATAAAACGTAATTTCCTTCAAGCAACTAACTACAGTATTAAAAGGGCTATAAGTTCAGTCTGTGTGTCTTGCAACAGCTGGAGGCACCCTGGTTGGGAGGGGACCGCTGGTTAAAAGGGGTACTCCAGTATAAAACGTAATTTCCTTCAAGCAACTAACTACAGTATTAAAAGGGCTATAAGTTCAGTCCGTGTGTCTTGCAACAGCTGGTTGGGGACCTCTGCTTAACCTGTTAAGGACATAGGACGTTCTCTAACGTCCCCACTACCTGGGCCTTAATGCCCAAGGACGTTAGAGAACGTCCTGTTGTATTTCCGGTCTCTGCCGCTCGCCGGGCAGAGATCGGAACTGGATGCCTGCTGAAATCCTTCAGCAGGCATCCAGGGCAAACGCCGAGGGGGGCCATGTAGGCCCCCCATGTCGGCGATCGCCGCAAATCGCAAGGGAAATCGCCCTTGCGATCTGCGGCGATACCGGGCTGATCGGGTCTCTGGGACCCGACCGCCCGGTAATTTCGCATGATCCCGGCTGTCACAGACAACCAGGACCATGCTGGAGTATAGGAGAGAGGTGGCAAGCCTGCCACCTCCTCCGATCCCCTGCCCCGGTACTTACCTCGTCCCTGAAGACCCGGATCCCGGCGAGGAAGATGGCGGCGGCGGCGACAGGTGAGTAGATCTTCAGCCGCGGTCGGGCCCTTTACAGCAATGCACGTCGCCGTAAAGCGACATGCATTGCTGTAATGGGACCCTGTAAACTACAACTCCCAGCATGCCCAGACAGCCCTTGGCATCTGGGCATGCTGGGAGTTGCAGTTTTGCAACAGCTGGAGGTCCACAGTTTGGAGACCACTTCCAGATGTTGCAAAACTACACATCCTCAGCATGCCCTTACTGTCCAGGCATGCTGGGAGTTGTAGTTCTGTAACATCTGGCCCTTCAGATGTTGCAGAACTACAACTCCCAGCATGCCTGGACAGTTTTGGCATACTGGGAGTTGTAGTTTTGCAACATCTGGAAGGGCACAGATTGGGAACCACTGTATTAGTGGTCTGCAAACTGTAGTCCTCCAGATGTTGCAAAACTACAACTCCCAGCATGCTGGGAGTTGTAGTTCGGCAACATCTGGCTCTAAAGATGTTGCCGAACTACTACTCCCAGCATGCCTGAGAATGCTGGGAGTTGTGGTTTTGCAACAACTGGAGGCACACTGGTTGGGAAACATTGTCTGTTTCCTAACTCAGTGTTTCCCAACCGTGTGCCTCCAGCTGTTGCAAAACTATAACTACCAGCATGCACTGATAAACTGTGCATGCTGGGAGTTGTAGTTTTGTAACAGCTGGAGGTCCCCCCCTTGTGAATGTACAGGGTACATTCACATGGGCAGGGGGCTTACAGTGAGTATCAGGCTGCAAGTTTGCGATGCAGCAAATTTTGCGCGGCAGCGGGAACTTGCTGTAATCCCCCGCCCGTGTGACTGTACCCTAAAAACACTACACTACACTACACTAACACAAAATAAAAAGTAAAAAAACACTACATATACACATACCCCTACACAGCCCCCCTCCCCTCCCCAATAAAAATGAAAAACGTCTGGTACGCCACTGTTTCCAAAATGGAGCCTCCAGCTGTTGCAAAACAACAACTCCCAGTATTGCTGGACAGCCGTTGACTGTCCAAGCATGCTGGGAGTTTTGCATCAGCTGGAGGCACCCTGTTTGGGAATCACTGGTGTAGAATACCCCTATGTCCACCCCTATGCAAATCCCTAATGCAGGCCTCAATTGCGCATGGCGCTCTTACTTTGGAGACCTGTCGTATTTCAAGGCAACAGTTTAGGGCCACATATGGGGTATCGCCGTACTCGGGAGAAATTGTGTTACAAATTTTGGGGGGCTTTTTCTCCTTTAACCCCTTATGAAAAGGTGAAGTTGGGGTCTACAACAGCATGTTAGTGTAAAAAAATAAATTTTTTACACTAACACGCTGGTGTTGCCCTATACTGTTCATTTTGACAAGAGGTAAAAGGGAAAAAAGACCCTCTAAATTTGTAATGCAACTTCTCCCGACTACGGAGATACCCCATATGTGGGCGCAAAGTGCTCTGGGGGTGCACAACAAGGCCCAGAAGGGAGAGTGCACCATGTACATTTGAGGTGATTTGCACAGGGGTGGCTGATTGTTACAGCGGTTTTGACAAACGCAAAAAAAAAAAAAAAAACACATGTGACCCCATTTCGGAAACTACACCCCTCACGGAATGTAATGAGGGGTGCAGTGAGAATTTACCCCCCACTGGTGTCTGACAGAGCTTTGGAACAGTGGGCTGTGCAAATAAAAAATTTTGTACAGCCCACTGTTCCAAAGTTCTGACAGACACCAGTGGGGGGTAAATGCTCACTGTACCCCTTGTTACGTTCCTCAAGGGGTCTAGTTTCCAAAATGGTATGCCATGTGGGGGTTATTTTGCTGTCCTGGCACCATAGGGGCTTCCTAAATGCGACATGCCCCCCGAGCAAAATTTGCTCTCCAAAAGCCAAATATGACTCCTTCTCTTCTGAGCATTGTAGTTTGCCCGTAGTGCAGTTCAGGTCCATTTATGGGGTACCTTCATACTCAGAAGAGATGGGGTTACCAATTTTGGGGGGTATTTTCTGCTATTAACCCTTGCAAAAATGGGAAATTTGGGGGGAAACACACATTTTAGTGAAAATTTTTTATTTTTTTTTTACATATGCAAAAGTCGTGAAACACCTGTGGGGTATTAAGGTTCACTTTACCCCTTGTTACGTTCCCCAAGGGGTCTAGTTTCCAAAATGGTATGCCATGTGGGGATTTTTTGCTGTTCTGGTACCATAGGGGCTTCCTAAAAGCAACATGCCCCCCAAAAACCATTTCAGAAAAACGTACTCTCCAAAATTCCCTTGTCGCTCCTTCGCTTCTGAGCCCTCTACTGCGCCCGCCGAACACTTTTCATGGACATATGAGGTATGTCCTTACTTGAGAGAAATTGGGCTACAAATGTAAGTATACATTTTCTCTTTTTACCTCTTGGAAAAATTCACCATCTTCATTTTTTACACTATCATGTAGACCCAATTTTTGAATTTTTACTTCACTCCTTCACTTTGCTGCTATTCCTGTGAAACACCAAAAGGGTTAAAACGCTGACTGAATGTCATTTTGAATACTTTGGGGGGTGCAGGTTTTATAATGGGGTCATTTGTGGGGTATTTCTAATATGAAGACCCTTCAAATCCACTTCAAACCTGAACTGGTCCCTGAAAAATAGTGAGTTTGAAAATTTTGTGAAAAATTGGAAAATTGCTGCTGACCGTTGAAGCCCTCTGGTGTCTTCCAAAAGTAAAATTACGTCAATTTTATGATGCAAACATAAAGTAGACATATTGTATTTGTGAATAATTTTTTTTTTATTTGGAATATCCATTTTCCTTACAAGCAGAGAGCTTCAAAGTTAGAAAAATGCAAAATTTTCAATTTTTTCAGCAAATTTTGAAATTTTTCACTAAGAAACGAAGCAAGTATCGACAAAATTTTACCAATAACATAAAGTATAATATGTCATGAAAAAACAATCTCGGAATCAGAATGATAGGTAAAAGCATTCCAGAGTTATTAATGTTTAAAGTGACAGTGGTCAGATGTTCAAAAAACGCTCCGGTCCTAAGGTGTAAAATGGCCTGGTCCTTAAAGGGTTAAAAGGGGAACTCCGCTGGCAACCTTTTTTGCTCATTGTCACACTAGTGCAAATCACATTTGGTGTGATAGTTGTTCAAATAAAAAAATACCTTTTTTGGCTGTGAAATAAAACCAGTGCTGCCTATAGGGGGGCTCTAACTATGTGCTGCCTAACATGGGGGAATCTATGTGCTGCCTAAAGGGGGGATCTAACTATGTGATGCCTAAAGGGGGGATCTAACTATGTGCTGCCTAAAGGGAGCTCTATGTGCTGCCTAAAGGGAGGCTCTACCTATGTGCTGCCTAAAGGGGGCTCTATGTGCTGCCTAAAGGGGGCTAAAGCACGTAATTCCAAAGAATTTAGGAATAATAGGTGATTTATGCCCTTTATAGATTAAAACCAGACTCTGCATCAACTATGTAATTTTCCATGGGAGTTTTGCCATGGATCCCCCTCCAGCACGCCACAGTCCAGGTATTAGTCCCCTTGAAACAACTTTTAAATTCCTCTTGTGGCCAGAAGGAGTCCCTGTGGGTCTTAAAATTTGCCTGCCCATTGAAGTCAATGGCGGTTCGCCCGTTTTGCGAACATTTGCGGAAGTTTGCGTTCGCGAACCGAAAATTTTATGTTCGCGACATCACTTACAATAATGTGTTATTGGTTTACAAACAATTGACCCACACTAAACCCTATATGCACTTGATCAGTGGTCTTCAATCTGCGGACCTCCAGATGTTGCAAAACTACAACTCTCGGCATGCTGGGAGTTGTAGTTTTGCAACACCTGCAGGTCCGCAGGTTGTAGACCACCGCACTTATCGGTTTGGCCGATATTCACGATTTTGGACGTTATCGGTATCGGCAATTACCTTGCTGATAATTCGATAATGCAAAGCCCCCCCCATCCCCTGCACCGCCCCCCGTGCCACCCCCCCCCCCCCCCCGCACCCCACTACTGGACAGTTCCTGACCTGGACAGAGTTGTCAGCAGAGAGCACTGTGGTCAGACAGAAAAGGACTTCAACTTCCTCTGGAGCATACAGCAGCCGATAAATACTGGAAGGATTAACATTTTTTAATAGAAGTAATTTATAAATCTGTTTAACTTTTTGCAGCCAGTTGATCCGAAATTTTTTTTTCCCACCGGAATACCCCTTTAAACAACCAGAATCAAACTTAGTTCAAATGTGGTGAATGAGTGACAAATTAAAGTCAATGAGAAAACAGTATGCAGTAAACTCCTTAGCATCCCCTAGTGGTGGCTTCAGGCAGCCAAAATGTTATCGTATACTTCTATGTCAATGCAAAATCTTTGGAGCTCTGTGCTTGTTCATTTACTGCATGGGTGTCAAACATGCGGCCCGGTAAAGATATTCATTGCTCTGGTCAGGGCCGGATCATCATTGGCGCTCCTGGAGCACCTGCTCCAGGCCCCGTGCCCGCAGGGGGCCCCCGTCACATTCAGGGCATCCATGTGTCCTGAAAAATCTTTTCAGGACACAAGGATGGCCCGGTTACCTCTCTGCAGCTCGCGTTAACTTTAAAAACGCAGGGGCCGCCGGGAGGTAGCGCACACAAGGATGTCACTGACGTCCCGTGCGTTCGCCCATAGGAGAAGAGTAGAGCAAAGCTAAGCAGTGAGGAGAACTCGTGGGTATGGTAAGTGTCACGTACCGGCAGGACTGGAAGTGGATCCTCTGAACCAGAGAGGCGATGACGCGGGTTGTACCAGACGACCGGTTCTAAGTGGTTACTGGTTTTCACCAGAGCCCGCCTGCGGGATGGACTTGCTGCGGCGGTAACCACCAGGTCGTATCCTCCAATAGCAACTCGACCTCTCTGGTGGCTGATATGGCGTGGTACACAGGGAGCAGGCAAGAGCGTAGTCAGACGTAGCAGAGGTCAAGGCAGGCGGCAAGGGTTCACAGGCGAGTATACGGTAGCAAAGGGTTCGGCAACTGGTTAGGCAATAACACTGTAGGGAACGCTTTCACAGAGGCACAAGGCACAAAGATCCGGCAAGGGCAGGAAGGGGCAGGTGTCTTTTATTGGGAATTGACAAGGGAGGTGTGGAACCAGCGCACCAATTACTGGTGCCCTAGAGAGCGGGGCCGCGCGCCGGGAACCAGGAACTAGGGACGCCGCACGGGTAGCAGGTAAGCTTAACGGGGACGCGCGCGTGAGCGGGGACCAGCCACCAGGCTAGCCGCGTCCCTGCCAGGCTGAAACCCGCGCTCCTGGTCAGTGTGTTTGACCAGGAGACGCCAGGACCCCAGAAGGGGAAACACAGGCAGCGGGCGCTCCGGTCCCCCCCCCCCCCCCCCGTAGGTCTCCCTCTCTTTTTGGTACCAAGAAAGTTGACAATGAGACTGCAGTCCAAGATGTTACTTTCAGGATCCCAAGATCTTTCTTCAGGACCGCAGCCCTCCCAGTCGACCAAAAAAAATCTTTTCCCTTGAACAAGCTTGGAGGCTAGGATTTCTTTAACAGTAAAAACATCGGAGGTACCAGTGACAGAGGGAGAAAGAAGTTTGGGACAGAAGCGATTAAAGATAGCAGGTTTGAGAAGGGAGACATGAAAAGAGTTATGAATTCTGAGGGAGGGAGGAAGATGGAGCTGGTAGGACACCGGGTTAATGCGGCTCTTAACTCTGAAGGGACCTAGGTAACGAGAGCCCAGCTTGTAACTTGGTACCTTGAATCTGATGTATTTCAAGGAGAGCCACACCTTGTCACCGGGACGGAATTCTGGAGGAGCTCTACGACCCTTGTCGGCCTGGAGCTTCATACGGGCCGAGGCCTTGAGGAGGGCTGAGTGATTCTCTCGCCAAATAGATGAGAAGTCCAGAAGAAGATCCTCTACCGCTGGTACAGAGGAGGGAGTAGAGGTCCTAGGCAGAGGTGGCAGAAGATGGCGACCATATACCACAAAAAATGGAGACTTGTTGGTAACGGAAGATTGTTTGTAGTTATATGAGAACTCTGCCCAAGGGAGCAAGTCCGACCAATCATCTTGGCGGGCGGACACAAAATGGCGTAGGTAATCTCCCAGAGTCTGGTTCACCTGTTCTACTTGGCCGTTGGACTGTAGGTGATACGAGGAAGAAAAGTCCAGCTTGACTCCGAGTTGACCACAGAGAGCCCTCCAAAACTAAGAAACGAACTGCACCCCCCGGTCAGAGACGATGTGTCTGGGAAGGCCGTGGAGGCGGAAGATGTGAAGAAAAAATTGGTTGGCCAACTGAGGCGCAAACGGGAGACCAGGCAGGGCGACAAAGTGAGCCATCTTCGAGAATCGGTCAACCACGACCCAAATGATTGTCATACCATGGGAGGAGGGGAGATCTGTGATAAAGTCCATGGCGATGTGTGACCAAGGGGTCTCTGGAACAGGAAGAGGCAGAAGAAGGCCAGCAGGTCTCTGACGAGGAGTCTTGTCACGGGCGCAGATCGCACAGGACTGAATTCTGTGACATCTCTCTCAAGTGAAGGCCACCAATACCTTTAAGAAATTAATTGAAGAGACTTCTTAATCCCAGGATGACTGGGAAAGTGTCTCCACTTCTCCAAGGCCAATTTGATAGCCAATAGTTCTCTGTCCCCGATGGCGTAATTCTTCTCGGCGGAAGAAAAGGTCTTAGAGAAGAAGCCACAAGTTATAGTTTTGCCCCTGGAAGACTTCTGAGTTAATACCGCTCCAGCTCCCACCGAGGATGCATCCACTTCAAGGAAAAAAGGTTTGGAGGGATCTGGCCGGGAGAGAACAGGTGCCGATGCAAATGCGGTTTTCAGGGACTGAAAAGCCTCTTCAGCGTGAGGAGGCCAGGACTTTGGATTGGCACCCTTTTTAGTTAGAGCCACAAGGGGAGCCACTAGGGTGGAGTAATGAGGAATAAACTGTCTGTAATAATTGGCAAAACCTAGGAACCTTTGTATGGCTCGGAGACCAGAGGGGCGTGGCCAGTCTAGGACTGCGGATAACTTGGCAGGATCCATTTGCAGACCTTGGGCTGAAATGATATACCCCAGGAATGGCAAGGAGGTACGCTCAAACAGACATTTCTCAATTTTAGCATAGAGACGGTTACTTCTGAGTCGGGTGAAAACTTGCCGGACATGGTCTCGATGTTGCTCCAGATTGGACGAAAAAATAAGAATATCATCCAGATATACTACAACACAAGTATAGAGAAGGTCCCGGAAGATGTCGTTCACAAACTCCTGGAAGACTGTGGGTGCATTACATAGTCCAAAAGGCATCACCAAATACTCAAAATGACCGTCCCGGGTGTTAAATGCGGTCTTCCATTCGTCTCCTTTACGAATGCGGATCAAATTGTAAGCCCCGCGGAGGTCCAACTTGGTGAAGATCTTGGCTCCTCTGAGACGGTCAAAGAGCTCAGAGATTAGTGGCAGAGGGTAACGGTTTTTAATGGTGATTTTCTTGAGTCCTCTATAATCAATGCAGGGACGGAGAGAACCATCCTTTTCGATACAAAGAAAAACCCGGCTCCAGCAGGAGTCGAAGACTTTCTAATAAAACCTCTCGGTAAATTCTCACGTACATAGCCCGACATGGCCTGAGTCTCTAGAGGTGAGAGAGGATAGATTCTGGCCCGAGGAGGAGTAGAGTCCGGTAAAAGGTCAATGGGAAAGTCATACGGCCTGTGAGGAGGAAGAGTCTCCGCTTGTTTTTTGCAGAAGACGTCCGCAAATTGATGGTAAGGCTTGGGGAGACCAGGTGGCGGAGAAACAGGTGGGGCCCGTTTGATCGGAGAATGCTTAAAGCACAGGTCAGAGCAGGAGGAACCCCAACGCAGAATCTCTCCGGTGGACCAATTTAAGATAGGAGAGTGGCGTTGCAACCATGGTAACCCCAGCAGGAGTTCGGATGAGCAGAAGGGAAGAACAAGAAATTCCAAAGTCTCGGTATGAAATATCCCAATGTCCATCCGCAGGGGCTGGGTGCGGTATTGTACCATAGCAGAGAGTTTCTCCCCGTTGACCGTGGAGATTAGAAACAGCTTGGGTATACGGGTAACAGGAATTTGGTACTTGTCGACCAAGGAGGCGTGGATGAAGTTGCCGGCTGAGCCGGAGTCCAAGAAGGCGGCAGCAGAGAAGAAGGACTTAGATGAAAGGAACAACTGCACGGATATTATGAGGCATGAGGAGGAAGAATCCACACCTAGTAATGCCCCTCCCACATTCCCTAGGTGCGAGCGTTTCCCGAACGTGGGGGACGAAGAGGACAGTCCTTAAGGAAATGCTCAGTACTAGCACAGTACAAACACAGATTCTCGTCTCTACGACGGCTCCGTTCTTGCGGGGTCAGGCGAGACCGGTCCACCTGCATGGCCTCCACATCGGAAGACCCAGAGACAGGTAGAGGTGGACGCTGGAACACTGGGGTCAGACGAAGGCAACGTTTAGGACGAGCTTTTTCCTTTTCAAGATGGAGTTCCTCTTGTCTTTCGGAAAAACGTTTGTCAATCCTTGTAGCTAACAGGATGAGGTCACTCAGGGTGGTAGGCAGATCACGTGCAGCAAGGACGTCTTTAATGTCAGAATTAAGTCCCTTCTTAAAGGAAGCACAAAGAGCTTCATTATTCCAGTTCAGCTCGGAAGCAAGAGTGCGGAACTGGACGGCATAGTCACCCACAGTAGAATTTCCTTGGGACAGGTTTAACAAGGCAGTCTCTGCGGAGGTAACCCGGGCCGGTTCCTCAAAAACACTACAAAACTCCTGACAAAAACTCTGGACAGAAGCAGTGGCTGGATCAACGCGGTCCCAAAGTGGCATAGCCCAGGCCAGGGCCCTCCCGGAGAGTAGGCTTAGGATTAAGGCTACCTTGGCTCGTTCAGACGGAAACTGGTCAGACAGTAGCTCGAGGTGAAGAGAGCACTGAGATAGGAACCCTCGGCACAGTTTAGGATCTCCGTCGTATTTGTCAGGAAGAGACAAACGGATTCTGGCTCCAGTGGCAACCGCAGGCGGAGGTGATGCAGCAGGTGCAGGTGGAGGCGCAGGCTGTTGCTGAGCAGGCAGGAGCTGTTGCATCATGGCGGTCAACTGGGCCAGCTGCTGACCTTGCTGGGCCACAATGGCGGTGAGGTCCGCTAGACTTGGCAAAGGAACATCAGCGGGATCCATGGCCGGATCTTACTGTCACGTACCGGCAGGACTGGAAGTGGATCCTCTGAACCAGAGAGGCGATGATGCGGGTTGTAGCAGAGGATCGGTTCTAAGTGGTTACTGGTTTTCACCAGAGCCCGCCGCAAGGTGGGATGGACTTGCTGCGGCGGTAACCACTAGGTCGAATCCTCCAATAGCAACTCGACCTCTCTGGTGGCTGATATGGCGTGGTACACAGGGAGCAGGCAAGAGCGTAGTCGGACGTAGCAGAGGTCAGGGCAGGCGGCAAGGGTTCACAGGCGAGTATACGGTAGCAAAGGGTTCGGCAACTGGTTAGGCAATAACACTGTAGGGAACGCTTTCTCAGAGGCACAAGGCACAAAGATCCTGCAAGGGCAGGAAGGGGCAGGTGTCTTTTATTGGGAATTGACAAGGGAGGTGTGGACCAGCCGCCACGTTAGTCGCGTCCCTGCCAGGCTGAGACCCGCGCTCCCGGTCAGTGTGTTTGACCGGGAGACGCCGGGACCCCAGAAGGGGAAACACAGGCAATGGGCGCTCCGGTCCGGAGGGGGAGGCCGGAGCACTCGCTGTGACAGTAAGTCACCACTCACCAGCACGTCATCTTCGGTGTTCCGACCACCGCTTAGGAGGAGGAGTGGTGGTCGGAACACTGAAGTGGGGCAGTAAATAGGCATACAGCCTCCAGCCATACACTGTATATGGCTGAAGGCTGTATGTCTGTGGGGAACTGTACTGCACCTAATGTGGGGAACTATACTGCACGTAATGTGGGGAACTATACTGCATGTAATGTGGGGAACTATACTGCCAACCTAATGTGGGGAACTATACTGCACCTAATGTGGGGGAACTGTACTGCACCTAATGTGGGGGAACTGTACTGCATCTAATGTGGGGGAACTGTACTGCACCTAATGTGGGGGAGCTATACTGCACCTAATATGGAGGAACTGTACTGCACCTAATGTGGAGAACTATACTGCCATCCTAATTTGGGGGAACTGTACTGCACCTAATGTGGGGAGCTATACTGCACCTAATGTGGGGGAACTGTACTGCAACTAATGTGGGGGAACTGTACTGCACCTAATGTGGGTGAACTATATTGCACCTAATGTGGGGGAACTATACTCCACCTAATGTGGGGGGAACTATACTGCACAGTCTTGTGCAGGGGGGCATGGGGTCTTGTGCATGGGGGCATGGGTTGTTGTACAAAGGGGACATGGGGTGTTGTGCAGGGAGGGCTTTTTTTTATTTTTTTTATGCGGCCCACATAAGCTTAAACCTTGTTTTTTCGCCCATGTTACCCTTTGAGTTTGACATGCTTGATTTACTGTGTTCTCTCCAGTCTATTACCTCACATCATAGGAGCACCGGATGTCGACCTGGAGTTCTGCATTCTTCTCATTGCACATGTAGCCGCATAGTCCAACCACTAGGATACCCGGTGCTGCCAATCCTGCTCCGCTGAGTCTTCCTCTGCCCCATCTGGTATCTGTCAGATGTATGGGAGATGTTCTGTTCCTAATCCACTATTGCAGCTGTGACTATTTACAGATATGGCTGGCGCTGGCCTGTGGGTAACAGCCGACACCTCCTGTGTCTGAGATAATATAGTCGATATAGCATCACCTGCTGGGAAATATGTGACAGGTCGTGGGGGGGGGGGGGGGGGGGGGATGATTATTATTTCACTATAAAAAATATTTAATAAAACTTGTGTAAAAAAAATCTGAACTGTCATCTGTAATGGCCAATTTTTTGCTCAATAGGTCTTAAGTCACAATATAAAGAAGATTGATAGCACGGACTCCGGGGTAATGGTTGTATTTAAAGAGTAGCTATCACTAAATAAAATTTCCCTGCTCCCCTTCCCATCTGTCCCTGACACTAACTACATCTATCCCTGTATTTATTTTTCCCCAAATCCGCATAAAAATACCTTTTGTTGCAATGCTGCAGGAGCTCAGAATTGAGCTCTCTGGTGAGGGCAGAAAGTGGGCGGCCCTGGCAGGCAAAACGTCATCTGAAGCCTGGCCGGGGCTCGCTTCCGCCCATCTCCTCTCTCTCCTGCAGCTTGCGTGATGCAATGAATGAGAAGAGGGAGATGCAGTGGGGCGGGGATATTTAAATTTCTCGCGCCGCGCGCACACGAGCGCTGTGCTCGCTCTCTGCCTGTATAGGAAACAAGCAGAGAGCGACCACAGCACTCGTGCGCGCGCAGCGCGCAACATTTCAATATCCCCTCCCCCCTGCATCTCCCTCTCCTCATTCATGTGAACGCGCATTGCGGACCACGCTGTGCCATGCTGCCCGGCCAACGTTGGTCCGAACGTAATCAACATCAGGGTGGGAAAAGTAATCCTGAGCCATATAGGGTGACACCTAGTGGCCAGGTTTTCAAATGTTAAAAAAAAAACACATATAATATGATTTTTTTTTTAAATAAAATATATTAGAAACATTTTTGTTTTTACATAATCTATTGAAAAAAAAATATATATATGAGAATATCCATTTAAAGGAGTACTTTGGAATGGAAGTTTTTCTTTTTTGTTTTTTTTTTAACCTGCCCAGAATGCTGCCAAATAAAAAAAAATAAAAAAAACTGGTCTGCCTATTGTCCTGGATCCGATTTTGCGCTCCTCTCCTCCACAGCGATCCTCTACCTGCTTCTTGTGGTCGACTGCACACTGCGGCCCAACTAATCACTGGCTGCAGAGATATACCGCATTGACTTGGTGATGGTGAGGCATTGAGCCCTGACCCCGGTCTTCATCCTGGTGCTGGGGCCAAATACGTCACACTGCCTCTTAGCCAATCACCAGCCAAGGCAGGAGATCGCTGCAGACGGTGATTAGCTGAGCCGCAGTGTGACGCAGCGACCACAGGAAGAGGATCACTGCGGAGGACATGAACGTGATACTGGAGGGGAGCAAAGGTAGTAGGTTTTTGTACGTTTTTGTTTATTTTATTTTTTTAATCCCGGCATTCTGGGTAAGTTAAATAATGAGTACTCCTTAACAACTAATGACAATAACATCCATCACGTGTATGTGCTAGTTCCCGCATCATGACAAATAATATATACATTCATAATTTTGTGGGGTTTATGAGATCACGGGCTCTGGCCACAACTATCTGGATCGGAGATAACTCTGATCCTGGAAGTTTAACCCCTTAGATGTTTCAGTCAATAGCAACCATGGCATCTTAATTGGGTACTCCGGTGGAAAGCTTTTTTTTTTTTTTTTTTTTTATCAACTGGTGCCAGAAAGTTAAACAGATTTGTAAATTACTTCTATTAAAAAAATCTTAATCCTTCCAGTACTTATTAGCTGCTGAATACTACAGAGGAAATTATTTTCTTTTTGGAACACAGCGCTCTCTGCTGACATCATGGCCACAGTGCTCTCTGCTGACATCTCTATCTATTTTAAGAACTGTCCAGAGTAGGAGAAAATCCCCATAGAAAACATATGCTGCTCTGGACAGTTCCTAAAATGGACAGAGATGTCAGCAGAGAGCACTGTGCTCGTGATGTCAGCAGAGAGCTCTGTGTTCCAAAAAGAAAAGAATTTGCTCTGTAGTATTTAGCAGCTAATAGGTACTGGAAGGATTAAGATTTTTTAATAGAAGTGATTTACAAATCTGTTTAACTTTTTGGCACCAGTTGATTTAAAAAATAAAAAGTTTTCCACCGGAGTACCCCTTTAACCTCTGATCCCAGAAATTCAAGCCTTATATGCTGCAATCAATAACAATCGTGGCATCTAAAGTGTTTGCAAGATGAAGGGAGCTCCTTGTTTTGTCATTGGCGCTACCACTTTGATCACAGTAGCCCATAGGTTACTATAGCAGACAAGGGCCAAAACAAAGGCTCCCAGGTCTGCTATGGGTATCTAATGTTCAAAATACTAAGTACTCCATAGCATTCATTATACAATCGGTCAAAGGATCATGGCTTCTCCAGCAGATTACATTTTTCATTAAAAAAAAATATCCCCCCCCCCCCCCCCCAACAAGAATGACAAATAAAAACGTATTAAGGGTACGTTCACACGTACAGGATCCTGCGCAGATTTGCAGATTTGATGCGCAGGATTTGTAACTGCCGATTTGAAGCTGCGCTCAGTCATTTAGTTTACACTGAAATCTGCAGCAGAAAATCCTGCACATCAAATCTGCGTACGTGTGAACGTACCCTAAAAAGGAATTTTTTCTTATTTCACATATAGTCCACCATAAAAATATAGAAGATGCAATAGCAATGAAGAAGCGATCCTTAGACGGCGCCCACCCGTGCGGCAGAGTAGAAATTCAGAGGCCGATGGTAAGTAGGAACATACTTTATTCAGAACATGTGCAGGGACTACGCGTTACGAAGGGACACGCTCCCCCAGGGATTGGACCTGAGGAAGAGGGGAGCGTATCCCTTCTTAGGCCCTATTCAAATGGCGGAATTTCTGAGTGAACATTTTTAATGGGATTCTGCTCTACCGCGCACGCGGCAGAACTTTCACAGCGAAAAACATCCGCGGCAAAAATTTCAGATTCCGGACTCTGCAGACAAAACGAAATGTCAAATTTTTTTTTTGCCGAATCAGCTCAAAAATGCATTGCTGCCATATGGAGATGGCGCATTTCCTAGCAGTCCTAGCGTTGGCTTGTTCTGCTGCTTGCGTAACGTCCTGCGTCATGCTTGCGTAACTTCAGTGTGAATGGGCTCTTTGGGATGTATTAAACATTATTCCCTGACGTGAGCGACTAAAAGCGAAAAAGTCAATAATTTTTTTTAGTTAGGAAATGTTTTTTTTCTTTTTTTCCACAAATACCAGTTGCCCATAGCAACCAATCAGATCGCTTCTTTCATATTTGAAAAGGCCTCTGAAAAATGAAAGAAGCGATCTGATTGGTTGCTATGGGCAGCTCAGCAACTTTTCCTCTGGACAGGTCTTGATGAATCTCCCTCCTCCATTGTCCCTAAATCTCCTGTTCCTACTTGGAAACCATCAAAAAGTTCTTATTGAAAGCATTTTTATTTTGGATGTTTCTTTTCATATTGTTTTATGGATTTTATATAAAATATGTATGCGATTATTGTTCTTTTTATTGCATAATTATTATGCTCAAGGCTCATTGTGTATGACTCTGTTTTTTCTTTTCCTTTTGTTATACAGTGATCCCTCAACTTCCAATGGCCTTAACATACAATAGTTTCAACATACAATGGTCTTTTCTGGACCATTGTAACTTGAAACCAGACTCAACATACAATACTACAGACAGTCCAGATCTGTGAAACTTGCCACAACTGACCAATCAGAATGGGCATTTTACTGGTAAATCACCTGTATTACTGAAGTGCATGCACTGACTGGTGTCTGGTAGCGCCCCCTACAGTACAGGGAGGGACTACAAGTTCTGTGCTACTCCTTACCTGTGCCAGGGTTAGCTGCTCCTTTGGACACCAAGTAAGGGCGGCTCCATTTGGGACACTGTGTGTATTGTATAGGACCCTGAAGAAGCTCCTGTCCTCTACATAAACCATTGTTTCCCAACCAGGGTGCCATTGGCTGTCCAGGCATGCTGGGAGTTGTAGTTTTGCAACAGCTGGAGGCACCCTGGTTGGGAAACACTGACATAGACAGTGATTTACAGCTCCCAGTAGCTCCTTTCTTACTTTTACAGTGCTCCCTCAAGTTACAATATTGATTGGTTCCAGGATGACCATTGTATGTTGAAACCATTGTATGTTGAGACCAGAACTCTATGGAAACCTGGTAATTGGTTCTAAAGCCCCAAAATGTCATCCAAAAATAAGAAAAAGTGAGAATTAAAGAAAAATAAGTAGATAACTAATATAGATAAAGCAAATCCTTACATATAAAAGTAATAAAGATCTGCTGGGAGCTGTAAATCACTGTCTATTTCAGTGTTTTCCAAGCAGGGAGCCTCCAGCTGTTGCAAAACTACACCTCCCAGTATGGCCGGACAGCCAAAGGCTGTCCGGGCATGCTGGGAGTTGTAGTTTTGCAACAGCTGGGGGCACCCTGCTTGGGAAACACTGGTCTATGTAGAGGACAGGAGCTTCTTCGGGGTCCTGTACAGAACACGCAATGTCCTAAAAAATTTACATGGACTCGCCTTGACCTGGTGTCCAAAGGAGCAGGTAACCCTGGTACAGGTAAAGTGTACAGAACATGTAATACCTCCCTGTACTGTAGGGGGCGCTACAAGACACCAGTCAGTGCATACACTTCAATAATACAGGGGTTTTACCAGTAAATTGCCCATTCTGATTGGTCGGTTCTTCCGGCCATTGACAAATTTCACAGATCTGCACTGTCTGTACATTGTATGTTGACACTATTGTATGTTGAGGCCATTGTAAGTTGAGGGATCACTGTATATGTAAGGACTTGCTTTATCTATAGTAGTTATCTGCTTATTTTTCTTTAATCCTCACTTTTTCCTATTTTTGGATGACATTTTTGGGGCTTCAGAAACAATTACCAGGTTTCTCAACATACAATGGTCGTCCTGGAACCAATTAATATTGTAACTTGAGGGACCACTGTATTGCTTTTTTCCTTTTATGTTAAAATGAAAAACTCATTAAATAAACAGTTCTAAGATATATATATATATATATATATATATATATATATATATATATATATATATTGGAAGCAAGGTCCCTCATACAATAGGAGGCTGGGAAACTTGGCCTTGTTCACAATGGGGAAAACCCACATAACCTTTTTATATATTAGAAATGTTTATAATGTTTCTTAGCTCCCTAAGAACACAGGGGTGAATGCCATCTGACCCTAGTAACTTTGATATTCCAGCCTTTTTAAAGACATAAGATCCTTCAGCATTAGATATCCAGCTTATTGATGGTTTCACAATTCAAATAACATAAAACATCAAAAAAGTTCATTACAAAAGGTGAAAAACCAATGGGAAGGAAAAGTAAAACGTCAGCTTTCTTATTCTAACTAATATAAACAAATGGAATTTGTCCCCATGAAAGTCCTCGTTGGCTTGTGGTCATTATATAGTCTTCTTCTCCTGTCTTTTCATACTTTGTTTCCATAGAAATAGGATACTGAGGATCACGATGGTGCAGAATGCAACGAGGAGAGTAGTTGTATAAGACAGATCTGTTTCTGAGAAAAAGATAAGAGTAGTGTTAAAGGGGTATTCCAGGCCAAAACTTTTTTTTATATATCAACTGGCTCCGGAAAGTTAAACAGATTTGTAAATTACTTCTATTAAAAAATCTTAATCCTTCCAATAGTTATTAGCTTCTGAAGTTGAGTTGTTGTTTTCTGTCTAACTGCTCTCTGATGACTCACGTCCCGGGAGCTGTGCAGTTCCTATGGGGATATTCTCCCATCATGCACAGCTCCCGGGACGTGACATCATCATTTAGCAGTTAGACAGAAAACTTCAGAAGCTAATAACTATTGGAAGGATTAAGATTTTTTAATAGAAGTAATTTACAAATCTGTTTAACTTTCCGGAGCCAGTTGATATATATAATATATATATATATATATATATATTATATATGAAGAAATAGATGGTCCAGCGCAGGATAACGTGCAATAAAAGCCAAAATTTATTGTAGATTCAAGCCATAGGCCAGCAGGACACAAGGTAACGCGTTTCAGCCGGAAAGACCAGCCTTATTCATACAAAGATACAAAAGAAGTGGCCATTCTTTTATGGGAAGTGGTGGAAGGGAACACCCAGGTGAACACCTGGTGTAATCACGCCCACCAGATCCCGCAGTAGAAATACAAAGACATGTGTATACATATAAAAATTAACACAATTTAAAATACTGGCAACAAACATTTTTTAGAATATAACTATATAAAAATTAGTATAGTAATAGATATATAGAGATGGCCCAAACTGGTTACAGGTATGTAAATTTCTCAAATATACAAATATGACAGAGGGTATAAATTTCCAAATATATTATATGAGCATGTGTAATATATATAAAAGTATATAACTGTGAATTACAATAACCATAAAACCATTAGAAAAGAGAGGCATTAGGAGACATGGGGTCGTAATCGTGGACACGGATGCCATGAATTATTTCAATTGCATATTCATAATGAAAGGTTTATTTAAATATTAGTAATGTAAAATCACGTCCTGTCTACGATTAAGGCCCTTAGGAAATCTACAGTCTAATTCCATAATCCAATAAACCTCGCGGTCTAACAATTTTTGTCTGAAATCACCCCCTCTTTTGGGTGGAATAACTCTTTCAATTCCACATAAGATCATGGAAGAATAATCTCCCTGGTGTGCTCGAGCGCAGTGCTGGGACACCATTGATGTGTGTCGGGAGTTAAAATGGGCAATGTCTGAGATGTGCTTCCTGGTCCTAGTTTTGAGGGAATTGGAGGTGCATCCAACATATTGGAGTTTGCAGATAGTACAGGAAAACATGTAAATGACATGCATAGTATTGCAATTTATATATTGTTGTATTTTATATTTTTTTCCGGTGGAATAAGAGCTAAATTCTACAACACTGTGCATGAATTTACAACAAATGCATACTTTATGTCCACATTTGTACGAGCCCTTGGTCGTAAGCCATGTTTGTGCAGTAGACCTGGTGCTTGTGAAAAGACTCGGGGATAATTTTTGTCCCAAGGTGGGAGCTTTTCTAGAGACACATCTGTAGCCTGAGTCCATAATGGAACTGTATAATGGATCACCTGTAATAATAGGTATGTATTTGTGGACTAGGCGACAGATGGTATTATAATCACTGCTGTATTGGGTAACAAACATGACTGGCTTTTTGCTTTTTTGTAGTTGTTGTGGTGAATTTTCCGGTATGACTGTGCTACTAGACTCTGAGTTGTTATGTACTTTAGGGGCAGAGGAAATTAATTGGGAACGATTTTTGTTTAGTGCAATTTGCCTCGCTCTTTCTATGCTCCATTTTGGATAACCTCTGCATCTAAGACGTGCCTCAATAGTATCAGCCTCCCTGTGAAAAAGCTCCAATGAAGAGCAATTTCTTCTAGCTCTTATCATCTCTCCCACGGGAAGATTGCGGATCACGTGGGGGGGATGGCAAGATGAGGAATGCAAAATCGTGTTAGATGCTGATTCTTTACGAAATGTGGTGGTAACAATGGATTTAGAGACATGATCGCCCTTCAAGTAAAGATCCAAAAAAGAAATGGTGCTTGTACTGAAGGAAACTGTAAATTTGAGTCCTATCTGATTATCATTCAAGAATTGAGTGAAGGTGTTACCTGCCGCCACATCGGACCCCCAGATAAACAGGAGGTCATCAATGTAGCGGCCATACCACCGAATGCAATTAAAGAAAGGATTATTGGGGGCGAAAAGAATCCCCTTCTCCCACCAACACATATATATGTTGGCGAGAGAAGGGGAGAATTTCGCCCCCATAGCAGCTCCAGTGACCTGCAGGTAGTATACATCGTCAAACATAAAATAGTTATGAGAAAGTAAAAATTCTACACATATGACAATGTATTCCTGGAGGTGACTGGGGTATTGTGAGTATGTAGACAGAAACCATGTTAATGCAGTGACTGCTTTGTCGTGGGGAATAACTGAGTATAGTGCAGAGACATCTGCCGTGACCCATGAAAAATTAGATCCCCATTCAATTTGACTAAAAGCGGCCAGTACATGTTTAGTGTCCCTCAAAAAGCCAGGCATGGTGACAACAAGGGGTTGAAGTAAGGCGTCAATCCATGAACACAATCTTTCATTCAAAGAAGAGATGCCAGCCACTATGGGCCTCATAGGTGGAGGAAAGGTACCCTTGTGGATCTTGGGGAGTGAATGGAAAATAGCTGTGACTGGATGGGGAATTTTGATGTATTCCGCCTGTTTAATGGTAAAAAAACCTTTTTTCTCCCCAAGATCCACAAGGCTATATAGATGTGATTTAAATGTGTTGACTGGGTTACTGGATAGTCTTTTATATGTCTTTGTATCCGATAGCATATCTAAATTAAGTTTATGATACAACCCCTTATCCATAACGATAACTCCACCTCCTTTGTCCGCCTCACGTATAATAATATCTTGAGCATCGGACAATTCTGATATAGCTAATTTTTCTCTGTGAAGTAGATTAAAGGACGGTGGGGGAGGGTTATGCATCAGACGTACCAATTCTCTCTCCATACACTCCTGAAAGTTATCCAGCACGCTAGTTCTAGACATTACTGGATAAAAATCAGGATTGGACACAGGCATATGTGGAATACTATAGACCTGTGGTGAATGAGATAAATCCTGTAAATCAGAAATGGCCGCGAGCTCGTGAAACGCGAGACCCGCGATCATATCCTCACCAGGAGTATGAGAATCACCAGAAAAATGTACATGATCAGATATTATATATATATTAAAAAAAAGGTTTTGCCTGGAATACCCCTTGAATGGGGTACTCCTGTGGGGAAATTTTTTTTTTTCAAATCAACTGGTGCCAGAAAGATATACAGATTTGCAAATGACTTCTATATAAAAATCTTAATCCTTCCAGTACTTAGCTGCTGTATTCCACAAAGGAAGTTGTGTAATTCTTTCCAGTCTGACTACAGTGCTCTCTGCTGACAGCTCTGTCCATGTCAGGAACTGTCCAGAGCAGGAGCAAATCCACATAGCAAACCTCCCTTGCAGGGAACAGTTCCTGACATGGACAGAGGTGGCAGCAGAGAGCACCTTGTCTGGCTGGAAAGACTAAATAACTTCCTCTAGGGCATACCGCCGCTGATAAGTACTGGAAGGATTAATATTTTTAAATAGAAGTAATTTACAAATTTATATAACTTTCTGGCACCAGTTGATTTGAATTTTTATTTTCCACCTGAGTACTTCTTTAATTATGGAACCTTCATTTTCATATGTATCAAATAAATACTTTCTGGATTTATCTCCTCCCTCATTTCCCATCATTTAAAAAGAGGAATGCTTTGTATAAATTATTTCAGAACTAGCCCCCTATGATAGATTGACCACTAGGGGGCCTACTAACTGGATCCCTAGTGATAAGTTAAAATTAGCTATAATAGAAGCAAGGCGGTAAGCATTTACTTTGCAGCTTTGTAAAAAAAAAATGTTGCACCATATACTATACCAGTGTTTTCCAAACAATGTGTCTCCAGCTGTTGCAAAACTACAACTCTCAGCATGCCTGGACAGCCGTTGGCGGCACCCTGTTTGGAAAACACTGTCCTAGGGGGAGTAAAACTGGGAGAGTGACTGGTAGAGAAGGATCTGGGTGTACTTGTAGATCATAGACTACAGAACAGCACAATGTCATGCAGTTGCTTCTAAGGCCAGCAGGATATTGTCATGTATAAAAAGAGGCACTTAAGGGACAGGGACGCGCTCCCCTGCTTCCTTAATATTCCCCCCTCTGGCCCACCCCCATTATAAAGAGTCAAAACGATTCACTCTCACGTCACTAAAAATATTAATTACGGGGGCGGCCAGAGTAGGAGTATTGAGGAGGCAGGGGAGTGCGGCATGCTGGCTTCCTGCCTCCATTGTGCACAGCTGCGCAATGCAGCTAGGAGACTAAAGAATATAACTCATACTTATAGTATAACAATATTTCATTAATTCAAGTAGGTGACCCCACATTGTAAAGCTGTTCATCCGCACTTTAACCCAGTATATTTAGTTCCCTATAGCCAACCAGGAAGAGATCTATAAATCAAGGCTGGTGAGTGGAGAGATGCAACCAGGGGCCACCCAGATGAATCGTGATTTAAGCAGCATGAAATTGATAACAAGTTACCATTAAACTGGTAATCCAACTCTTTTCTCCCACTCGATTTGACACGTACACAATAATTGCAACTGTCCTAACTATTGTGCATTAGCACCACTCCACACACAGGAGAGCCACACAACCACCTTGATGATATTTCACTGCAGTTCTCTGCCTTTTAGACTTAGAAATAGCCCACTTATGAGGGAATAAGTACTTTTTATGCAGTTTTCTATGGCCATCCAATATACTGGAATATTTTACAAAGACTTAACAGTATGTGGCATTGCTGTGTGCATGAACCTTAAAGCGTTACTGTCATTAGTAAGAAAATGTAAAAAAAATGCTTAAATCAGTGCAGTAATGTGCCCTAAGACCTGTATGCATAATAACATGCATGTGTTAATATGTAAAATACCTTTTGATCTATGTATTACTGTAATGAGTCTTTCGGAGTTCCTTGCAGAGGCTGGGGGTGTTTCCCTTGGAGTATGATGAGCTCCTCTACCCCCCCTCCCCTTCCTTTGTCATGAAGTCTGCACAAACATTTTTACACTTTATGCCTAAATACATGCTCTATATAACTATAATGCAATCATGCATGCTCTACATCACTCTAATGCAGTCATGCATTCTCTATATAATAGTTTAGCACCTTGCATTGCTTGTCACTTTGCATGTGAATGCTTTTCCTGCAGAGGCTGCAAGATGTCTGCATCTTGTCTGGATCTCACAGGTGTTCTCCTCACACAGTTGAAGGCTGGATTATACACTGTACTGAGTGAGCAGAGGAGAGAGAATACCACACTCCCCCTCCCTTCAGAATTTCAGTACTTTTCTTGGTAGTGCGGACCAAAGAGCCCTAGATACCAGGGTTCATTTTCAAAATTAAAAAGACAGAGACCCCTAGTGGCCATGTTTTTAAACATTTATTTCACATCTTTAGCAATAACATTTCTTAAAGGGGTATGTCAGGCCCAAGGCCTGATTATGGAAACATACATGTGTTTTATAATTGTATCTGTGTATAAAGTAAGACATGGGTAAGGGGTCATTCAGATGGTGTATCCTTTGTTTTTTGTGTATTGCATTTTATTGGGGGGTCTGGCTGTTTTTTTGTATCTCCTTTGAAGTCATGCACTCTGGTCTCATCATATAATCAAAGAGATAAGGGGTCAGGAAGAGAGATGCCCCACCTGGTGGGATCAGAGGGGAGGGGGGGGGGAATGGAGTTTCCCTCCAAAGAAGCAGATAAGACTTAAAATGCTGGACTCAACTGTTGTTCAAGGCTGTGCAAGAAGCTGACAAGAGCTGAACTCTCACTCCTAAGGAGGGCTATATCATCATGCTGTAAGAACTTCATCTTTTGTTTTCTGAACTTGTCTTGCAAAACTCTTTTATACCTGTATGTCATTTGTTTCTGTATTTTTATATGCATAGCACTGTGATACCTTTTATCAGATTAAATGTTTAATTAATCAGCTCTGGTCTTTGATCTCTAAATATATGAGCTCAACTTTCTGAAGGCAGCTCTGGTGGGAACACGTTTATCTAAGGGTTAATTTGGTGACTAATTTGGGACTAGTAGTGGATACCCAGAGGTCTGGCGGCTTTAACCCTTGCACCATAACACTCTCTCTTGACAGTACCGATAGGGTGTGATTGTGACAGGGTACTCCGGTGAAAACCTTTTTTCTTTTAAATCAACTGGTGCCAGAAAGTTAAACAGATTAGTAAATTACTTCTATTAAAAAATCCTTCCTGTACTTATTAGCTGCTGAAAATTGGAAATTCTTTTCTTTTTGGAATTCTCTCTGATGACATCACAAGCACAGTGCTCTTTGCTGACATCATAATAACTCTTTGTTTATTGTTGTCCTTAGTGGGATTTGAACCCAAGGCCCCAGCACTGCAAGGCAGCAGTGCTAACCACTGAGCCACCATGCTGCCCTTAGCATACATCTGCACGGTTGCTAAAATGGATGGAGATGTCAGCAGAGAGCACTGTGGTCGTGATGTCATCAGTGTTCCAAAAAGAAAGGAATTTCCTCTGTAGCATTCAGCAGCTAAGTAGTACTGGAAGGATTAAGATTTTTTAATAGAAGTAATTTTACAAATATGTTTAACTTTCTGGCACCAATTGATTTAAAAGAAAAAAGGTTTTCACCGGAGTACCCCTTTAATGAAGTATATTAGGAAAATGCTTCGTTTTTAAGGATGTATTAAATGGAAAAAAGTTTCTAACATCAGTAACGCTTTAAATGTCATCTAAGCTCCCATATTGCACTGCTCTCTGGTACCCGGAAACTAGAGAAACAACACTATATAATTTAGAATCACTACAAGGTACTTATGTTGTTGGAATCATTGCACCGGTCGCTGTGCCCCCATGGGCTAGGAATGTTGTACTTACTTTCAGGAAGAACATGGCCCTCAATCATTATTGGATCAGTCAATGAGACATGTGACACAGTACAGGTATAAGTATCGGGGGAAGCTCCAGGCTGGGGTACTGGCACTTCAAGGAAGCTGCTTATACTGAAGGTCCCATCTTGATTTCTCCGATGACTGGAGGTATATGGGGAGACATGGGTTAATGGGGATCCATTGAGCAGCCAGGACACCTCCACATCCAGCGGGTAGTATCGTTCCATGCGGCAGGTCACAGTGGTCTTTGGTATTGTACTCACAGCAACTGTAACCTGAGGAGGCTCTGAGAAGAAACATCCATATTAGAATACTGGAATTGGCACCATTATAGGCACTACTTATTCATTACAAGCTGGTACCAAGCATCTAAGAGGGCACTGCATGTCTGACCATTTGGTGATGTTCAAAGACCGTACATGATCCTGAAAAAGCAAATAGCCATGAATAGAATCTATTGCTACTGTTTTTTGTGTGCACCTTCCATGCAGATCTATATATCTCCATAGTTACAAACTACAACCCCTGTTATCTGATCCTGCGATTATATTGCCATCCATATGCCATCCATAGTAGAACACCAATCAGACTACAGAGGGTTGGTTTGTATTCTGTAACCAAGGAGACACGTGTGTACTCTACAAATGAGCTGTAGACACACATAGGGGGAGATTTATCAAAACCTGTCCTAAAGAAAAGTTGCTGTGTTGCCCATAGAAACCAATCAGATCGATTCTTTCATTTTTGAAAAGGCCTCTGCAAAATGAAAGAAGCGATCTGATTGGTTGCTATGGGCAACACAGCAGCTTTTTGTCTGGACAGGTTTTGATAAACCTCCCCCATAATGTATTTCAATGTCTCTCAGTCAACTTGGTCTTTAAGTCTACCTTCAACACAAATACAGACTAAGCCTAAATATAGATGTTGAATAATCAGCCATGAAATGGTCAACTATGGTTGGTCCTTCATCTGCAATGTAAGTCAACAAGGAAGAAGGTAATGCGAATTCCAGCCTGTCACCCACCTCCCTGGTCTTCCGTTTTCTCAGTCCTGGCACGTGTGCCCCCGCCTCCTAGGGAGAGCGCGCGCCGGAGCTCTGTGATTTAAAGGGTCAGTACACCCTAATTAGTGTATTCACCTGTTCCTTCCATATAAGTGTGTGCACCTCCCCCTGCCCTGTGCCGGATCTTTGTTGCCCTTGTGCCTGAGATAAAGCTACTGTGTTCCTGTGATTCTGTCTATCCATGTAACTGATCCTTGTTCCGTGACCTGACCCTGCTACTGTGCCGCCTGCCCTGACCTTCAGCTATCCTGATCTTGTCTTGTCCTTATCCATCTGTACCACGCTTCATCCCAGCAACCTGTGTGGAGGAGTCGTGCCAGGAGTAGCGACCTGGGTGCCACCTGCCGCAGCAAGACCATCCCGCTTTGTGGCGGGCTCTGGTGAAAACCAGCATCACCTTAGACTCCGCTCCCTGACACGGCTCACGTCATCATCCACACAGGCCCAGAGGATCCACCACCTGCCCTTACAATGAGTCAATGATGGTTTATGCCAATTTTTCTACAAGGAATAGAAAAGAGGCACTGAAGCCGGAGAAGATGATTCTTTTTTTTACCTTGCATGGGGGGGGAATGTGGCAGTAAGAGGCAACAAATGAAATGAGAACCCCTCTCCTCTATGTATTCAAAACAATATGGCTACTTGGCTACTGGATGTTGTGGGTCATGACTGTAAACCTTCTCCTGGCACATTTGTAATATTTGTCAGCACAAATACCCCTAAAGATCTCACCAGTTGATGTATACCGAATTACCTCTGATCTGTAGCTGGAGAATCTGCTGTAGTCTATTCTTTCCTGAAGACACAACACATATGTAAGTGCCCTCATCATGGACACTGAGTTGTCTTATAGTCAAACAAGAGGCTTCCTTATTCTCCTTATGTATAGTGATCCGGGAGTCCTCAAGATTTAATCTGTGCCCGGTGCCATCCTTCTGTAGATGCCAATCCACGCTTACTTCCATGCCACTCCAAACGTCGCAATTTAACGTGACTTCATCAGACAGAGAGCCCTTTTGTGATGGTGGAGATGATGATACAAGAAGTTCCACTAAAGAGAGAACAAAAGAGACGACAGACGTATAAGGAACAAAAAGAGATATGTGCACAATGAAAGCATACGAGTGAGGAGCATAATCAGGAGGTAGGACCATAGGAATCTGGTCAGTTTTTAGGACAAAACCATTTTCTGTCACCTTAAGTTGGCCATGGTTGGTTACTTTTAGTTGAGCAATATGGCCGCCAAAGAAAACTTGTATAAAAATACACCACTATATTTGGGTCTGTCTAAACCATGGTAACCATGTGCACAAAAACATTTTTGAATGTTGTGTCCAACCATGAGGATTTGATGAAGAACCTGACGCTATAGAGGTTTTATGATCTGTACAAAGTTTTATGAACACTGGTCGCCATGATGATAGCATTAGGCCAGGCCAAAATAAAAAAAAGGGGCTGAAACCTTCCTGTCATCTGCCACCCACCACTGTCCACAAGTTACTATATGAAAGCTACAAGGTGTGACTTATAAAAGGCTGAAGTTCAGGGGTGTAACTATAGCAGCTGCAGAAGTAGGACCCAGTCCTAGTGTTTAAAGGGATACTCCAGCTTTATACATCTTATCCTCTATCCAAATAATAGGGGAAAAGATGTATGATCACAGAGGTCCCGCCACTGGGAACCCCCGCAATCTCGGTGCAGCCCCTGGCATTCTGTGCCGAGAACTGCGTTTGAGACAGGGACGTGACGTCACAACCACGCCTCCTAGTGCCGTCACACCATGCCCCCTCCATTCATGTTTATGGGAGGGGGTGTGACGGCTGTCACGCCCCCTCCCATAGACATGAATGGAGGGGCGTGGTGTGGCGTCACTAGGGGGTGTGGCCGTGACATCACGTTCCCATCTCGGAAGCAGCGCCCGGCACAGAATGCCGAGGGGGTTCCGATCATACCCCTTATCCACTATCCTTTGGATGGGGGATAAGATGTAAAAAGTCAGAACACCCCTTTAAAGGGAACCTAAATGCCCCTTTGCCATATTCCTAAAATATAATACATTCATAAAGTTTCCAGAACCTTTCACTTTTTTCACATTTTGTTATATTGCGGCCTTGTGCTAAAATTTAAGAACAAAATTCAAGTTTTTCCCTATCAATCGGCCCTCAATACCGACTAAGGACAAAATGATAACAGAACGTTAGAAATCTTTACTAATTTATTAAAAAATGAAAAACTAAAGTCTTTCAGTGACCCTTTACTCAGGACTTAGTTGAAGCCCTATTGGCAGTGATTCCAGCCTCCAGTCTTCTTGGGGATGAGGTCACAAGGTTTACACACCTGAATGTGGGGATTTTTTGCCATTCTTTTCTGCAGATCCTCCCAAGCTTCGTCAGGTTGGGTGGGGACCATCGGTGGAAGCCATTTTCAGGTCTCTCCAGAAATGTTCCATTGGATTCGGGCTCTGACTGGGCCACTCAAGGATATTCACAGAGTTGTCCCTAAGCCGCTCCTGTGTTGTCTTAACTGTGTGCTTAGGGACATTGCCTTGTTGGATGGTGAACCTTCACCTCAGTCTGAGGTCAAGAGCGCTCTGGATCAGGTTGTTATTTAGAACCTCTCTGTACTTTGCTGTAATCTCCATCAACCCTGACCAGTCTCTCTGTCCCACCCACTGAAAAACACCCCCACAGCCACCATGCTTCACTGTAAGATGATGTTGGGTAAAACCAACTTCAGTCTTGGTTTCCTCAAACCAAAGGATCTTGTTTCTCACAGTCTTTTATGTGCTTGTAGGTGTTTTTTATTTTTTTCTTGCATGTGGCTTTCATGTGTCTTTTACTGAGGAGAGGCTTCTACCCTTTCTGCCACAAAGCCTGATTAGTGGAGGCTGCAGTGATGGTTAGATGAGGAGTAACTAGACAAAAAACCCTCGTAGAATGCTGCTGCGGCTCCAAGGTAAGGATGGAAATGGACCAGATGTTAATAAACGGTTCTGCTGAGAACCTTTGTTCTAAGTGCAAAAAAATAAAACAAGAGATGACATGTTTCAGGAGGAGCCCTCCCTTCCTCAGATCAGAACACATTATAGTTGACAAACAATAATATACTTAAACACAGGAAAAGGGTGCCAAATTACAAAATAGGGGGCGTGGCTAGTGACATCATAGCTGTAAAAACAGTTAAATATATTATTATAATGTATTCTGATCTGAGGAAGGGAGGGCTCCTCCCGAAACACGTCATCTCATGTTTTTTTTATTTTTTTGCACTTAATAAACGGTTCTGCTGAGAACCTTTGTACCAATATCTGGTCCATTTCCATCCTTACCTGGGAGCAGCAGCACCATTCTACAAGGTTTTTTTTCTAGTTACTCCTTATCTTGGCACCAGGACAGCAGTGTTGCTTACTCCTGCAACCCAGAAGGCTGAGCAGCGACTCCGGATCTATAGTACCCCATTTTCACTGGGGCGTAAGGCTTATGTTACTTTTCTTTAAGGTGAGCGGCCATCTATATGGTTTCTGGGTCAGTCAGTGGTGCCGATATCGGTCGGTTCTTTTGTTTTTCTTGCAGCGATGGTTGACCTTCTGGAAGTTTCTCCCATCTGCACACAGGATCTTTGATGCTCAGTCAAAGTGGCCATTTGGTTCTTGGTCACCTCTCTTACATTAAGGTAAAGGAATCCCGGCACTCAATGGAAAGCATCCATTGAGTGCCGGGATTCCTTTACCTCCATTGGATACTACTAGATCCCCGGGCACTGACCTGCCTATACTTTGGACCTCTCTTACTAAGACCCTTCCATGCCAAACTTTTAATTTTTATAGATTTGCAAAAGTTTAAAAGATTAGTTTTTTTTACATTCTCATTACAGCGTATTTAGTGCAGAATGATTGGGGAAAAATAGATTTTTTTTTTTGTCTCAGCAAAACATATTGTAACAAAATGTGAACAAAGCATGTGAAATGTGAACAAATGGTCTAAAAGCTTTGTGAATGCATTGGTAAGTATAATTTCACCCGTCCCAATTTACTCTTCCCTCAGGGACCCATCAGTTAAACTGTATAAGGATATACTGCCTGGGTTTACATCAGCTGAGATGACATTGAACATTCCTGTTGAGTCTATGCTTTCCTATCATGGTAGGAGTTAGTGAACTCTACACTAGGCCCTATAAATAGTCAGGGACAAACAGTGGGATCTTAGGGTTAAACTGTAAAGTTAATGGCCAAAGTTGTTTTTTTTTTGACAGCTATATCGTATTAGTCATGCTGTTACTGAGGATGTTTCCCATCAGTCTTGTCACCGTCTCACCTGACATTGGTACCACAACCTTGTCATTGGCCAACTCATCTGGAGCTTCAATGGGTAAGGCTGCTTTGGCCATGACGGCAACGCTGAGCTCCGGTAGTCGGATGTGAGCGATAAATAACTGAGAATAGATGGGCGAGATCTCACATTCTACCGCTTCGCCCTCATCCCCACATTCTACATGCAGCAACCGTTCTGCAAATGAGAGGGCGGCGAGGTCAACTGCGAGGAGAAAAGAGGGGAAACGTCAGATATGAACAGAATTCCTTACGTCGTCTTCTTCCATAAAGTTCTTTAAAATTCTATTCAAGTTTCTTATAGTTGGTTCATACAAAAAATTGGATTTTTTGCCAAAACTGTGTGGCAACCGATATGCTGCCATTACTGCTCCCACACGGGTTGTCATTCAGTTTTCCAAAAATCCTAAGTGATCGGATCTGCCCAGTCATGTGGTGATGGGAAGCCTGGGGGAGTATTCTAAAATAACTAAGCAGATTTGCCATAGGATCCTGGGGTGTATTCGAAAACCATAAGGCTCATAGCAAGAATTGGTCAGTCTGAGAGCATTGCCAGATGTTATACACCTCTATCACGCTATTTGTCACCAATATTAAGGCTTTTTTCACTCCGCCATCATGGCCTCTGTTATACAACTACAAGTTCTTGTAGTTCAGCCGCGGCAGCTTGCACCTTTTGTACTAGATATACAGTGGTCCCTCAAGTTACAATATTAATTGGTTCCAGGACGACCATTGTATGTTGAAACCATTGTATGTTGAGACCAGAACTCTATGGAAACCTGGTAATTGGTTCTGAAGCCACCAAAATGTCATCCAAAAATAGGAAAAGGTGAGGATTAAAAGGAAAGTAAGTAGATAAATAGAGATAAATAAGTAGATAAATAGAGATAAAGCAAATCCTTATATATAAAAGTAATAAAGAGCTGCTGGAAGCTGTAAATCACTGTCCATGTCAGTGTTTCCCAACCCGGGTGCCTCCAGCTGTTGCAAAACTACAACTCCCAGCATGCCCGGACAGCCGTTGGCTGTCCGGGCATGCTGGGAGTTGTAGTTTTGCAACAGCTGGAGGCGCCCTGGTTGGGAAACAATGGTTTATGTAGAGGACAGGAGCTTCTTCAGGGTCCTATACAGTACACATAGTGTCCCAAATGGAGCCGCCCTTAGGCTGGGTTCACACCACATTTTGTTAAATACGGCTCCCGTATACGGCTGGGAGAAGGGGGCGGGGCTTAATCGCGGCGCCCGCACTCAGTCGTATTCGGGAACCGTATTTAATGTATGTCTATAAGCCAACCGGAGTGAACCGCAGCCTCCCGACGGCTGCTTTTTCGGCCGTATGTGGTTTCCCGACCGCAGGCAAAAACATGGTCGACCACGTTTTTGCCTGCGGTCGGGAAACCGCATACGGCCAAAAACGAAGCCGACCGGAGGCTGCGGTTCACTCCGGTCGGCTCATAGACATACATTAAATACGGTTCCCGAATACGGCTGAGTGCGGGCACCGCGATTAAGCCCCGCCCCCCTCCTCCCAGCCATATACGGGAGCCGTATTTAACAAAACGTGGTGTGAACCCAGCCTTACTTGGTGTCCAAAGGAGCAGCTAACCCTGGCACAGGAAAGGAGTAGTACAGAACTTGTAGTTCCTCCCTGTACTGTAGGGGGTGCTACCAGACAGCCAGTCAGTGCTTGTACTTCAGTAATAGAGGTGATTTGCCAGTAGAATGTCCATTCTGATTGGTCAGTTCCTCCAGTTGTGACACGTTTCACAGATCTGGACTGTCCGTACATTGTATGTTGAGTCTGGTTTCAAGTTACAATGGTCCAGAAAAGACCATTGTATGTTGAAACTATTGTATGTTGAGGCCATTGTAAGGCCTCTTTCACACTATGAAATTGTTCCGTTCAGGAACTTCCGTCTTAAGTTCCGTCACTATATCGGGGAAATCCGGCTGTTACAAAACCCCCTGACGGCCGTGACTAAATCGCATTGCAGACTATGGGGTTTTGAAACTGCCCGTTTGCTCCCGTATATGCCCGTAATTCATTACGGACATTATATAGTGACGGGACATTGTGGCGGAAAAATTACTGCATGCTGACGATGTCCCGTCACTGTATAACGTCCGTAATGAATTACGGGCATATACGGGTGCAAACGGGCAGTTACAAAACCCCATAGGCTGCAATGCGATTTAGTCACGGCCGTCAGGGGTTTTGTAACAGCCGGTTTTCCCCGATATAGGGGAAGATTTATCAAAACCTGTGGAGAGGCAAAGTTGCCCATAGCAACCAATCAGCTTACTTCTTACATTCTTAACAAGGCCTGTGAAAAATGAAAGGAGCAATCTGATTGGTTGCTATGGGTAACTGGGCAACTTTGCCTCTGCACAGGTTTTGATAAATCTCCCCCTCAGTGACGGAACTTCTGACGGAAGTTCCTAAACGGAACAATTTCATAGTGTGAAAGAGGCCTAAGTTGAGGGATCACTGTATAGTAGTTTTGTAGGGTGTGCTGACCTTTTTTTGTTTTTTATGTTACATATGTGGAGGGAGTGTCTGACTCCATCTTGGTTCGTGCACTCCACCCATTCCACTAGGTGTTTTTAAGTAGGGAATAGCTGGATCTTACATTCCCAGAAATTGTAGGTTTAGTGCTAGCCCGAGAGAGGCATATCTATCGTGTAGGGTTCATCCCAACTTTGGTCACCTTATCATGGTGGGATGGTTCACTATATTTGGCCAAATGGTAAGCTAAGAACCTCTATTTTTCTCTACAGCCGTATTGCAATGAAAAAAGTGTTATATTACACATATATCTTAGTGCTAGCAGTGTTCTGCTGTAATTCTTATGTCTGTTATAACATACAACCCCACTGACTAAGGCTGGGTCCACACTACGTTTTGTCCCATACGGGAGCGCATACGGCAGGGGAGAGCTAAAACCTCGCGCTCCCGTATGTGACCGTATGCGCTCCCGTATGTCATTCATTTCAATGAGCCGACCGGAGTGAAACGTTCGGTCCGGTCGGCTCATTTTTGCGCCGTATGCGCTTTTACAACCGGACCTAAAACCGTGGTTGACCACAGTTTTAGGTCCGGTTGTAAAAGCGCATACGGCGCAAAAATGAGCCGACCGGACCGAACGTTTCACTCCGGTCGGCTCATTGAAATGAATGACATACGGGAGCGCATACGGTCACATACGGGAGCGCGAGGTTTTAGCTCCCCCCTGCCGTATGCGCTCCCGTATGGGACAAAACGTAGTGTGAACCCAGCCTTATAATGGGTTCCATTGAGTTCCCTTCTGGTGTCTGTCATTTTGACAGGAAAAATAGCTGAGCGTGCTGCACTTCAAATTTGACAGAACTACCGACATGGAGGCTCCACACAGATGCTCTGACGGTAATGTGAATACAACCTTACTGGTACAGTTGCGGAATATATCAAGAAAAGACAAAGACTGCACTCACCAACGGCAACGGAGCATTTATTTCAGCATGTGAGGTAACAAACAGGTAGGTAGAGGGAAGCAGGGGACGTACGCCAGGACAGGCTGTTTCACGTCAGAAACGGCGCTTCTTCAAGTTGGTGTACCAGCTTGAAGAAGCGCCGTTTCCGGCATGAAACAGCCTGTCCTGGCATACGTCCCCCGCCTCCCTCTACCTACCTGTTTGTTACTTCACATGCTGAAATAAATGCTCCGTTGCCATTGGTGAGTGCAGTCTGTCTTTTCTTGATATATTCTGCATCTGTTCTATGTTTGGACTTTGCACCACCTGTGAACGGCATTCCTGTGGGATTACACACGCACTCCACCATTGCCTCGCATCACTGACATCACTGCCTTAGTCCTGCTAGTGCCGGGTCAGCCTATATCTCGCTGCATTACTGGTACAGTGGTCCCTCAAGTTACAATATTAATCGGTTCCAGGATGACCATTGTATGTTGAAACCATTGTATGTTGAGTCCAGAATGCTATGGAAACCTGGTAATTGGTTCTAAAGGCACCAAAATGTCATCCAAAAAAAATGGAAAAAGTGAGAATTAAAGAAAAATAAGTAGATAACTAATATAGATAAAGCAAATCCTTAAATATAAAAGTAGGAAATATCTGCTGTGAGCTGTAATCACTGTCTATGTCAGAGTTTCCCAAGCAGGGAGCCTCCAGCTGTTGCAAAACTACAACTCCCAGCATGCCCGGACAGCCAAAGGCTGTCCGGGCATGCTGGGAGTTGTAGTTTTGCAACAGCTGGGGGCACCCTGCTTGGGAAACACTTGTCTATGTAGAGGACAGGAGCTTCTTCGGGGTCCTGTACAGTACACACAGTGTCCTAAAAAAGTAACATGGAGCCGCCCTTACCTAGTGTCCAAAGGGGCAGCTAACCCTGATACAGCTAAAGGGTACAGGACATGTAATACCTCCCTGTACTGTAGGGGGCGCTACCAGACACCAGTCAGTGCATACACTTCAGTAATACAGGGGTTTTACCAGCAAATGCCCATTCTGATTGGTCGGTTCTTCCAGCCATTGACAGGTATCACAGATCTGGACTGTCCGTACATTGTATGTTGAGTCTGGTTTATAGTTACAATGGTCCAGAAAAGACCATTGTACGTTGAAACTATTGTATGTTGAGGCCATTGTAAGTTGAGGGATCACTGTACTTAGTATGTTACATTGTCATAAATAGTGACCTGTGGCTAGGAAGACGGTCATGTCCAGGTTTTCAGGAGGATGGTAATCCGGCAATGCCTCCGGCGGCTCCTCTCCCATCACCGTCACATTTTGCAGGACCAGCGTCACTTTTTGTCTTGTAAAGCCGAGTCCCCCCACATTGGAGTCCAACAGTGCATAGTCACAGGGGAGCACGATGTCTACAGTATACTGCGGCACAGCGGCACACCACAACAAGACACCTGGGAAAAGAAAAAGTAAAAGAGCAATAATGTAGCCTGGTGGCTCAGTGGTTAGCACTGTTGCCTTGCAGCGCTGGAGTCCTAGGCTCAAATTCCCACAAGGACAAGGAGTTTGTATGTTCTCCCTATATTTGAGTGGGGTTTTCTCCCACACTCCAAAATATACTATATTGATAGGTGAATTTAGAATGTGATTTGAGTGATGACAAGCTCAGTACAGTGCCACAGAATATGTCGGTGCTATATAAATAAAGGAATTACAAGCAAATTCATATGTGTAGGAACAAGGGTGAATGGTTAAGAGTGGTACTTTAACCATTTAAAGGGGTACTCCAGTGAAAACCTTTTTTCTTTTAAATCAACTGGTGGCGGAAAGTTAAACATATTTGTAAATTACTTCTATTAAAAAATCATAATCCTTCCTGTACTTATTAGCTGCTGAATACTACAGAGGAAATTCTTTTCTTTTTGGAATGCTCTATGATGACATCACGAGCACAGTTCTCTCTGCTGACGTCATTATAATAATAATAATGCTTTATTTATTGTTGTCCTTAGTGGGATTTGAACCCAAGTCCCCAGCACTGCAAGGCAGCAGTGCTAACCACTGAGCCACCATGCTGCCCTTAGCATACATCTGCTATGCATGTCATCAGTGTTCCAAAAAGAAAGGAATTTCCTCTGTAGCATTCAGCAGCTGATAAGTACTGGAAGGATTAAGATTTTTTTTTTATAGAAGTAATTTACAAATATGTTTAACTTTTTGCCACCAGTTGATTTAAAAGAAAAAAGGTTTTCAACGGAGTACCCCTTTAAGGACACAGCCCATTTTGGCCTTAAAAGGGTACTCCGGTGAAAATTTATTTTATTTTTTTAAATCAACTGATGCCAGAAAGTTGAACAGATTTGTAAATTACTTCTATTAAAAAAATCTTAATCCTTCCAGTACTTATTAGTGTCTGTATACTACAGAGGAAATTCTTTTCTTTTTGGTGCTCTCTGCTGATACCTCTGTCCATGTCAGGAACTGTCCAGAGCAGGAGAAAATCCCCATAGCAAAAATATGCTGTTTTGGACAGTTCCTAAAATGGACAGAGGTGTCAGCAGAGAGCACTGTGGTGATGACAGAAAAGAAAAGAAAAGTATTTCCTCTGTAGTATACAGACGCTAAGAAGTACTGGAAGGATTAAGATTTTTTAATAGAAGTAATTTACAAATCTGTTTAACTTTCTGGCACCCCTTTAAGGACACAGCCCACGTTCTATTATTCCTTTTTTATTTTTTATTGTACTGCTTTTAAACACACAAACTTTTTCTTTTTTTTTTTTTTTTTTTACAAAGTTGAGTAGTATTGCAAATATTATTAAGTACTTATCGGCCTTAATACTCAAGTCACCTCCAAAGCTGTATTCAAAGCTCTGATGACTCCATGTTAGGCTCCACAGGACCTTACATTGTGTTTTTACAGAATATCTTCTGTTGTAACGAACTGCGAGAGATGTGGTGGGGTTAAAAGCATTTTTATGCTAAGTTTCTACCATTAAAAAGTCACAAAATTATGTCCAAGGCTCCAAAAATTTTGACTTTTTGCCACACACACGGCACTTTTCAAAAAGTGTGCCTGACGAAGTGTCAAGGGGGCGTGGCACAGCCGAAACATACGGCAGAAAACTTTAACTTAAAGGGGTACTCCGCTGCTCAGCGTTTGGAACGCTGGAAACGGTGCCAGGAGCTCGTGACGCCATAGCCCCGCCCCCTCATGACATCAGGTACTCCGCTGCTCAGCATTTGGAACAAACTGTTCAGAACGCTGGAGCCGGCAGCCCGTGACGTTGTAGCCCCGCCCCTTCATGATGTCACACCCCGCCCCCTCAATGCTAGTCTACAGTCTCCCATAGACTTGCATTGAGGGGGAGGGGCGTGACATCATGAGGGGTCTGGACTATGACATCACGAACTGCCGACTCCAGCGTTCGGAACAGTTTGTTCCAAATGCAGAGCAGCGGAGTACCTGACGTCATGATGGGCGGGACTATGGCGTCACGAGCACCCGGCACAAAGCCGTAAATTAAAATAAAAAAAATTAATTAAGCTTCCACAATACACTGTAGAAAACAGACAAAAAATGTAGTCATATATTTGAAAGTATATCAGAAAAAAAAATCTATAAATCTTTATTGTGAATAAATACATCACAAAAAGCGGCATCACCGGAACCCACACGGCAGGTAATTATAATCACTAGGGCAATTGTGTATACGTAAAAATAGCCTGAAATGCTAGAGCAAAAATATACAGAGATTTCTGGGGACTATAGTACTAAGTATACAAACACTAATACTAGTGCTATCTATCTAAAGTGCCTTGTGCTTATGACAGTGTTTCCCAACAATGCGTCTCCAGCTGTTGCAAAACTACAACTCCCAGTATGATCAGACAGCCAAAGGCCCCTGAAATGGCTATAAATTGCAATAAAGTGCACAGTAAGTGAAGAGAAGATAGACTGGTTGCGTCCCTTTAAGGACACAACCGTTGTGTACTATTTCCGTAATATCTGACGCCATCTTTTATTAAGATGACACACCCCTCCCCCATAACCCACCCTTCGGTTTTCTTACTGTTCAGAGTCAGGATCAATCCCACTTGTAAGTGTCCATTGGTCTTCATATCGGTGATTCTCCTCGCAGCGTCACGACTGGATAATATATCTTTATATATGTGTATAACTCACAACAATACTACACACAGACAATAAATAATAAAAACAGTCATACACACAATACATCAGCAGATTACACAGCACATACACATCTATACAACACACAGCGAGGAACGTCACTGACCGCACACATCACACAACGCTACACACAGCACAACCCACAACAGCAGGTTCACAGCCATGGTTTTCACTTTCATTTTAGCAGAAGTCACATGATGCTTCCTCGCATAATAATAATAATAGGGAAACGGAGAGAGCTCTGCAGGCTGCTGAACCGCTACAGAATGGGATGTAATGCTCTGCAGATATTAAAGGGACCATACATAATTCTATTCTTTTATATATAGGGCAATATTATAGTAGTTATTGTCTTGTATATAGGAGGCAGTATTATAGTAGTTATATTCTTGTAGATAGGAACAGTATTATAGTAGTTATATTCTTGTATATAGGAGCAGTATTATAGTAGTTATATTTTTGTATATAGGAGGCAGTATTATAGTAGTTATAGTCTTGTATATAGGAACAGTATTATAGTAGTTATATTCTTGTATATAGGAGCAGTATTATAGTAGATATATTCTTGTATATAGGAGCTGTATTATAGTAGTTATATTCTTATACATAGGAGCAGTATTATAGTAGTTATATTCTTGTATATAGGAGCAGTATTATAGTAGTTATATTCTTGTATATAGGAGCAGTATTATAGTAGCTATATTCTTGTATATAGGAGCAGTATTATAGTAGATATATTCTTGTATATAGGGGACAGTATTATAGTAGATATATTCTTGTATATAGGAGCAGTATTATAGTAGTTATGTTCTTGTATATAGGGGGCAGTATTATAGTAGTTATATTCTTGTATATAGGGGACAGTATTATAGTAGTTATATTCTTGTATATAGGAGCAGTATTATAGTAGTTATATTCTTCTATATAGGAGCAGTATTATAGTAGTTATATTCTTGTACATAGGAGTAGTATTATAGTAGTTAGATTCTTGTATATAGGAGCGGTATTATAGTAGTTATATTCTTGTATATAGGAGCAGTATTATAGTAGTTATATTCTTCTATATAGGAGCAGTATTATAGTAGTTATATTCTTGTACATAGGAGCAGTAATATAGTAGTTATATTCTTGTATATAGGAGCAGTATTATAGTAGTTATATTCTTGTACATAGGAGTAGTATTATAGTAGTTATATTCTTGTATATAGGAGCGGTATTATAGTAGTTATATTCTTGTATATAGGAGCAGTATTATAGTAGATATATTCTTGTATATAGGAGCAGTATTATAGTAGTTATATTCTTGTATATAGGAGCAGTATTATAGTAGATATATTCTTGTATATAGGAGCAGTATTATAGTAGTTATATTCTTGTATATAGGAGCAGTATTATAGTAGATATATTCTTGTATATAGGAGCAGTATTATAGTGAAAATTGTAGACTTACCGTAATTTTGCTTTCTTCGAGACAGAAGGCAGCACAGAAGGGATATTCCCGGCCTCTTTTATTCCCGGTAGGACCGCCCACCTAGAAAAAACTCAAACATGCGTCAGCCAATGGAACGTGGACATACCTTACATATCACCTGCACACTTGTACGCGCTTGTGTAAATAACTAGACACTTTTCTGATTGCAACAAAATAATACATTTATTGGGTGGGTATATATGTGCTGCCTTCTGTCTCGAAGAAAGCAAAATTACGGTAAGTCTACAATTTTCACTTTCTTCTACGACCTCCGGCAGCACAGAAGGGATGCTCGCTAGCAGACAAAACAAGACGGGAGGGTTAATCTTGTAATACCGCAGACAAAACCCCCGAACTGAAGGCTGGACTCTGTGCCTGGATGTCAAGCCTGTAGTGATTGATGAAAGTGGAGGACGTTGACCAGGAAGCAGCATTGCAAATGTCGACCAGCGGCACTTGTGCTCTCTCCGCCCATGAAGTTGCAGCAGCCCTCGTGGAGTGTGCCCTTAAGGGAAAGGGAGGATCCAAACCTTCCAACTTGTAGGCTTCCATGATGGTGGTTTTAATCCACCTGGCCAAGGTGTCTTTAGCCGCCTTCCTGCCTTTCCTCGGACCGGCAAACTGGACGAAGAGGTTTTCCTCCTGACGAAAATTCTCCACCCTGTTCAGATAGCACAACAGAACTCTCTTGATATCCAGCGACTGAAGATTATCTTTATCCTCAGCAGGAGAAAAAACTGGCAAAAAAACTTCTCTGTTTATATTAGCGTCTGATCCCACTTTAGGCACGAAGGAGGGGACGGTTCTGAGTAGTACACCTTGTGGAGTGAATTTAGTGTATGGAGACTTAGAGGATAACGCTTGAAGTTCTCCCAGGCGCTTGGCAGAGGTGACAGCGACAAGAAACAGAGCTTTGCAGGAGATCCATTTAATATCTGCTTCTTGGATTGGCTCAAACGGAGGCTGGGTAAGCTTTTTCAACACAAGAGAAAGGTCCCAAGAAGCAACCGGAGGTTTCACAGTTGGCCTAAGGTTCTTGAGCGCTTTGAAGAATCTATCGATGAGTGGTTGCTTGGCAAATCTACCATCCGTGAAGGCGTTTATGGCTGTCACATGCACACGGAGTGTGTTTGGTTTTAGCCCTTTTAAGAAACCGTCTTGCAAGAATTGGAGGATGACCGGTAAGGAGATCTCAGGATCTCCTCTTCCCGCTTTCCAAGACAAAAACTTCTTCCACAACTTAGAATAAAGCAAATTCGTAGAAGGCCTGCGAGCGGACAGCAGTGTCTCAATTACCTCTTCTGATAAGCCTCTGTTTCTAAACTTCTGCCTCTCAAACTCCACACTGTTAAATGGAGGCGATCGATCCAGGACTTGCCTGCTTAGAAAGTCGGCTTGAAGATTTGCTTCTCCTCTTATATGGACTGCAGACAGGGTATAGAGGTGCTCCTCAGCCCAGTTCATTAACATTCTGCACTCGTTCTGCAGAGCTGGAGACCTTGTGCCGCCTTGCTTCCGCAGATAGTAGACTGACACAGAGTTGTCTGACTGTATCAGCACTGGACAGTTCTTGAGAAGAGGTGTGAAATGCATGACTGCTAACCTGATGGCTCTCAGCTCTTTCAGATTGGAAGAAAAAAGTTGTTCTCTTGGAGACCACTGATGCTGGACCCAATGGCCGTTGTAGTGGGCCCCCCAGCCATTCTTGGAGGCGTCTGTCGTAACGATACATGGCTCCATCAACCTGAAACTGTTGCCCCGAGACAAATTCTCTCTCTTTAGCCACCAACGAAGCATTAGACGAGTGTGGTTTGATAGACACAAGGGAGCTGACAGATGATTTGGACAGCGATCCCAGGTCGCTAAAATCTCCGCTTGAAGCTCTCTTATATGCGCTCTCGCCCAAGGCACAGCTTCTATGGCCGATGTCATAAGGCCCAGAACCTTCATGGCGGATCTGATGGTGACCGTCGGTATCTGAATCAGGTAGGTCACCTGCTGGAGAATAGCGGTCTGTTTCTCTAGAGGTAGAAAGACCTTCTCTCTGACGGAGTCTAGAATGAGACCAAGAAAGCGCTTCTGTCTTGACGGCACAAGATCTGACTTTACTTCGTTCAGGATGAAACCGCAATCTTGAAGAAGACTGATAGTGGTCTGGAGCTGACGGGTTATTAGGTCCTGAGAAGCCGCAATCAGTAGCCAGTTGTCTAGATAGGGTATGATCTGGATCTGCTGGAGTCTGAGAGCTGCAACAATCGCGATCGCCACTTTGGTGAATATTCTCGGAGAGGACGACAGGCCGAATGTAGGGCGCGGAATTGGAAGTGTTGCACTACGCCTTGTTGGATGACCGCAACTCTTAGGAACTTTCTTGAGTCCACGTTTATGGGGACGTGCAGATATGCATCCATTAGATCCAGAGAAACCATCCAGTCGTCTTTTTGCAGGATGTTTGTGGCAGACTTTACAGTGTACATGCGGAACTTTTCTTTCTTTAAAAAATGTGATTTAGGAATCTTAAATCGATTATTAGCCTCCATTTTCCGCCTGTCTTGGGGACTGGAAAGGCTGGCGAGTAAACCCCTTGACCGTGCTGCTCTAGAGGAACGGGTTCTAACGCGTTCTTCTCTATGAAGTCTTGAAGGAGAGACTGAACTACTGTGCTGGCTCTGTTCACAAGAAATTTCTCTGGTTGGGGAGAGAGAAAATTTAGACTGCACCCTATTGAAACAATCTCTAGGATCCAACTGTCCGTGGTGATGTTCCGCCACGCTTCTTGAAACCTGAGCAGTCTCCCTCCAACCGTGTCGTCTGACCTGACGTCAGAACTCTGACTTAGATTGTTTTGTATCTGGCTGCTTTTTCCTGCTACCAGTCTGGTAGCGACGATTTTATTTTCCCTCACGATACGGTCTTCTTCTGAAGCTAGATTTTCTGAACCTGAAGGGACGAAAAGGCTTCTTCTTATCCTCCACCGGAAAAACCATTTCTTTCGTCTCTTTACCTGGTGCCAGGATTTGCTCCAACTGGGCACCTATCAACAGACCAGGTTCGAATGGTAGTGCGCAGAAGTTAGTTTTGGAGGACGTGTCTGAGGTCTTCCAAGGCTTCAAGAAAATTACTCTTCTAGCAGAATTTAACACCGCCAGATTCTTTGCACAGATTCTTGTAACATCCAGCGGGAAGTCGCAGGAGAATTCCGCTGCCGTCTTGAAGGTAGCTACTTCTTTAAGCAGATCACTCCTAGAGACTCCATGTTCAATATCTCTGCTGAGCTGGCTTAGCCAGACTCTGAGAGCGCGAGCCACTGGGACAGCCGACATGGCTGCCTTTGTTAGCGCGGCCGTGTTGGAATACGTACGCTTTAAAAGGACGTCTACCTTCTTGTCCAAGGGGTCTCTCAATACAGAAGAGTCATCTGCTGGTCAGAGTGTCTTCTTTGAAAGCTTAGCCACCGGTGGATCCACCTTAGCCAGTTCTTCCCATGCCTGAGAGTCTGCTGGGTCTAATTTATACACGGCACGGAATCTAGAACCCAACTCCATCCTATGGTCAGGGTTCCTCCACTCCTTCTCCATAATTGTCTTTAACACCGGATGACCTGCAAAGACATTAGACACCTTCCTTGGAAAATAATACAGTGCCTCTCTATCCTGAGCATTAGACTTCTCCCTGGAGGTCTCAACAATATCCTTAATAGTGTTGAGCGGCATAGGCCATATTCGAATTCGCGAATATTCGCGAATATATGGACGAATATTCGTCATATATTCGCGAATATTCGTCATATTCGTTATCTCCTCGTTTTATTTTCGCATATGCGAAAAGTCGTGCATGCGAAAATTAACATATGCGAAAATTTGCATATACAAAATTAGCATACGCGAAAATGCGCATATGCGAAAATTAGCATATGCTAATTTTCGCATATGCGCATTTTCGCACGCCAGTCTCACACAGTAGTATTTCAGCCTTCTTTACACCACACAAGCTGGAAGCAGAGAGGGGTGATCACTGTGATGTGTACTGTGAAAAAAAAAAAAAAACAATATTCGTAATTACGAATATATAACGCTATATTCGCGAAATTCGCGAATTCGCGAATATGCGATATTCGCGAATAATATTCGAATTGCGAATATTCGCGAGCAACACTAATCCTTAACAGCTCTGATTAACTTATCCGCATTCTCCTTTTTGAAAAGAAAAAAGTCCTCTGCAACTGACTCCTCAGGATCAGAGTCTGACCTGCAGGAGGAGCTACTAGAGCCCGATGAGGACGGTTAATAGAACTGTACTTTATCACTTCTCTTACTCTTCTTGCCAGTACACTTAGAAGTAGAGCCAAACTTCCCTTTAAACCATGAGAAGAACTCCTTGGCTTCCTCCAGAAACTTAGATGTCTCATGGGGCTCAGTGCATTTCTCACAGACAGTAGAATTAGCGTCAGGGGGTAGACGTTGTAAACAACTCACGCACCTTGCACTGCGCCCATCCGAACGAGATCTCAGGTGGTCCTTGCAGATGTCACAGAAGTCACCCCTCAGGTCATCCGGAAGCGGCTGATCGCAGGATCTGCATAGCCTATGCTTCGATTTGGACTTCCTTTTGCGGTTTGCTGAAGTGCTTGACATCTTAACAGGCAAGAAGTCCGGCTGCCTCCGATCTAGGAGGCCGGACGCCGGCTTCTGCCTGATTTTAAATATGCCGCCCGTCCGTCCAGCCGCGCATTACTGGGAGTTCCGGTCTCCCAGGACGTCACTTCCGGTCTTCGGCGTGCACCCGGCCGCACTGCTGTACAGCTCAGGCGCGGACCGGAAGTGCCATAGAAGACACAGGCACAGCACCGGAGGACACAGAAGCAAAGGGGTAAGACTTACCTTGCTAGGGACGGGCCGGCGCACTACTGCGGGGACATCAGAAAGGGGGAACCATCACCCCAAGATGAAAAGCGCTCCCGGAGAGAGTGCAGGGAGCAGATACTTACCATGCCCCCAACAAATACGCTCCTCCTGTTGTGCAGGCCTGTAAATGGGGAACCGTCACCCCAAGGTGCAAAAAAGCCACAGCCTCCAGGTCACTCATGTTAAGGAGGGGCACAACACCTGCTTTAAGCCCTTAAGGGGGCACTCTTACTATAGCCAGGGTCACCCTCATGGGCAGCAAGGGACGCAGGGCACCAGGCAGACCAGGGTTTCCCACATTGGTCCTCAGCAACAGCTGGAGGCACTGGTGTACAACACCACTTAAAAATCCTCTTTTTTCCTCTAGTTTAGACCTGAAAAATGAAAAAAGAAATTAAAGGTGGGCAGAGGGGTGTGAAAACACCACCTACCATGAAGAAAAGAGGACAGAAAAAAACACAAGCGCGTACAAGTGTGCAGGTGATATGTAAGGTATGTCCACGTTCCATTGGCTGACGCATGTTTGAGTTTTTTCTAGGTGGGCGGTCCTACCGGGAATAAAAGAGGCCGGGAATATCCCTTCTGTGCTGCCGGAGGTTGTAGAAGAAAGTAGTTATATTCTTGTATATAGGAGCAGTATTATAGTAGTTATATTCTTGTATATAGGGGGCAGTATTATAGTAGTTATATTCTTGTATATAGGGGACAGTATTATAGTAGTTATATTCTTGTATATAGGGGACAGTATTATAGTAGTTATATTCTTGTACATAGGGAGCAGTATTATAGTAGTTGTATTCTTGTATATAGGAGCAGTATTATAGTAGTTATATTCTTGTATATAGGAGCAGTATTATAGTAGTTATATTCTTGTATATAGGAGGCAGTATTATAGTAGTTGTATTCTTGTATATAGGAGCAGTATTATAGTAGTTATATTCTTGTATATAGGGGACAGTATTATAGTAGTTATATTCTTGTATATAGGGGACAGTATTATAGTAGTTATATTCTTGTACATAGGGAGCAGTATTATAGTAGTTGTATTCTTGTATATAGGAGCAGTATTATAGTAGTTATATTCTTGTATATAGGAGCAGTATTATAGTAGTTATATTCTTGTATATAGGGGGCAGTATTATAGTAGTTATATTCTTGTATATAGGGGACAGTATTATAGTAGTTATATTCTTGTATATAGGGGACAGTATTATAGTAGTTATATTCTTGTACATAGGGAGCAGTATTATAGTAGTTGTATTCTTGTATATAGGAGCAGTATTATAGTAGCTATATTCTTGTATATAGGAGCAGTATTATAGTAGATATATTCTTGTATATAGGGGACAGTATTATAGTAGTTATATTCTTGTATATAGGAGCAGTATTATAGTAGTTATATTCTTGTATATAGGGGCAGTATTATAGTAGTTATATTCTTGTATATAGGAGCAGTATTATAGTAGTTATATTCTTGTATATAGGAGCAGTATTATAGTAGTTATATTCTTGTATATAGGAGCAGTATTATAGTAGGTATATTCTTGTACATAGGAGTAGTATTATAGTAGTTATATTCTTGTATATAGGAGCAGTATTATAGTAGTTATACTCTTGTATATAGGAGCAGTATTATAGTAGTTATATTTTTGTATATAGGAGGCAGTATTATAGTAGTTATTTTCTTGTATATAGGAATAGTATTATAGTAGCTATATTCTTGTATATAGGAGCAGTATTATAGTAGTTATATTCTTGTATATAGGAGCAGTATTATAGTAGTTATATTCTTGTATATAGGAGGCAGTATTAAATTAAATATATTCTTGTATATAGGAGGCAGTATTATAGTAGTTATATTCTTGTATATAGGAGGCAGTATTATAGTAGTTATATTCTTGTATATAGGAGGCAGTATTATAGTAGTTATGTAGGTCAGTAGAAATAACGCTTCAGCACTCACCTATGTTACAAATCCTTTATTTGGGCATCAAATCCAGAGATAACCGCTGGCCAGGGGTGGGGAGGGAGCGAGGATGCCGCTGCGGGAGCAGCGGAGAAGGAGGCGACTAGTTTCGCGGGTTAAACCGCTTCGACTGGCCTTACCTCGTGTCTCCCCAGACGCACCTATACCTGGGCGCTGGGGTGACGTCACCCAAAAGGGGAGGGGTGAAACTAGTCGCCTCCTTCTCCGCTGCTCCCGCAGCGGCATCCTCGCTCCCTCCCCACCCCTGGCCAGCGGTCATCTCTGGATTTGATGCCCGAATAAAGGATTTGTAACATAGGTGAGTGCTGAAGCGTTATTTCTACTGACCTACATTCCTGGATATTGTTCATTTTCTGCTTCATCTTGTGCACCTCTATTTATCCTTGTACTGTGGATACTCCAGTGACTGCGCCGCAGGATTGCCGTGATACAGTGGTGCGGTCTCATCCTCCTCTCTACCACGAATATTATAATAGTTATATTCTTGTATATAGGAGCAGTATTATAGTAGTTATATTTCTGTATATAGGAGCAGTATTATAGTAGTGATATCCCTGTATATAGGAGCAATTTTATAGTAGTCATATTCTTGTATATAGGATCAGTATTATAGTAGTTATATTCTTGTACATAGGGGGCAGTATTCTAGTAGTTATATTCTTGTATATAGGAGGCAGTATTATAGTAGTTATATTCTTGTATATAGGAGGCAGTATTCTAGTAGTTATTTTCTTGTATATAGGAGAAGTATTATAGTAGTTATACTCTTGTATATAGGAGCAGTATTATAGTAGTTATATTCTTGTATATAGGAGCAGTATTATAGTAGTTATATTCTTGTATATAGGAGCAGTATTATAGTAGTTATATTCTTGTATATAGGAGGCAGTATTATAGTAGTTATATTCATGTATATAGGAGGCAGTATTATAGTAATTATATTCTTGTATATTGTGGCAGTATTATAGTAGTTATATTCTTGTATATAGGAGCAGTATTATAGTAGTTATATTCTTGTCTATAGGAGCAGTATTACAGTAGTTATATTCTTGTATATAGGAGCAGTATTATAGTAGTTATATTCTTGTATATAGGAGCAGTATTATAGTAGTTATATTCCTGTATATAGGAGGAGAATTATAGTATTTATTTTCTTGTACATAGAAGCAGTATTATGGTAGTTATATTTGCGGTAACGGGGTGTGTGATGAGGGCAGATGTTGTCACCCTAGGGGCAGATGGCATTAATCCCTTGTATTTGTGACGCCAGGGAGTGGTTTAGCCTATAACCACCCGAAGGTATGCCGCTAGATCCTGGGCTAGGCACAGAGGCAATAATGACCCCGACGCCAAGTTACGGATAACAGTAGCTTTACTGAGGGTAGACAGAAGTCTATACAGTTTAGCCAGAGCCCACGGAGGTGATCAGTGACTCAGAAACCTCCGTTCCCCGATCCGTTAGGACAGACTCCGGACACCCAAGGGTTTGAACCCAATTGGAGTAGAACATCTGGTCCACTGTCTTGGCTGTAAGATCTTTGACGGGGACAACGACAACCCATTAAGAGTAGTGATCCAGCATGGTGAGAGCATAAGTGTACCCGGATCGGGTAGGAGACAACTTGACATGGTCTAGCATGACCAACTGGTTAGGCCTTTCACTCTGGTTGGAATGGAGGGATGCTCTTGCATCCTTGCACATGTTCTTGGTGACATTACAGACAGAACATTCACTGCACCATTTCTCAATGTCACTCCACATTCCAATCCAATAGAATCTTCGCATGACAGTAGCCTTGGTCTTGTGGACTCCAAAGTGTCCCGACTGATCATAGTATGCGTTGAGGACCATCGCCGTGTCTCTTCAGGGAACCAGAATCTGATGAAGTCGATCACCACAAACCGGATCCAAAGAATTTCAGCACAACAGCCCTTTGCGCACAAACAGTCGCTTCCTCTGTCGCCACAGACGCTTCAGCTCATAATCACACTGGGCCCGATGTAGACGGGTTGGTACCATTTTCACCAGAAGGTAGTAGAACAGATCCCCCATGACTCGACTTGAAGGGTCTTCCAGGTGTACAGGTCTTCTTTAACCTTTTTGGACTTGGGTTCACCGTCCATCAGGGTGGTCACAACCTTCTGGTTCACAAGCGGTTGATAAAATGGGGGCATCTCCACGTCCTCCCACACGTCTACGACAGGTGGTTCTTTACCAGGGGTCATCTGAGACAGTATATCGGCATTGATATTCGACTTGCTGCTTCTGTACTTGATGGTGAAACTGTAATTGGCTAATCTTGAAGCCCAACATTGTTCGATTACACCCAACTTGACATTGTTCAGGTGGGCTAACGGGTTATTATCCGTGTAGACAGTAAATGGTGTGGCAGCCAAGTAGTCTTTGAACTTTTTGGTCACGGCCCATACCAGGGCAAGAAGTCCTAACTTGAATGAGCTGAAGTTGGCATCGTTCTTCTCTGCTCCTCGCAGGTTACCACTGGCATAGGCAACTACTCGCTCTTGCCCTGCCTGGACTTGGGACAGGACAGCTCCCAGACCTTTGAAACTGGCATCAATATATATAACCGGAACGGCTGACTGTAGTCTGGGTACGCCAGGATGGGTGGTTCTGTCAGCAGACGTTTAAGAGCTCTGAATGCTGTATCTTGCTCTTTGCCCCATTTAACAGGTAGTTTCCAATTGTAGTTCTCCTTCGCCGTACCCCGTAAGAGAGCTGTGAGGGGTTCTGCAATCTGCGAAGTGGAGAATGAAGTGGCGGTAGTGGCCGGCAAACCCCAGGAACCTCCTGACATCTTTCACCGTGCGCGGGGTAGGCCAGTTCTTGAGAACTTCCACCTTTTCAGGATTGGGCTGGACTCCCTCGGCATTGACAACATGACCCAGGTAGTGTACCTGAGGTTTGAGCAAGTGACACTTTGATGGCTTGATCTTCAGCCCATGCTTGATCAGGACTTGGAAAATGTCTGACAGATGACTGAGGTGTTCCTGGTAGGACTTGGAATACAGGAATACACAGTGACATCGTCCAGGTACAATAGGACACTTTGAAAATTCAGATGGCCCAGCCACCATTGCATCAAACGCTGAAACGTAGCAAGGGCATTACATGGTCCAAACGGCATACTTTTAAACTCGAACCGTCCCATAGGTGTCATGAAGGCGAGGCGGTCTCCGGTCTTCCACGGCCATGGGCACTTGCCAATATCCGCTGTTTAAGTCCAGGGTGTAGAAGCAAGCATCAGACCCGAGGGCTGTGAGTGACTCCTTGATCCTTGGCAGAGGATAAGCGTCCTTATGTGTGACATTATTCAGTTTCCTGTAGTCAACACAGAAGCGGATGGTTCTGTCATATTTCTTGAGTGGGACAAGTGGTGCCGCCCAGGGACTCTGACTTTCTTGGATGACGTCTGCCTCTTTCATGTCGGCCAGCATCTTCTTGACAGTTTGATACATGGCTGGCGCGACTGGGCGGTGTCTTTCCTAGATAGGTGGGCTGTTGCCTGTGAGGATTCGGTGTTGCATCATGGACGCATGCCCAAAATCTGTGGTGTGTTTGCTAAAAACTTCATGGTACCTTTTGGCGACATTGATGACTCCCTTGACTTGGTCCCTTGGGGTAGTATCGTCTCCAACTTGGAGTTGTGCCCACCAGGGCTCGGGAGGAATCGTACTGGATCCTTTGTCCACTTGGGCTGCACGCTGTCGGGCCACCATACGTTCTGTTAAGATGTCATTTGACTCTATGAGATACAACTGGGCTACTGGGGTGTATTTGGGTAATACAGTAGCAGCATCAGACAGGTTGACTAACCGGACTGGAACTCTCCCGTTGGTAACGGTGAAAAGGCTTCTCGCAACTTGGACAAAAGGGTGGTCTTCTAGTTGCAGAGGCTCACGCTGACCACGCTGACTTGACAGATGACAGGGACTGACTTGACTTGATTCATAAAGCTGTGACTTTAACTTACTTGACTTGATGGTGGCTGCAGGACTGGACTTTGAGGCCTCCAACACTCTGGACACACACACTAGGCGATTGCACTGGACCTCAGCTTAGCAGAAGAGCAGAGCTCAAAAAGAGAGAAGCAACTCCACCCAGGGCTTATATGGGGAGACTAGCAGAGAGCCCATAGGTCACTCTTGGGATCACCTGGTCACTGATACCTCCTGGTTAACAATCACATGACATATCACATGGTATAACTCTTAAAACAACATTACATTTTATAACACTTTACATAGGTAAAACATATTTACAATGGGGAAACAAGTGCAGGGGGCCCTGGGGACACTGAAGGAGGCTGCCTGACAGGACAGCAGGAGCACAGGGTAACACCTCCTTTACTAAGTCACCACATATTCTTGTTTATAGGAGTCAGTATTATAGTAGTTATATTCTTGTATATAGGAGCAGTATTATAGTAGTTATATTATTGTATATAGGAGCAGTATTATAGTAGTTATATTCCTGTATATAGGAGCAGTATTATAGTAGTTATATTCTTGTATATAGGAGAAGTATTATAGTAGTTATATTCTTGTACATAGGAGCAGTATTATAGTAGTTATATTCTTGTATATAGGAGGCAGTATTATAGTAGTTATGTTCTTGTATATAGGAGCAGTATTATAGTAGCTATATTCTTGTATATAGGAGGCAGTATTATAGTAGTTATATTCTTGCATATAGGAGTAGTATTATAGTAGTTATATTCTTGTATATAGGAGCAGTATTATAGTAGTTATATTCTTGTATATAGGAGCAGTATTATAGTAGTTATATTATTGTGTATAGGAGCAGTATTATAGTAGTTATATTCTTGTATATATAGGAGCAGTATTATAGTAGTTATATTCTTGTATATAGGAGCAGTATTATAGTAGTTATATTCTTGTACATAGGAGCAGTATTATAGTAGTTATATTCTTGAATATAGGAGCAGTATTATAGTAGTTATATTCTTGTATATAGGAGCAGTATTATAGTAGTTATATTCTTGTATATAGGAGGCAGTATTATAGTAGTTACATTCTTGTATATAGGAGCAGTATTATAGTAGTTATATTCTTGTATATAGGAGCAGTATTATAGTAGTTATATTCTTGTATATAGGAGCAGTATTATAGTAGTTATATTCTTGTATATAGGAGCAGTATTATAGTAGGTATATTCTTGTGTATAGGAGCAGTATTATAGTAGTTATATTCTTGTATATAGGAGCAGTATTATAGTAGGTATATTCTTGTGTATAGGAGCAGTATTATAGTAGTTATATTCTTGTATATAGGAGCAGTATTATAGTAGGTATATTCTTGTGTATAGGAGCAGTATTATAGTAGTTATATTCTTGTATATATAGGAGCAGTATTATAGTAGTTATATTCTTGTATATAGGAGCAGTATTATAGTAGTTATATTCTTGTATATAGGAGCAGTATTATAGTAGTTATATTCTTGTATATAGGAGCAGTATTATAGTAGGTATATTCTTGTATATAGGAGGCAGTATTATAGTAGTTATATTCTTGTATATAGGAGCAGTATTATAGTAGTTATATTCTTGTATATAGGAGCAGTATTATAGTAGTTATATTCTTGTATATAGGAGCAGTATTATAGTAGGTATATTCTTGTATATAGGAGCAGTATTATAGTAGTTATATTCTTGTATATAGGAGCAGTATTATAGTAGTTATATTCTTGTATATAGGAGACAGTATTATAGTAGTTATATTCTTGTACATAGGGGGCAGTATTATAGCAGTTATATTCTTGTATATAGGAGCAGTATTATAGTAGTTATATTCTTGTACATAGGGGGCAGTATTATAGCAGTTATATTCTTGTATATAGGAGCAGTATTATAGTAGTTATATTCTTGTATATAGGAGCAGTATTATAGTAGTTATATTCTTGTATATAGGAGCAGTATTATAGTAGTTATATTCTTGTATATAGGAGCAGCATTATAGTAGTTATATTCTTGTACATAGGGGGCAGTATTATAGTAGTTGTAACCAAATAGAAGTATGGCTGAATTGCTTTAAATAATTGATTAAAATTAATCATTGGTTATAAGTACTCAAAATGGTAGCAAAGACATGTAACTTGTGTCCTCCCATATGCCCTAAAACTGCTACATGGATGTTCTTGAAATTCTACATACTACAATAAAAATATATGTTTTGTATAGTCTGTGTTGTGAAGGGGTTAAACAGCTCATCTCACCCTATAGATATATATAGTAGGAGGAGAGAATTCCCCAGACATTCCAGGCCAGTCACAATATGACGCTGTACAGTCATCGCTGCTGTAACTGGAAACGCTGGTTATGTATATAGGATAATGAAAGTTACCTTGTAGAATGGGGGGAATTCCTGCCCGATCTGAAGGAGTACAAAGGTGCAGACATAGCTGAGACGTGTATTGTGTATTATTTATCTTCACAAAGATAACAAGTAGATGGTGACACGTCATGTTATGGCTCCACGATTGGCGTATATGCCGGGAAAAAGTTCCCAATGTATACACCGAGCCTATCCATAGTTAGGGTTGTCACCTTTCTTGCAAAAAAAATACCGGCCATGTTAATTTGCATAATTAATTATATATGCGTGACATCACAGGATATACATATTCGGGGAAAATGTCCTATTCTCACCCCAATTTTTTATTTCTCCTTATACGGGGCCTGTATGAGGCTCATTTTTTGCGTCCCGATCTGTAGTTTTTAACAGGACCCTTTTTGTTTTGATGGGACTTTTTGATCGCTTTTTTTTAATTAAATTCGGGAGTTACAGTTAGTTACTAACTACAACTCCCAGCATGCCCTGATACAGCCTGTGGCTCAGCAGCTGCCCCAAACGAAAACTACAAGTAGTATATAGTATTGGTCAGTGTTTCCTAACCAGGGGTGCCTCCAGCTGTTGCAAAACTACAACTCCCAGCATGTTGGTCTATATAGTACTATATAGTATAGGGCAATGTTTCCTAACCAGGGGTGCCTCCAGCTGTTGCAAAACTAAAACTCCCAGCATGCCTGGACAGCCGTTGATTCAGCAGCTGCCCCAAATGAGAACTACAACTCCCAGCATGTTGGACTATATAGTAGTATATAGTATAAGTCAGTGTTTCCTAACCAGGGGTGCTTCCAGCTGTTGCAAAACTACAACTCCCAGCATGTTGGTCTATATAGTAGTATATAGTATAGGGCAATGTTTCCTAACCAGGGGTGCCTCCAGCTGTTGCAAAACTACAACTCCCAGCATGTTGGCCTATATAGTAGTATATAGTATAGGTCAATGTTTCCTAACCAGGGGTGCCTCCAGCTGTTGCAAAACTACAACTCCCAGCATGCCCGGACAGCCGTTGGCTGTCCGGGCATGCTGGGAGTTGTAGTTTTGCAACAGCTGGAGGCGCTCTGGTTGGAAAACACTGGTATAGTATATGGTGCAGCATTCCGGGACTTGGAGGATTGGTTGGATAAATACCGGCCATTGTGTGACGTTGCTTGTATGACGTTCGACTAGACCATTTAAGGATACGGAGCCTAGTAAACTGCACGCTATTGTTCTTTTCACTTAGGGGACAATTGACCCCAGTTCCCAGCAGTCGGACCCCCACCAATCAGCTAGTTATAGTCAACTGTGGATAGGGGATAACTCAATGTTTCCCAACCAGTGTTCCTCCAGCTGTTGCAAAACTACAACTCCCAGCATGCCTTCAGCTGTCCGGGCATGCTGGGAGTTGTAGTTTTGCAACAGCTGGAGGCACCCTGGTTGGGAAACATTGCGATAGCCCCTTCAATTTACATCCGAAAAAAAAAATTCACACTAACCCAGCAGGTGGCGCCAGATCCTTACCCACGTAACTTTCTCAGAAGCCGTCATGGCTGCTCCCTGCAATCATGTGCGCTATTATAGGGTGCGGACAAACAATCTTCACCTACACCGGATATAGTTAGTACGGTCGAAAAAAGACATATGTCCATCAAGTTCAACCAGGGAATTAAGGGGTAGGGGTGTGGCGCGATATTGGGGAAGGGATGGGATTTTATATTTCTTCATAAGCATTAATGTTATTTTGTTCCATAAATGTATCTAATCCTGTTTTAAAGCTGTTAATTGTTCCTACTGTGACCAGTTCCTGAGGTAGACCGTTCCATAAATTCACAGTCCTCACGGTAAAGAAGGCGTGTCGCCCCTTGAGACTAAACTTTTTCTTCTCCAGACGGAGGGAGTGTCCCCTCGTCCTTTGGGGGGGTTTAACCTGGAACAGTTTTTCTCCATATTTTTTGTATGGGCCATTAATATACTTATATACGTTTATCATATCCCCCCTTAAACGTCTCTTCTCAAGACTAAACAATTGTAACTCCTTTAATCGCTCCTCATAGCTAAGATGTTCCATGCCCCATATTAGTTTAGTCGCGCGTCTCTGCACCCTTTCCAACTCCGCAGTGTCCCTTTTATGGACAGGTGCCCAAAACTGAACAGCATATTCCAGGTGAGGCCGTACCAATGCTTTATAAAGGGGGAGTATTATGTCCCTGTCCCTTGAGTCCATGCCTCTTTTGATACATGACAATATCCTGCCGGCTTTGGAAGCAGCAGCCTGACATTGCATGCTATTCTGTAGTCTGTGATCTACAAGTACACCCAGATCCTTCTCTACCAGTGACTCTGCCAGTTTAATCCCCCCTAAGACATACGACGCATGCAGGTTATTAGTACCCAGATGCATAACTTTACATTTATCCACATTGAACCTCATTTGCCAAGTGGATGCCCAGACACTTAGTCTATCCAAGTCATCTTGTAACTTATGCACATCCTCTATAGACTGTACCGTGCTACAAAGCTTGGTGTCATCTGCAAAGATAGAAACAGAGCTGTTAATGCCATCCTCTATATCATTGATAAATAAATTAAACAACAGCGGGCCCAGTACTGAACCTTGGGGTACACCACTAATTACCGGGGACCAATCAGAGTACGAATCATTGACCACCACTCTCTGGGTATGATCCATGAGCCAGTGTTCAATCCAGTTACAAACTAAAGTTTCCAAACCCAAAGACATTAACTTACCTGTCAGACGTCTGTGAGGGACAGTATCAAACGCTTTGGCAAAATCCAGAAACACTATATCCACAGCCATTCCTCTATATACAGAGCCCCCCTCTATATCCACAGCCATTCCTCTATATACAGAGCCCCCCTCTATATCCACAGCCATTCCTCTGTCAAGGCTTCTACTCACCTCTTCATAAAAGCAAATTAGATTGGTTTGACAACTTCTATCCTTAGTAAACCCATGCTGGCTATCACTTATAATACAATTATCCCCTATGTATTCCTGTATGTAATCCCTTATAAGTCCTTCAAACAATTTACCCACAATGCACGTTAAACTTACCGGTCTATAGTTTCCTGGGGAAGACCTAGAGCCCTTCTTGAAGATTGGCACCACATTCGCCTTGCGCCAGTCCCTTGGCACAATACCAGACACCATAGAATCTCTAAATATCATGAACAGGGGTACAGATATTACAGATATGGAGGACAATTGTTTATGCCGCCTTTTTTTTTTTTTTTTTTACATAGATTTTATCGCCATTCATTTCAGTATATATAATATGATAATATAAGACAAAACAAAGCCAGCATTACAGTAATGCTCAGACTATGGGAAGAAGTAATGTGTATATCCGGGCATGCTGGGAGTTGTAGTTTTGCAACAGCTAGTGGCACACTGTTTGGGAAACACTGCCTAAGGGTATGTTCACACTGCGTAATGTGAACGGAATCCCATCTGGAGGCTTCCACCCACCGAAATACTTTGGCGGTAGGACTGCGCCGAACTGTTGACAGCTATGCAGTTCTCGCGGACTTCGCGGACGCAAAGAACAGGTCTGCGGAAGAGCTATTTACACTAATGTTAGGAGTTCACACCGCGGAATTCCGATGCTCAATTCCGTTCGAATTAGGGTAACCCTTAGCGGCGCAGCACGTAGTACATACACAACTTACACTTATGGCGGGGGGGAGCAACAGTGCGGCCATGCGGGAAAGTGGCGTGACGTTTTGTCGGGACATATAACTGACAGTGGGGGAGTGCGCCAGATTAGCGGGGGCGCAGGTATAGCACGTGACCGCCCGCAACATACCTAATACTGCCGCAAGTATTTCAGAATCCAAGCCCGGATATCATAGGTTATACTGTCTACCTAGTATCTAAGCCTATCATTTGTGATACTGAGTCGTACATATCATAGCTTGCACTATGCTTACTATGTGTGATACATACTGCTGCTGAGATACTACAGTATATAAGCCCATCACGTGTCATACTGTCTCATGAGTCTGTGCATCCGGGCCGATGTATCATAGCTTATAGTATCTAAGTTAATTAGGTGTGATACATGCCATCTGCTGAGCTACTACAGCCTATAATGGGTGATACTGCATGCTGCCCTAATGTATCTAAGCCTATTACATGCGATACTGAGCCTTCGACTGTCTGGGCATGCTGGAAGTTGTAGTTTTGCAACAGCGTAGAATTCCATTAAAATAATACTGTATACTGCTGCTATCTCTATGGGATCAGGATATATAGTAGTTATATACCTCCCCTCCGGCTCTATCTATATACTGCTGCTATCTCTATGGGATAAGGATAAATATTAGTTATATACCTCCCCTCCAGCCCTATCTGTATACTGCTGCTATCTCTATGGGATCAGGATAAATAGTAGTTATATACCTCCCCCCAGCTCTATCTGTATACTGCTGCTGCTATTTCTATGGGATCAGAATATATAGTACTTATATACCTCCCCTCCAGCTCTATCTGTATACTGCTGCTGCTGCTGTCTCTATGGGATCAGAATATATAGTACTTATATACCTCCCCTCCTGCTCTATCTGTATACTGCTGCTGTCTCTATGGGATCAGGATATATAGTAGTTATATACCTCCCCTCCAGCTCTATCTGTCTACTGCTGCTGCTATTTCTATGGGATCAGGATATATAGTAGTTATACACCTCCCCTCCAGCTCTATCAGTATACTGCTGCTGCTGCTATCTCAGAATATATAGTAGATATAATGTATCTAAGCATATTTCATGTGATACTGTGCGCTGAGCTGCTGTATCTAAGAATGTTATATACTATACAGTCTACTAAGCCCATGTATCTAATCCTACCATGGTGGATACTATCTGCTGATCAAGCTAGTGAAAGACCTGAGATAACCGTCCTGCTCCTCCATAACCATGCATGCTTAGTTCGGCTGAGTGTCCATGTTTATTTTTACTGGGGGAAGGGATAAACACAAGTTATCACCTAGACCCGTGACATGGGTGCCTCCAGCTGTTGCAAAAAACAAATGTTCAGACTTTGGGAATTGTGTTTTAGTTTTTTTTGCAGAATACTCGTCCGGAAAATTCCACAGACATCGGCCATTGGCAGAAGGGGTCGGCGCTAGGACCGCTGGGAAATGTGCAGTCTCCATAGACGGCAATGCATTTCCGATTGTAAATAGGCAAACAGATGGCTAACAGCTCGCGGATACAGAAAAGCTTCTGGAAAGATCTCACAAAGGACATAAAACTCCTTGTAGGAAAGTCACATGAAGACGTTATCTTCCTTAAATACGGCCACACGTTCCCTTGTGCTGATGGTGACTCCAGACTTGGCTGTAGAAGCTATGTGCAATGTATACAAGAGATTTCCCTTATGGAGTTAAGATATTGTAATCTCTGCTTGCTGTCAGTGAATGGAGACATTTATTGTTTACACTCAGGGGCTAAAAGCCAATCCTGACCCACAGCTGAGGGTTTGTTACAATGTCTGAGCCTGGGCCAATCTTAGGTGATAAATCATGATACTGTTAATGTTACCTCCGCTGACACACTGTAACGCTATCCCTGTGTTTCATTATGGTAACTGGGTCATGTGGCCAGTCCTGGGTCAGATGATTTCCTGTGAACTACAGAATGACATTATCTTCTATCAGATCATTCCTGGCTGCTCACAGACCCCTCCGAGCTCTATCTGTATACTGCTGCTGCTGTCTATGAGATCAGGATATATAGTAGTTATATACCTACCCTCCAGCTCTATCTGTATACTGCTGCTATCTCTATGGGATCAGGATATATAGTAGTTATATACCTCCCCTCCAGCTCTATCTGTATACTGCTGCTAACACTATGGGATCAGGATATATAGTAGTTATATACCTCCCCTCCAGCTCTATCTGTATACTGCTGCTATCTTTATGAGATCAGGGTATATAGTAGTTATACACCTCTTCTCCAGCTCTATCTGTATACTGCTGCTGCTGTCTCTATGAGATCAGGATATATAGTAGTTATATACCTACCCTCCAGCTCTATCTGTATACTGCTGCTATCTCTATGGGATCAGGATATATAGTAGTTATACACCTATTATCCAGCTCTATCTGTATACTGCTACTATCTCTATGGGATGAGGATATATAGTAGTTATACACCTATTATCCAGCTCTATCTGTATACTGCTGCTGCTATCTCTATGGGATCAGGATATATAGTAGTTATACACCTATTCTCCAGCTCTATCTGTATACTGCTGCTATCTCTATGGGATCAGGATATATAGTAGTTATACACCTATTCTCCAGCTCTATCTGTATACTGCTGCTATCTCTATGGGATCAGGATATATAGTAGTTATACACCTATTCTCCAGCTCTATCTGTGTACTGCTGCTATCTTTATGAGATCAGGGTATATAGTAGTCATACACCTCTTCTATTCCTCTATCTGTATACTGCTGCTGCTTACTCTATGGGATCAGGATATATATTAGTTTTACACCTCCCGTCCAGCTCTATCTGTATACTACTGCTATCTCTATGGGATCCGGATATATATTGGCTGTACACCTCTTCTCCAGCTCTATCTGTATACTGCTGCTATCTCTATGGGATCAGGTTTTATAGTAGTTATACACCTATTCTCCAGCTCTATCTGTATACTGCTGCTGCTATCTCTATGGGATCAGGGTATATAGTAGTTATACACCTCTTCTCCAGCTCTATCTGTATACTGCTGCTGCTATCTCTATGGGATCAGGATATATAGTCGTTTTACACCTCCCCTCCAGCTCTATCTGTATACTACTGCTGCTCTCTCTATGGAATCAGGATATATAGTAGTTATACCCCTCCAGCTTTATCTGTATACTGCTGATATGTCAATGGGATCAGAATATATAGCAGTTATATCCCTCTCCTCCAGCTCTATCTGTATACTGCTGCCGATATCGTTAAAGGATCAGAATATATAGTAGGTATACATATACATATAGTATATATGGTGCTATATACCACAGTTGTGCAGTTCACTGTAAGAAAAAATAAAGTAATTTTTACATAAATTTTGGAAAATTGCCACAAATAATAGAAAAAAATGCGGTAAAAACTTGTAAATAATGTAAAACGTGGACACAACCTGAAGACTTCAAATGTTAATAAAACACCTCAGTTGTGATTATAGGTCAAATCTCCTCATGGCAATATTTATCAAAAAAAAAACACACAGTAGGAAAACGCATGAAAACTGCATGTAGTGTAAACTGACACTAATCCACTTATAAGTGGTGGTCTTATTAGGGGAATTGCAGTGATTATAAGACAACATCCCCTCTCTCTGCAAAGCCAGAGGAATTATGGGAAATGTAGGCAGCACGAGCAAATCCTGTCTGTTCTGAATGATGTATTAGTATAACTGAAAACTCATGCCTGCCACATGAGCCTAATCAGGTAAGCACAATGCATACACAAGAACCTCTACATTATTCTCTATTAAAGGGGTACTCCGGTGAAAACCTTTTTTCTTTTAAATCAACTGGTGGCAGAAAGTTAAACATATTTGTAAATTACTTTTTTTAAAAAATCTTAATCCTTCCAGTACTTATTAGCTGCTGAATGCTACAGAGGAAATTCCTTTCTTTTTGGAACACTGATGACATCACGAGCACAGTGCTCTCTGCTGACATCTCTGTCCATTTTAGCAACCGTGTATAGCAGATGTATGTTAAGGGCAGCATGGTGGCTCAGTGGTTAGCACTACTGCCTTGCAGTGCTGGGGACTTGGGTTCAAATCCCACTAAGGACAACAATAAATATTGTGTTATTATTATTATTATAATAATAACGTCAGCAGAGAGAACTGTGCTCGTGATGTCATCAGAGAGCATTCCAAAAAGGAAAGAATTTCCTCTGTAGTATTCAGCAGCTAATAAGTACAGGAAGGATTAAGATTTTTTTTAATAGAAGTAATTTACAAATATGCTTAACTTTCTGCCACCAGTTGATTTAAAAGAAAAAAGGTTTTCACCGGAGTACCCCTTTAATAGCCTGTGCTGCCCTATATAAATATAAAAACACAAATCAATCCATTTCTCAGAGTGCTTATTTACTAATACAGAATAATCAATGTATTCACCGTTATTGAGAACTTTTATTAATTGTAGCGCAATTTAAAGGGGGAAAAAAAAGTTTTTTTTATTTCTATTAAAGGGGTTGTCCAGTAAAAAAACATATTATCACACACCCTATTACAGTGGTCTTCAACCTGCGTTGGCCGTTGGCTGTCCGGGCATGCTGGGAGTTGTAGTTTTGCAACATCTGGAGGTCCGCAGGTTGAAGACCACTGCCCTATTATAAAATACTGTAATTGTCCTGTGTGCTGTGTGAATAGACACTGAGGCTGTGTTCACACTTTCAGGTTTTTAATTGCAATAATTAAAGGGGTACTCCGGTGAAAAACTTTTTTTTTTTTTTTTTCTTTTTTTAATCAACTGGTACCAGAAAGTTAAACAGATTTGTAAATGACTTCTATTAAAAAATCTTAATCCTTCCAGTACTTATTAGCTGCTGAATACTACAGCGGAAATTATTTTCTTTTTGAAACACAGAGCTCTCTGCTGACATCACGAACACAGTGCTCTCTGCTGACATCTCTGTCCATTTTAGGAACTGTCCAAGAACAGCATATGTTTTCTATGGGGATTTCCTTTTGCTCTGACAGTTCCTAAAAATGGACAGAGATGTCAGCAGAGAGCACTGTGCTCATGATGTCAGCAGAGAGCTCTGTGTTTCAAACGGAAAAGAATTTCCTCTGTAGTATTCAGCAGCTAATAAGTAAAGGAAGGATTACGATTTTTTTTAATAGAAGTAATTTACAAATCTGTTTAACTTTCTGGTACCAGTTGATTTAAAAAAAAAATAAAAATAAGTTTTTCACCGGAGTACCCCTTTAAATGCAAAGAGAGGAAAGGATTTGGAAGCCTCAATGTTTTCTTTATGACCTGTGGCCACAAAAAAAACGGAACACAAAAGACACTCGTCCTCTATCCCAGTGGTCTCCAAATTGTAAAATCCCAACTGTTGCAAAACTACAACTCCCAGCATGCCCAGACAGCCAACAGTACTAGGCCTGCCTAGGCAGCCTGCACAAGAAGATCGGCCATACTGGAAGGAAGGTAAGAGAGCTTGGCTGCCATTTGCACTCATCGGACCCCCTAAGATCACACTGCAGGGGTCCGATGAGACCCCAGAATTCACCATCACCTCTATTTTCCCTGTAGATGCTATGATCGGCTTTGATTTGAGTATCTTAAAGGGGGTATTCTGATGCCCCAGCGTTCGAAACATTTTGTTCCGATTTCTTGGAGCGGCACAGTGGGGTCATGACGTTACGGCCACGCCCCCTTGTGCCATCATGCTACACCACCCTCAATCAAAGGCTATAAGAAGGGGGCGTGGCAGCCGTCACACCCCCTCCCATAGACTTTCATTGAGGGGGCGTTGCGTGACATAACGAGGGGGCGTGGCGTGACGTCCCAACCCCGCCACCCGCACCCAGCGTTCTATACGAACGCCGGGTGCTGCACAGAGATCGCGGGGGTCCCAGTGGCGGGACCCCCACGATCAGACATCTTATCCTCTATCCTTTGGATAGGGGAAAAGATATATAGGGGCAGAGTACCCCTTTAGGGGTTAATGATGGACTTGCTTCATAGCCATGCCATAACCATACGGTGCTGAGCGCAACGCACGTGTCCTTAAAGGGTTAACTGGGTTTTCCCATGAAAGAGCATCATCCCCTTTTCCTAGTTTCTGTGGACCTCCAGCTGTTGCCAAACTATAAACTCCCAGCATGCAGGCATGATGAGAGTTGTAGTCTCGCAACAGCTGGAATTCCACGGTTTGGAGACCACTGGGATACGGGATGAGTCTGCTTAAGGCAGGTTCACGTGGCGGAAAATGTGCGTAAAGTCCCGGAAAACACGGATATTCCGCACATTTGATTTATCCGGAGGGCACTAGGACCGCTCGGAAATTCTCCATCTCATAGACGGCAATGCATCTCTGAGCGGAAGCCACAGAAAGAATAGACATGTCTATTCTTTCTGCTGACGCCGGAATCGGGATTTCCGTGGCAGAAACATCCGCCGCGGAAATTCCGCTATGTGCAGCAGAATTCCATAGAAATCAATCTGCAGCGGAATGTCCGTGCGGAATATTCCAGCAAAATTCCGCACCGACATTCCGCCATGTGAACATACCCTTAAAGGGGTACTCTGGTGGAAAACCTTTTTTTTTTTTTTTTTTTCTTAAATGAACTGATGACAGAAAGTTAAACAGATTTGTAAATTACTTCTATTAAAAAATCCTAATCCTTCCAGTACTTTTTAGCAGCTGTGTGCTACAGAGGAAATTCTTTTCTTTTTGAATTTCTTTTTTGTCTTTTCCACAGTGCTCTCTGCCGACACCTCTGTCCGTATCAGGAACTGTCCAGAGCAGCATAGGTTTGCTATGGGGATTTTCTCCTGCTCTGGACAGTTCCTGATACGGGCATCAGGTGTCAGCAGAGAGCACTGTGGACAAGGCAAAAAAGAAATTCAAAAAGAAAATAATATCCTCTGTAGCATACAGCTGCTAAAAAGTACTGGAAGGGTAAAGATTCTATTTTAATTTTTTACTTTTTATTTCTTCAATGTTTTCATTTTTTTCATCTTAAATACATCTTTAGCAACATATTTACCGAAAATTCACAAAACGAGACAAAAAGCAAAATAAAAACATTATAAAGACATCACATCACAGTAATTTACAAATCTGTTTAAAAGGGTACTCCAGTGAAAAACTTTTTTTTTTTTTTAAATCAACTGGTGCCAGAAAGTTAAACAGATTTGTAAATTATTTCTCTTAAAAAATCTTAATCCTTCCAGTACTTATTAGCTGTTGAATACTACAGTGGGAATTCTTTTTCGTTTGAAACCCAGAGCTCTCTGCTGACATCATGAGCACACTCTGCTGACATCTCTGTCCATTTTAAGAACTGTCCAAAGTAGGAGAAAATCCCCATAGCAAACATAGGCTGCTCTGAACAGTTCCTAAAATGGACAGAGATGTCAGCAGAGAGCTCTATGTTCCAAAAAGAAAAGAATTTCCGCTGTAGTATTCGGCAGCTAATAAGTACTGGAAGGATTAAGATTTTTTTATAGAAGTAATTTACAAATCTGTTTAACTTTCTGGCACCAGTTAATTAAAAAAAATAATTTTATATATATATATATATATATATATATATATATATATATATATATATATATATAAAGTTTTCCACTGGAGTACCCCTTTAATGTGTAATTCCTCATTTTTCCTGTGGTGGTGCCAGAGGGAAACTGAAAACAAAAGAGTCACCTCCTATCTCAGGGTTCTGCAAAACTGTGGACCTCCAGCTGTTGCAAAACTACAACTCCCAGCATGCCCGGACAGCCGTTGGCTGTCCGGGCATGCTGGGAGTTGTAGTTTTGCAACAGCTGGAGGTCCACAGAAGCTACGGATAGGGGATGAGTTGGTCTGATACATCCCTTCCCCGTTAACCTTGCATTGCTAAGCAGCTTTGCCATTCAGCAGTCTAGGAAAGCTGGATCAGAGCTAAAGATGACTCAAGGAACAGATATACAAACAGGAGATGCGTGTTTCCCTGTCCATGCCCCCCGCCCCCTCCTTGTTTCTGCCTCATCCCATCCAACATGTCCACTCATGAATGGCATCTTTCCGCCCAGTTTTAACCCTTTCCCAGTCTGGAGGAATTCTGGATTTTCTTCTCCTCGGAGACTTGGAAAGTTTTCAGTCATGGGCGGAAATCCAGACTTTATACTAGGTGGCAGGACGTGTATATATAGGTGCTTGACATAGATACTGGGGTCAAAACCAATGTAGTGCTCATCACGGCTCCTATAGGTTGCTCACCCAGCTTTTCTAGGCTCCTGAGTGATACATTTGCATACAGTACAGTCATACGTGTTATTAGTATAATGGGATAGATTTATCAAAACCTGTGCAGAGGAAAAGTTGCTGAGTTGCCCATAGCAACCAATCAGATGGCTTCTTTCATTTTCAGAGGCCTTTTCAAAAGTGAAAGCAGCGATCTGATTGGTTGCTATGGGCAACTCAGCAACTTCTCTGGACGGGTTTTGATAAATCTCCCCCCTATGAGTCTAAGAAGGCTCCAGTGGCTGTGAAATTCTGCGATGGTGAGCATATTGGTTAAAACTCAGCTTTCCCAGACACCCGAATGGTTAATTTATATGGTTGCACAGTGATACATCTAGGGTTCCCTTGTCAATGTAAAAGGAGTATTGAAAAAAAAGCATAGGAAGCATCTGCTGAATATGTAATTGCAGAAATATTGGCTGTCACCCAGCTTTTTTAGATTCCTGAATAGCAAATGTGTCCAGTTGTGTAGTGATCCTTATTTCCCTGTATAACAAATTGAGGAAAGGTAACAAAGAACTCCTGTTAGAAATGTAATAGCGGACATAGTGTTTGCCACCCAGCTTTCCTAGAAACAGATGTTTCCAGCTTTTCCAGATTCCTGAATAGCAAATTTGTCCAGTTGTGCAGCAGTCCCTTTTTCCCTGCAGAACAAATCTGGTTAGGCTAACAAAGAACTTCTGTTACAGATGTGATAGGGGCCATCTTGTTTGCCACCCAGCTTTCCTAGAAACAGATGTTTCCAGCTTTTCCAGATTCCTGAATAGCAAATTTGTCCAGTTGTGCAGCAGTCCCTTTTTCCCTGCAGAACAAATCTGGTTAGGCTAACAAAGAACTTCTGTTACAGATGTTATAGCGGCCATCTTGTTTGTCACCCAGCTTTCCAAAAAACAGATGTTTCCAGCTTTTCCAGATTCCCCAATAGCAAATTTGTCCAGTTGTGCAGCGATGCTTATTTCCCTATATAACAAATCTAGGACAGCTATTAGAGAATCCTGTTAGAGATGCGATAGCGGACATATTGCATGCCACCCAACTTTCCGAGAAACAGATGTTCCCAGCTTTTCCAGATTCCTCAATAGCAAATTTGTCCAGTTTTGTAGTGATTCTTTTTTCCCTGTGTATAATTAATCTGCAAAATCTAACAAAGAACTCCTGTTAGAGATGTGATAGCGGACATCTTGTTTGCCACCCAGCTTTCCGAGAAACAGATGTTCCCAGCTTTTCCAGTTTCCCGAATAGCAAATTTGTCCAGTCGTGCAGCGATCCTTTTTTCCCTATATAACAAATCTGGGAAAGCTATTAGAGAATCCTGTTAGAGATGGGATAGCGGACATATTGCATGCCACCCAACTTTCCAAGAAACAGATGTTCCCAGCTTTTCCAGATTCCTCAATAGCAAATTTGTCCAGTTTTGTAATGATTCCTTTTCCCCCCTGTATAATAAATCTGCAAAATCTAACAAAGAACTCCCGTTAGAGACGTGATAGCGGACATCTTGTTTGCCACCCAGCTTTCCGAGAAGCAGATATTCCCAGCTTTTCCAGATTCCCGAATAGCAAATTTGTCCAGTCGTGCAGCGATCCTTATTTCCCCATATAACAAATCTGGGAAAGCTATTAGAGAATCCTGTTAGAGATGTGATAGCGGACATATTGCATGCCACCCAGCTTTCCGAGAAGCAGATGTTCCTAGAAATGATGAACAGGATAGGACTAATAAATAACTTTCTTTTTTTTTTTCTTAAAGGGGAAGCGCCTTCTTAAAATCTGCATAAGGCACTGTCCATAGAGCGGTGATCCCCCAACCTGTGGCTCTGCAGGCGGTTGCACAACTACCACTCCCAGCATGCCCTGACAGCCGAAGGCTGTCAGGGCATGCTGGGAGTGGTAGTTTTGCAATCACTGGCATAGAGAATAATGAGTAAGATTGAGTGTACAGCAATCTGATCCCTGCACACACCTCCCTATGGTAAGCAGCCACTCCCTTACTCTCAGCTGGTGCGGGGACTCAGAAAACTTTCTATAGAAAGTACAAAGATCAAAGGTGTCGCGAATGAGATAGGAAGTGCTCAAGGTGCTCTGCAAAATGCTCTGCGAAAACAGAGCAAGCTTACATCCTAAAGCTCACGTGTAAGGACAGACACCCCCCAGGACTGGGTGACACTACCAGAGGGATCACACAAGGACATGAATGGGGAACCTTCTCGTCTGAGGTCATGTATTCCGTCAGTCAGGTAAGTGCCTTTTTTTCCCCCTGCACTGTCCCTTTAAGACTTTTGGGGGTACAGCCCACAGTAATGCATAATGTTTCCCATTGACCCATTGGTAACTCCATACAACCCTAGCTGTACCGCCTCGATACCACATCTTCCTTACATGTGTAAATGGCACTAGAATAGATGTCACCGACCCGAAACGCGTCGGCAGAACTTTACCCATTCCCTTTTATTGGAATGGAACTCAATGGACCATTACTTGATCTGGGATCACGTGACCCTTAGGCTAGGTTCAGACTACGGAATCTCCGGGCAGAAAATTTCCGCCCGGAGATTCCGAGTTCCGCCTGAATTAGTCGGCGCTAGGACCGCGCGGACACTGCAGTCTCCTATAGACTGCTATGTGTTCCGCTAGGATTTCAGCCTGAAGAAAGAGAAACCCCTTTCTTCAGGCGGAAATTTTCTAGCGGATTTTTCATCCGGATTTTCCGCTTCACAAATTCCGAAGTGTGAATTTGTGAACGGAAAACCATTCACTACACTATGCATTATAGTAAGCGGAATTTCTGACGGAAATTTCAAAGCGAAAATTCCGGCTGAAATTCCGTAGTCTGGACCTAACCTTAGCGTTGTATGACAGAATGTCCAATTCTCCCATAGATTTCCCATATGTGAGTGTAAAAATCCCACATCGTTTTTAACACTTTCACGGTCCATGATCAATGACAATCAGTGTTTCCCAACCAGTGTGCCTCCAGCTGTTGCAAAACTAAAACTCTCAGGATGCTAAGCAGCAGGTATCATGGTCTAGGCAGTGGATGGGAGACCAACAATGCTCAGAGTAGTGTTTCCCAATCAGTGTATCTCCAGCTGTTGCAAAACTACAACTCCCAGCATGCTAAGCAGCGGGTACCATGGTATAGGCAGTGGATGGGAGACCAACAACGCTCAAAGCAGTGTTTCCCAACCAGTGTGCCTCCAGCTGTTGCAAAACTACAACTCTCAACATGCTAAGCAGCAGGTACCATGGTCTAGGCAGTGGATGGAAGACCAAGAATGCTCAGAACAGTGTTTCCCAACCAGTGTATCTCCAGCTGTTGCAAAACTACAACTCTCAGCATGCTAAGCAGCAGGTACCGTGGTCTAGGCAGTGGATGGGAGACCAACAATGCTCAGAGCAGTGTTTCCCAACCAGTGTATCTCCAGCTGTTGCAAAACTACAACTCCCAGCATGCTAAGCAGCAGGTACCATGGTCTAGGCAGTGGATGGAAGACAAAGAATGCTCAGAGCAGTGTTTCCTAACCAGTGTGCCTCCAGCTGTTGCAAAACTACAACTCTCAGCATACTAAGCAGCAGGTACAATGGTCTAGGTAGTGGATAGGAGACCAACAATGCTCAGAGCAGTGTTTCCCAACCAGTGAATCTCCAGCTGTTGCAAAACTACAACTTCCAACATGCTAAGCAGCAGGTACAATGGTCTAGGTAGTGGATAGGAGACCAACAATGCTCAGAGCAGTGTTTCCCAACCAGTGTACCTCCAGCTGTTGCAAAACTACAACTTCCAGCATGCCCGGACAGCCTTCGGCTGTCCGGGCATGCTGGGAGTTGTAGTTTAGCAACAGCTGAAGGCATCCTGGTTGAAAAACACTATTCTATGGCCACTTTAATGTGACTTATAAACGCACGCCTTTATCTGTGCTCCAAGGGGGAACATGTGGGTAAGGGGACTACAAGTATCAGCACTTCCTGACGCTCTCCTCATTACGTTTAGCTCAACTGTTGTGTGGATTGATATTAGTTTTTCTGTATGTTCCTGATATAATTTTCACTATTCGTGGTGGTAACTTTTGTCTGTTGCGGTTACACCTTGGCCCTAAAAATTTACAAATGTATTGTAGACCCCAAATATGAAGACCGGGAGGGGATTTATCATGAGTAAGTAAGGTTTTGGGTTTACGTCATGTGTATTTTCCCCACATTAATCAAAAAAATTACAGTCTTCATAAATGGCAAAGTCATTTAGATATAGGCAAGTTTTAAGCGTTGTCCGGGCTGGCGTGGGATTGTACGAAAATCTGCATACCATTTTTTTAAGTCACAATTGATAAAATTGCCACTGGAAAAAGTGTACCATGCCACGCTACATTCAATTTGTTTTACATGAATAAGTCTCAATGCAATGCGTAAATACTTTGCAACTTTTTTTGACCTATTGCGCCAAAATGTGCAATTTTTTTTAAAGAAAAATAAATATAAGAAATACATTTCATAAATATATATATATATATATATATATATATATATATATATATATATATATATATATATAAAAGATGCATGGAGTTGGGGTGTTAGGTATAACCAAAGTTTTTCAACTTTCTAATAACCGTCATGTTCCTATTCCTCGCCATTTTCAAGATCTCTGATTGTTGTCGTTGAATGGGAACGATCTTGTTTACGTTAAGAAACTGGAATTAAAAAAAAAAAAATTCTCGGAAAGTGGAGATCACGAAAACGATAAAGAATTGTGACACCCAGTGTTTCACTAAGTTACAGAAGGATTTCTGCGCATCTAAGAGTATGTTCGCACGGCAGAATGTCCGTGTGGAATTCCGCATGAATATTCCGCACGGACATTCCGCAGCAGCAGAGTTCCATTGATTTCAACGGGATTCTGCTGCTCTGTTCACACGGCGGAATTTCCGTGACGAAATCCTGATTCCGGCGTCCACAAAAAACATGGAACCTGTTCAGTGTTTTTGTGGATTCCGTTTGGAAATGCATTGCTGTCTGTGGAATGTCCGCATTTCCGTGCGAACATTCCACAGTGTGAACATAGCCTGAAGCAGATGTTCGGTAAGGCTAATTTCCCATTGGTGTCGCAGATCCCGTCCAAAATACCGGACAAGAAAAATGTAGCAGGCAAGATAAAAAGTCTTGTAAATTTACGGAGACCTGACGCACCCCTGGGACCTGTCGGGCGCAATTGGTGCCCGGCGCGCAGCAGATCCGTCAACTGTTTTTTAGTTTGTTTTTTTGTTCTATTGATCCAATGACAGAGCAGATAAACGGAAAAAAAACAATGCAAATGTGAACCTAGCCTACATGTTCCCTCTGCTGAGCCTTGTTTGGGTCTTTTCCACCCTACAGATGGCTGCAGCCGTCAACCCCCACTCCCCACCACCTTCCCGCCTTGTTTCACCGCCATGATTTTGATCATCAGATTGTATTTACCCCCTGTTCAGTTAATAATCCCTTCTGTAAGGCTTATATACATTGTAGCCGCAGGGGAGAGACCTGTTGTTTACGCTCCTATTTAGCATCTGTATGAGATACCTAGGATTCCCAGAAACCCTTTGATGGTAAACAATGGGCATTGGGCAAATGGAGGAAATTGAATCCATTCAGACAAGTAAGGGTGCGTTCACACCACGGTTTTTCCATATGGGGACCGGATTTGGCTGGGGGATGGGAAAACCGGGCGCTCCCGTACCCCAGCTGGACCCGGCCCCTACCTCATTTATTTGAATGAGCTGACTGGTATACTTCAGCTTTAGGTCCGGTCACAAAACCGGATATGGGGCAAAAATGAGCCAACTGGAGCCAAATGAATGAGATGGGTCCGGGTCCGGCTGGGGTACGGGAGAGCCCGGTTTACCCATCCCCCAGCTGGATCCAGTCCCCATGTGGGAAAACCGTGGTGTGTACGCACCCTTACCAAACCCATGACATGAATAGATTATTCCTATACGTCTTACACTGTGACATCACTGCAAGTTTTTGTCAGGTAAGATACTATGACATCATAAAGAGCGTATCAGTCAATCAAGTTCTTGTGACATCACAAATGGGTTTTAATTTGGTTAAGCTACTGTGACATCACAGCCTGTCTGGTAAGTACAGATAAAATCCGGGGGAGATTTATCAGAACCTGTCCAAAGGAAAGGTAGGTTGCTGAGTTGCCCATAGCAACCAATCAGATCACTTCTTTCATTTTTCAGAGGCCTTTAGGCCTCTGAAAAATGAAAGAAGTGATCTGATTGGTTGCTATGGGAAAACTTTTCCTCTGGGAAGGTTTTGATAAATCTCCCCGATACTTTGTGTGTATATATATATATATATATATATATATATATGTACAAATTGAATCCCCCCCCCATGTACCACAATTGTCCTCAGGTTGTGTGTGGTATTGCAGCTTAGTTGCATTAAAGTGAATGGAGTTGTTATGCCACACACAACATTTTAACCCCGTAACGACGCAGGATGTATATTTACGACCCGTCGGTCCCGGCGCTCATCAACGGCCGGGACCCACAGCTAATACCACACATCGCCGATGGCGGCAATGTGCGGTATTAACCCTTTAGAAGCGGCGGTCGGTGAAAGTATCCCGGCTAGTCAGTCGGGCTGTTCGGGACCGCCGCGGTGAAATCGCGGCGTCCCAAACAGCTTACAGGACACTGGGAGGGCCCTTACCTGCCTCCTCGGTGTCCGATCGACGAATGACTGCTCCGTACCTGAGATCCAGGCAGGAGCAGACAAGCGCTGATAACACTGATCACAGGCGTGTTAATACACGCCAGTGATCAGCATAGGAGATCGGTGTGTGCAGTGTTATAGGTCCCTATGGGAGTATAAGAGATCAGTGTGTCCCTATGGGACCTATAACACTGCAAAAAAAAAAAAAATTGTTAATAAAGGTCATTTAACCCCTTCCCTAATAAAAGTTTGAATCACCCCCCTTTTCCCATAAAAAAATAAAACAGTGTAAATAAAAATAAACATATGTGGTATCGCCTCGTGCGTAAATGTCCGAACTATAAAAATATATCATTAATTAAACCGCATGGTCAATGGCGTACGCGCAAAAAAATTCCAAAGTCCAAAAAAGCGTATTTTGGTCACTTTTTATACCATTAAAAAATGAATAAAAAGTGATCAAAAAGTCCGATCAAAACAAAAATCATACCGATAAAAACTTCAGATCACGGCGCAAAAAATGAGCCCTCATACCGCCCTGTAAATGGAAAAATAAAAAAGTTATAGGGGTCAGAAGATGACATTTTTAAACGTATAAATTTTCCTGCATGTAGTTATGATTTTTTCCAGAAGTGCGACAAAATCAAACCTATATAAGTAGGGTATCATTTTAACCGTATGGACCTACAGAATAATGATAAGGTGTAATTTTTACCCAAATATGCACTGCGTAGAAACGGAAGCCCCCAAAAAGTTACAAAATGGCGGCCGTCACGCCCCCTCTCACAGACAAGAATGGAGGGGGCGTGGCGTGACGTCACGTCCCCAGTCCCGGAAACCCGGAGGTTTCCGAAACTAGAGACGCAGTCCCTGCATAGAATGCGGGTGCTGCAGGGAGATTGCGGGGGTCCCAGCAGCGGGCCCTCCGGGAACAGACATCTTATCCCCTATCCTTTGGATAGGGGATAAAATGTTTTTGCCCGGAATACCCCTTTTAAGGACAGCTGTAAATCTGACTTCATACTATGTTCAAATGTAACAGTGCCTCATGTACTCTGTATACATCAATATATGGTCAGAATGGAATGTTAGTGTATACCGCTGTGTAAGCATTTTGGGGTCTAATAGGCCCCCAGGAAACGTAACCAGATTGCAACAGCTTCCTCTATAAAGACATGTGCTGCTGATATAGTCCCTGCCAAGCTGGGTCCTGCAAAATAACAGTATACTTTCTAAAATGGACTACCTAGGGCAGTGTTTTCCAAACCGTGTGTCTCCAGCTGTTGCAAAACTACAACTCCCAGCATGCCCGGACAGCCCAAGGCTGTCCGGGCATGCTGGAAGTTGTAGTTTTGCAACAGCTGGAGACACAATGTTTGGAAAACTCTGCCCTTGTAGGCCATAAGCAGGATCACTAGTGGGCTGTGAGTGGAGCCATCAGAATCGACACTAACGTCTGCACGGCCATTAAAGGGGTACTCCGGAGGAAAGAAAAAATGTTTTCTAATCAACTGGTGGCAGAAAGTTATACAGATTTGTAAATTACTTCTATATAAAAAATCTTAATCCTCCCAGTACTTATCAGCTGATGTATGCTCCAGAGGAAGTTGTGTAGTTCTTTCCAGTCTGACCACAGTGCTCTCTGTTGACTCCTCTGTCTGTGTCAGGAACTGTCCAGAATACAAGCAAATCCCCATAGCAAACCTCTCCTGCTCTGGACAGTTCCTGACATGGACAGAGGTGTCAGCAGAGAGCACTGTGGTCAGACTGGAAAAAGTAACTTCCTGTGGAGCATACAGCAGCTGATCAGTACTGGAAGGGTTAAGATTTTTAAATAGAAGTAATTTACAAATCTGTTTAGTTTTCTGTGACCAGATGATTTGAAAACTTTTTTTTCTTTCTCCCTCTGGAGTACCCCCTCTTAAAGTGTACCTGTCGTCAACAAAAACTTTTGATATAAAGTAGGTAATACCATTATATGTATATTTGTAATATACATTGATAAAAAATTGTGTATATTTTTGGGTGAAAAAATGCTGTCCCTGAAGCTCTTGTCTGTGTGTCTCTATGATGAGTCCAAAAACAGGAAGTGAGGGCAGGACAAGCAGGGGTCGGTGCAGACTTCTGGCTTGTCAATCATCCTGATGTCTGAGTCAGGAGCATGTTATAGAGCCTCAGTGTACACTGTCCTGCTTTTTCTTACTGGCACAGAGCCCTGCTTGTCCTCCCTCACTTCCTGTATTTGGACTCCTCATAGAGACACACAGGCAATAGCTGCAGGGACAAAAATATACATATGTTTTAACCAATGTTTATTACAAATATACATATAATAGTATTATCTACATTATATAAAAAGTTTTTGTTGACGACAGGTACACTTTAAGCCCTGTTCCTATTGATGGCAATGCATTTCCGAGCTAATTTGATGGTAAATATTTTCTATTTGTAGTGTGTGTGTGTGTGTATGTATGTGTATATATATATATATATATATATATATATATATATATATACAGTGGTCCCTCGACATACGATGGTAATTTGTTCCAAACGAGCCATCATTTGTCAAATCGTATGTTGAGGGATTTGTGCAATGTAAAGTATAGGAAGCTGTACTCACCTGTCCCCACTGCTCGAGATGGTGTCCCCGCCGCTCCCGATGGTGATCCCGGCCTCCGCTGGGCTCTCCGCTGTCTTCTCCGGTCCTACGCTGTCTTCTCCGGTCCTCCGCTGTTTTCTCCGGTCCTCCGCTGTCTTCTCCGGTCCTCTTCTGTCTTCTCCGGTCCTCTTCTGTCTTCCGCAAGGCCTTACTGGGCCTGCGTAGCGACGTCATTACGCCGCTGCGTACGCCATTCCTATTGGATGACGTGCGCAGCAGCTTATTGACGTCATCGGAGAGGGCCGAGAAGACACCGGAAGACCAGCGCTGGACCCGGAGGGCACTCCGGAGCATCGTGGAGGGGTAAGTAATACTTACCGCACCACACGGGGAACATTAAGCTGCTATCCGGCAGCAGCTTAAGCATTTGGCGCTGCCGGATAGCACTTAATGCGATGGCACCGACATAAAAAAGCATCGTATGTCGATTTCATCATATGTCGGGGCCATCGTAGGTCGGGGGGTCACTGTGTATATATATATATGTATTAGTGTCTCTTACCAGAGAATAACATGAATAGAATAACCTATGATCTATTTGTGTCGAGGGTTTGTCTGTCTGAATGGATCCAATTTCCTCCATTTGCCCAATTCCTATTGTTTGCCCTAATTTCCATATCAAAGGGTTTCTGGGAATCCCAGGTATCTCATATAGATGCTAAATAGAAGTGTAAACACCAGGGGGGGTTATCAACTGAACAGGGGGTTGACGCAATCTGATACACAAAATCATGAAGGTGAGATTGGGTGTCTCCAGGTAGGATTGTGGTGGGGTCGGCTGCAGCCATCTATAGTGTAAAAAAGACCCAAGCAGAGCTCAGAAGGGGGAGCATTTAGTGTTTCCTAAACAGGGGACCTCCAGCTGTTGCAAAATTACAACTCCCAGCATGCTAAGCAGCAGGTATCATGGTCTAGAAAGTGGATGGGAGACCAAGAATGCTCAGAGCAGTGTTTCCCAACCAGGATGCCTCCAGCTGTTGCAAAACTACAACTCCCAGCATGCCCAGACAGCCAACGGCTGTCTGGGCATGCTAGGATTTGTAGTTTTGCAACAGCTGGAGGCACCCTGGTTGGGAATCACCGCCATAGAAAAAAAAGAAGCTTTAATGGTCTATTCACATGTACTGTATTCTGCGCAGATTTGATGCGCAGGATTTTCTGCTGCAGATTCCAAAGGAAAGTGAATGACTCAACACAGCTTGAAATCCTGCACATCAAATCTGCGCAGAATACTGTACGTGTGAATAGACCCTAAAGGGGTACTCCAGTGAAAAACATTTTTTTTTTAAATCAACTGGTGCCAGAACGTTAAACAGATTTGTAAACTACTTCTATTTAAACAATCTTAATCCTTCCAGTACTTATTAGCTGCCGTATGCTCTACAGGAAGTTCTTTTCTTTTTAAATTTCTTTTCTGTCTGACCACAGTGCTCTCTGCTGACTCCTCTGTCCATGTCAGGACCAAATCCCCATTGCAAACCTCTCCTGCTCTGAACAGTTTCTGACCTGGACAGAGGTGTCAGCAGAAAGCACTGTGGTCAGACAGAAAAAAAAAAAAAAAACACCCAACTTCCTGTGGAGCATACAGCAGCTGATAAGTACTGGAAGGATTAAGATTTTTAAATAGAAGTGAATTACAAATCTGTTTAACGTTCTGGCACCAGTTGATTTAAAAAAAAAAAAAAAAAGAAGTTTTTCACCAGAGTACCCCTTTAATTCTAAGGGTACGTTCACACATACGCAGAAATTCTGCGCAGGATTCTGTACGTGTGAACGTACCCTAACTAGTGTATCCTTGGTTATTGGATACAGTACTGGAATGAACTTTGTTATAAAGCTATCTCATCCCCCACCTCCCCAATTTACATGTTTATTCGGTAAGGAAAAGAGGAGATAAGTGGATGCCTCTGGCAGCCGCTTATCTCCCTGCAGATCGAGCTAAATAAAATCCATCATGGCCCTGGCACATTAGATTGTCAACATTTATCTACCGAGGGCGCTTTATACAGCCCAGACTCTTAGATCATCCATAATAATAAGTTTTATATCACTTTCCAATGTACTTTGTACTTTTCTCTCCTCTAGTTCTGTCTGTTCTGCAATAGGAATTCTTTTCTTCTGAGGCCTCGTCCACACAGCGGAATTTCCATGCGGAAATGGGATTCTGCGGCACCGTGCACACGGCAGAATTTCTGCGGCAGAGACCCCGGCACTGGAAATTCTTGATTCAAGCCGCCGCAGAAAGAATTGGCATGTCAATTCTTTCTGCCGAATCCACTCGGAAATGCATTGCCGTCTACGGAGCCGATGCACTTCCTCGGACAGAGTGGCGGTCCAGCCAAGATGCTAGAGAGAGTGTGATGGTGCAAGGGTTAAACGGGTACTCCCATGGAAACCTTTTTTTTTTTTTTTTTATCAACTGGTGCCAGAAAGTTAAACAGATTTGTAAATTACTTCTATTAAAAAATCTTAATCCTTCCAGTACTTTTTAGGGGCTATATACTACAGAAGAAATGCTTTTCTTTTTGGATTTCTCTGATGTCAAGACCACAGTGCTCTCTGCTGACATCTGCTGTCCATTTTTGCAACTATCCAGAGCAGGAGAAAATCCCCATAGAAAACATATGCTGCTCTGGACAGTTCCTAAAATGGACAGCAGAGGTCAGCAGAGAGCACTGTGGTCGTGACATCAGAGAAATCCAAAAAGAAAAGCATTTCTTCTGTAGTATACAGCCCCTAAAAAGTACTGGAAGGATTAAGATTTTTTATAGAAGTTATTTACAAATCTGTTTAACTTTCTGGCATCAGTTTATTTAAAAAAAAAAAAAAAAGTTTTCCAACGGGAGTACCCCTTTAAAGCCACCAGACCTCTGGGTATCCACTACTAGTCCCAGCAAGTCACCAAATTAAGCAATATATAGAGAGCAATGGGGTCCGGCACTAACGTAACTAGGGTAAGTCCGCTGTGGGAGTAAGCAGAGGTAGAAGCTTGCTGACAGTGGATATGTGGTGGCGTAATGTCCGTAGAAGTAGATGCCAACTATGCAAATAAAAAACATGGGACAGCACTCACCATCCAAGTAGACTTTATTTCCAAGCGTTCGGAGGCATCCGAAATTAACCCAGGTGGAGAGCACAGCCAGGACAGACTGTTTCACGCTATTAGCGCTTACTCAAGCCGGTGAACCACCTGGGTTCATTTCGGATGCCTCCGAACGCTTGGAAATAAAGTCTACTTGGATGGTGAGTGTTGTCCCGTGTTTTCTAAAGGCATATTAGTCACCAAATTAACCCTTTGATAAACGTGTTTCACCAGAGCTTCCTTCAGAAAGGTGAGTTCCTATATATAGAGATCAAAGACCAGAGCTGATAAATATAAACATTTAATCTGAGAAAAGGTATCACAGTGCTACGTATAAAATAAACAAATGACATACAGGTACAAAAATCCATAAAAGAGTTCAGCAAGACAAGTTCAGAAAACAAAAAGAAAAGTCCTTACAGCATAATGGTATAGCAGTCCTTGTGAGTGAGTCTCCAGCTGTATCTTAGGATGTCTTGTCAGCTTTTGCCACAGGCTTTGAATAGTCACTCTCATTAAAAAATGTTTTGCTATTGCGCTCCTTATGGTAAATAAAAAAGATTTCTAATATACTTTGGTTATAAAAGATTAAGTTTTCTATGTTTTATTTGTGCTTAAAAAAGCTCAAGAGCACATTTTCCCCCCATCTTATACACGGGAAGTGCAGCCTGGAGTGCTGAGGGGGGGTGTCCAGCCAACAGCATATGGCAGTTAAGTGTGAGAGGAGCTATGATTGGATGAGGCTGGACCCCCCCCCCCCCCCCCTCAGCACTCCAGGCTGCACTTTCTGTGTTTGGACCTCAGTCCTAAGTCTGTGTATAAGATGGGGAAAATGTGCTCTTGAGCTTTTTTAAGCACAAATAAAACATAGAAAACTTCATTTTTTAAACAAAGTATATTAGAAATATTTTTTATTTACCATAAGGAGTGCAATAGCAAAAATTAATTTTAATGAGAGTTACCCTTTAACAAAGCTTTGTCCAGTATCTCAGTTTTATAGTGTTTTTTTTTTTAGGAGGGAAAAGGGAATTCATGTGACCCCACAAAGTGTGTGGCGGGGGGGGGGGGGGGGGGGTACTGCCATCCCTCTCTCCTGCTCCCTTATCTTAGTTTGTTTTACGATGGCCAGAGTGCCTGACTTCAAAGGAGGTATAACACAGGCAGACAGACCCCCCAATAAAACTGGAATACACAAAAACAAATACACATTCTGAATGAACCCCGACCCATGTCTTAGATTACACATTATACACAAATACAATTATAATACACATGTATGATTCCATAATCCGGCCTTGGGCCTGACAGGGGCATTTTGACAACAATTCTGTGAAGGGAAGTTATCATTGTCTGTGATTTTATGTTATGAACCATAAGGTGATTTTAGAATTTACCTGTCATACAGTAATGGACATGCTTAGGAAGGATCTGTTCTTGTCTTGGGGCTAAATGGCTATGTTGTGAGATTACCATAGAGCTGAGGCTATCTTTTTGTGAACTGGTTATTTCCTGTTGGAGTTCGTTCGCTCAAACTACAAGTCCCATAATTCCTTGTTTGTGAGAGTGAGGTCACTTTTCATCCTCTCACACATCAGCCACCCCACCCATTGAAACACACCTGTGCTCCTTTACATCCAAAAATCACAGCAGAATTGCAAGACCACCATGAAACACAGGTACAGACACTATATTATGAACTACACTAACTTTATAGCCCATAAAAAAATACTGGAATACCCCTTTAAGTTCTTTAAACCCGTAAGTATGTCATGTGTACTTCCCCCACATATACAAAAGAGGTGCATGTGTGGTAACGGGGTGTGATGAGGGCAGATGTTGTTACCCTAGGGGCAGATGGCATTAACCCCTTGTATTTGTGATGCCAGGGTGTGGTTTATCCTCGATACCACCTGAAGGTATACGGCTGGATCCTGGGCTAGGCACGGGGGCAATAAAGACTCCAACGCCAAGTTACGGATAACGGTAGCTTTACTGAGGGTAGACAGATGGTAAAGTCTATACAGTTCAGCCAGGGCCCAAGGAGGTGACCAGCGACGCAGAGACCGGGCTTGCTGCGACTTGTAGTAGGACTGGACAATGTAATGCAGGCCATGCTGACTTGACAGATAACAGGGACTGACTTGACAGAAGACTGACAAAGCTGTGACTTTATCTTACTTGACTTTGAGGTCTCCAACACTCTGGACACAAACACTAGGCACAACTGACCTCAGCAAAGACTTATCTCCAACGAGCAAAAGAGAGAGAAGCTCCACCCAGGACTTATATGGGGGAGACTAGCAGGGAGCCCATAGGTCACCCTTGTGGTCACCTGGTCACTGGTACCTCCTGGGTAACAATCACATGACATATCACATGGTATAACTCTTAAAGCAACATTACATTTTATAATACATTACAATGCAGAACATATGTACAAGGTGGCCCAGAGGACACTGAAGGGAGGCTGCCGGACAGGGCAGCAAGGGTATGGGGTAACATCTCCCGTACTGGGCCACTACACATGTTCTTCATAATACAGTGGTCCCTCAACATACGATGGTAATCCGTTCCAAATGAACCATTGTTTGTCGAAACCATCGTATGTTGAGGGATCCGTGCAATGTAAAGTATAGGAAGCTGTACTCACCTGTCCCCGCCGCTCCGTACGGTCACCGCTGCCCTGGATGTCGCCCTCCATCGCTGTCACCGCTTCCCCGTGATGTCCCCGCCGCTCCGGAACGTCTCTGCTGGCCGGGAACGTCGCTCTCATGTCGCTGTCATCACGTCACTACGCACGCCGCTCCTATTGCATGACGGGACAGCGTGCGCGGCGACGTGATGACGACGATGGAGAGCGCTGGCGATGGAGGGGATCCCAAAGAGGACGCTCTGGAGCCCCAAGGACAGGTAAGAGACATCACCGGAGAACACGGGGCACCGTAAACGGCTATCCGGTGTTTGCTGTCAGCGCTGCCGGATAGCCGTTTATGCGATGGCCCCGAAATACAAAAGCATCGTATGTTGATGCTGCCTCTGAGAGGGCATCGCATGTTGAAATTATCGTATGTCGGGACCATCGTAGATCGGGGGGGGTCACTGTAGTAGCTTAGATGTAGACAAGTTGCTAAGTGGGGTCCGCCAAAAACCAATTATAAATTACCCCTTTGCCTTTTTATGGTAATTTTTTCACTTACATGTCCTACTGAAATCGGCTGATAAAATCCATGACCTCGGGTTCTGTAAAGGTGGGGTTTCCCCACTGCTGCTTTTGGGCACCTAAGACATAACCAGGATGTGGACAAAAACTAAAAATGATTATCCAGGAAAATAACTACATATATATATATATATATATATATATATATATATATATATATATATATATACACACCGTATTTACCGGCGTATAACACGCACTTTTTAGGCTAAAATTTTTAGCCTAAAGTCTATGTGCGTGTTATACGCCGATACACCCCCAGGAAAGAAATTCTCACCACTAGGCTGCAATGCTGGCTGTGTGGGACCGAGGACCGCACACTGGATACGAGGGGCTCACCTCGTGTTGTCGCGTGTGACGTCAGCAGGTGTTGAGGCTGGAAACACTGCACCTGAGTTGGCCTTGCAAAGGATGGACCGGACAGATGCTGGACTGGAATCACTGAAGTCTACAGAAGGTCACGGACACAATTTATAAATGGCGTTTCATAAATAGCGTTTATGCCAGTGGTTTGTACATGCAAGACTAGACACGTTTCAGGGTGATATAATGCAACCCTTTCCTCAGTAGTCATAAAATTTGCCAGCTAAATCATAGCTACGGGCAGGCTTGATTTCAACTGCATGAAGCTGCTGTAACCTGTGGCTCTGCCCTCATAGTGCCTCTATGACTCACTGGCATCTACGGTACATTAGAAGCCCATCGGTCAGCGCCGGGTAACTATACATTGCATCAGGTTATACAAGGATCAGATATTATACTGATTCAGGTCTTTTTGCAAATAGGTGTTTTTTTTTATTTTTTATTTTTTTGTGTGTTTAATAGACATTAAAGGAGTACTCCAGTTCAGAAAGTTTCTGTGCCGTCCTCCCTGGGCTTTTGGTGTATAAAACAACAAACAGTACCAAACCAGCCGCCATTCCCTTGCTGCCCTGGTATCGCCGCTTTAAAGAGTACCTGTCACCAAACTAAACTTTTAATATATTGTTCCTTATGCAATTCTAAGAAACTTTGCAATTTACTTGCTGTTAAAATTCTCAACCTTTTATATGTTTTTAATGTGATTGAAAAAACGGCCACTAGGTGGCTCTGTTTTGTTCCCTGCACAAGTCAAACAGTTAGTTTGGTCTCCTCCCCGCCTTGCAGGAGACCAAACTCAGGAAGTGGGTGTGGGGCATGGTGAGGCACAGCTCTCGCAGGCTTCAGAGATGTCACACCTGCTGGGGAACGCCCACTTTCTCCTGTCGGGAGCTTACACAATGTGAGCAAGGGGAAAGGTATGATACGCAGCTTTTTAAAGCTCAGAACATTTTGTTAAGGGCAGGAGGGGTTTAGAAAATATGGTTTGATGACAGGTTCTCTTTAATCCTCCGTTGCCGTCTTCTTCCTGGTTGCCGGTGGTCAACACGTCACACTGCGGCTGAGCCGCAGTGTGACGCGTTGACCACCGCCAACCAGGAAGAAGACCGCACCGGAGGACTGAAGCTGAGATACCGGGGCAGCAAAGGAGCACAGGCAGGCGAGTCCGGTTTGTTGTCTTCCTGCCCGTTCGGCGTGGAGAGAGGCTGCACATGCTGGGCAGTACAGTTGCTGAGGTATGGAACTCCCTAAGCGTTGGTACTGTAGCTCCCAGCATTTGCAGTGTCTTTTCATGCCAAGCTTGTAACCGATCGAAGAGATTACTAATATTTCGGTAAGTGAGTAATCCCACTTTATATACTACATGGTCTGTACAATGCTTAGGTAGGTGGTACATGTCATAGTAACATCCACATGATGCCAAGGTTTCCAGGAGAACATTGGCCATCAAACTGCCCCGGCCAACTTGTCTTCTTCCCATAGTGCATCCTGGTGCCATCTCTGCCCCCAGGTAAGTAAAACATAATCTGTCAGGCCAGACGTCTTCTTCTATTGCTCCAATACTCTTATACTCGTGGTAGATACTTTGGAATCTAGACAGGGGTCGTAATGGACGCTCTGACTAGTATATGGCTACACTGTCCCATACACAACAAGCTGCGATTCCCTGTTTGATTTCACTTCTTTCTAACACAGCCAGCAGGAACTTATTTAAAGGGTTTCTTCCAGTGAAAGACAAATGTTTTCAAATCAACTGATGCCAAAGAATTATACAGATTTGTAAATTACTTTTGTTTAAAAATCTTCATCCTTCCAGTACTTATCAGCTGCTTTATGCTCCACATGAAGTTGTGTAGTTTTTTTTCAAGTCTGACCACAGTGCTCTCTGCTGCCACCTCTGTGTCAGGAACTGTCCAGAGCAGAAGAGGTTTGCTATGGGTATTTGCTCCTGTTCTGGACAGTTCCTGACTGTGGCAGCAGAGAGCACTGTAGTCAGACTGGAAGGAACTACACAAATTCCTCTGTAGTATACAGAGGCTGATAAGTACGGGAAGGCTTAAAGGGGTTATCCAGGAAAAAACTTTTTTTTTATATATCAACTGGATCCAGAAAGTTAAACAGATTTGTAAATTACTTCTATTAAAACATCTTAATCCTTTCAGTACTTATGAGCTTCTGAAGTTAAGGTTGTTCTTTTCTGTCCAAGTGCTCTCTGATGACACGTGTCTCGGGAACCGCCAAGTTTAGAAGAGGTTTACTATGGGGATTTGCTTCTAAACTGGGCGGTTCCCGAGACACGTGTCATCAGAGAGCACTTAGACAGAAAAGAACAATCTTAACTTCAGAAGCTTATAAGTACTGAAAGGATTAAGATTTTTTAATAAAAGTAATTTACAAATCTGTTTAACTTTCTGGATCCAGTTGATATATAAAAAAATTTTTTTTCCTGGATAACCCCTTTAAGCAATTTTGCTACAGTAGTTTTTTCAGACATCCTAACCTTCCCTTCACACGCACGTCAATGAGCCTCAGGCGTCCATGTGTGTTTTTAACTGAAAATACACAAATAATGATAAAAAGTTTAAAACTTAAAACAAAAGATGATCGAGTTTACGTATACAGTTTTGGGTACCTGGAGGTTGGGAGGAGACAGGATGTAACTGCACATCTGTCTGATAAAGTCAAAATGTACTGAAGAACAGGAAATTGTCGTTTTTAACAAAGGCGATTTTTTAATCGTGGTTATGACAAACAAAAGTGCATTTTTTTATATTAAGAACAACCTGGGAGTAAACCATGACCCTGCCAAGTTGTATATGTAGAAATGTGAGGACACAAGCCTCCGATCACACAGCCATAGAATTAAAGGGGTACTCCGCCCCTGGCATCTTATCCCCTATCCAAAGTATAGGGGATAAGATGTTAGATCGCCGCGGTCCCGCTGCTGGGGACCCCGGGGATCGCTGCTGCGGCACCCCGCCATCATTACTGCACAGAGCGAGTTCGATCTGTGCGTAATGACGGGCGATACAGGGGCCGGAGCAGCGTGACGTCATGGCTCCGCCCCTCATGACATCACGGCCCGTCCCCTTAATGCAAGTCTATGGCAGGGGGGTGACGACCGCCACGCCCCCTCCCATAGACTTGTATTGACGGGGGCGGGACGTGACGTCACTAGGGGCGGAGCAGTGACGTAACGATGCTCCGGCCCCTGTATTGTCCGTCATTACGTGCAGAGCGATCTCGCTCTGCGCAGTAATGATGGCGGGGTGCTGCAGCGGCGATCCCCGGGGTCCCCAGCAGCGGGACCCTGGCGATCTGACATCTTATCCCCTATCCTTTGGATAGGGGATATGATGCCAGGGGCGGAGTACCCCTTTAAAGTGAATCTGTCAGCTCTATATCATGCTAAGAGCTAGTACAGTATATATATATGTGGAGGAGGAGAAACAACAATGACGCTCTTGTCCTCTTGTTCTGACATAGTAACATAGTTCATAAGGTTGAAAAAAGACCAGAGTCCATCAAGTTCAACCTATAACCCTAATAAGTCCCTACTGAGTTTAGTTGATCCAGAGGAAGGCAAAAAAAAAAAAAAAAAAACTCATACTTGAGGTAAAAATTCCTTCCCGACTCCAATATGGAGTCTGTTCTCTTCTCCCGACCTCTGTCCCCTGCACTAACTTTACTCTGCACCTGCCTTTAAGACAGTCGGGTGTTTACAACTCCCGGGCAATCTCTGCAGCCCAAGAGTAATGCAATCAGGAGGTGTACCGTAAGTCCCATAGAAGTGCATGGGACTTCAGACCCTAAAAAAAAAAAAAAAAAAAACACCCTCGCTATCCTGTGGATAGGGGATAAGTGTTATATAGCTACAGATGTCCTTTAAAGAGGTAGTGAAAATGCGTAAACCACGGAATATATTACTCATATAGTAAGCCATGGAAGGGGGGGGGGGGGGGATGATGTCATTGGACTAAAGAAGGCTTCTGTGAAGGTTGTGTTTCCTGACCACAATTTTTAATTAATTTGCAAAAATAATTTTGTCATATTTTCTCCTAGACATGGAAAGATCTCCCTCAATGATCTAGACCAGTGTTTTTGTGGCCCTCTAGATGTTGCAAAACTACAACTCCTAGCATGCCCGGACAGCCATTGGCTGTCCGGGCATGCTAGGAGTTATAGTTTTGCATCTGGACGGCCACAGTTTGGAAAGCACCAATCTAGACGAGAGGACCTGTTTTTAGGTTGCAAGCTAATGCCAAGACAATAGAATTTGGTGAGGGTAGACTTGTCCCCGAATCTTGCTACCATCACCAGGGTCCAACTATATGTAAACTCAACCATTCCATAAAAGTAGTAGACTTCCTCCTGATGCTGTTCAGATAGGCTAAATTTAAAGGGGTACTCCGTTGGAAACATCTTTAAACGCTATCCAACGGATAGGGGATAAGATGTTAGATCGCGGGGTTCCCGCCACTCGGGCCCCCTGCGATCTCCGGGCCGACAGCGGCGGCATACGGAACACGGACGCTTGCATCTTCCGCTTTCCTGACGTCACGCCACGCCCCCTCCATTCATGTCTATTGGAGGGGGCGTGACGGCTATCCTTTGGATAGGGGGATAAGATTTTTCCAACGGAGTACCCCATTAAGGATAACAAACATAAGGGGATACCTCCCAAAGGGATTGTCCATTGTGGAAAAGCTCTTTTGAACTGGTTCATTGCATTAAAGGGGTATTCCAGGAAAAAAAAAATTTTTTATATATCAACTGGTTCCAGAAAGTTAAACAGATTTGTAAATTACTTCTATTAAAAAAATCTTAATCCTTTCAGTACTTATGAGCTTCTGAAGTTAAGGTTGTTCTTTTCTGTCTAAGTAATCTCTGATGACACGTGTCTCGGGAAACGCCCAGTTTAGAAGCAAATTCCCATAGCAAACCTCTTCTAAACTGGGCGGTTCCCGAGACACGTGTCATCAGAGATTACTGAAGTACTGAAAGGATTAAGATTTTTTAATAGAAGTAATTTACAAATCTGTTTAACTTTCTGGAGCCAGTTGATATATAAAAAAAAAGTTTTTTCCTGGATAACCCCTTTAAAGGGGTTATCCAGGAATAGAAAAACACAGCTACGTTCTTTCAAAAACAGCTCCACGTCTGTCTCCAGGTTGAGTGTGGTATTTACACTTGGCTCCATTAACTTCAATGGAACTGAGCTGCAGAATCACACCCAACCTGGAGACAGACGGGGAGCTGTTTTTGAAAGAAAGTAGCTGTGTTTTTCTATTCCTGGGTAACCCTTATAGGCATTAGGTTGGCCATACACCATAAAGTTGGCCAAATTCACTGATTTTCTATGGGATCAGCCAACTAATGTATATAGCAGCCTCCTGACTGTCAACCCCTCACCCCGATAACAGCTATCAAGAAGGGTTGGGCTTGTTTTTGTCTGATTTTAATGTGTACAATCCAATGTTCTCGAAGAGATAAGCCAAAGGTGACTGATTATGGCTTTTATTTTATTTCTCTCTATTCTAAATACTTTCACACTCAGTGTGCATGTGTGTGAGGGGGATCGAAAGAGAAAGCGCAAGTCTCTGCCATCTGAGTTTACCACCACATCCTCCACATGGTTCACAGCAGGGTGAAGCTAGATGTGTGGTGGCCCAGTGCGGGAGGTGTTACCCCGGACCCTTGCTGCCCTTCCTGCAGTGTCCTCTGGGCCTCCCTTGCACTTGTTTCCCCCATGTACATATGTTTCACCAATTGTTGTATTATAAAATGTGTAAAGAGGTGTTATAACTTTAAGAAGGTTGTCATGTGATTGTTACCCATGAGGTATCAGTGACCACATGACCCAGGGGTGATCTATGGGCTCCCTGCTAGTCTCCCCCATATAAGTCCTGGGAGGGGCTAGCGCTCTCTTGCTACCTGCTGAGGTCCAGTGCAGTCGTGCTTGGTGTGTGTCCAGAATCATAGGAGGCCTCAAGTCCAGTCTGCAGCCACAAGAAAGCCACAGTCTCAGTATTATCAGTCATCAGTCAAGTCAAGTCTCTGAGTCACTGGTCACCTCCTTGGGCCCTGGCTGAACTGTATAGACTTTGCCATCTGTCTACCCTCAGTAAAGCTACCATTGTCCGTAACGTGGCCTCGGAGTCATTATTGCCCCCGTACCTAGCCCAGGATCCAGCGGTATACCGGCGGATGTTATTGAGGATAAACCACGCCCTGGCGTCACGGATACAAGGGGTTAATGCCATCTGCCCTTAGGGTATTTCCATCTGCCCTACATCACACACCCCACCACCACAGATGCCTATCTAGAAAAGGTGTAGTTGTGCTTGTAGTCCTCTTTTGTTAGTATGTGAAGACTGTATGAGAGGTGTTTGGTTTTACCCACTATTTCCTCTCTTCTCAGAAGTCTGGAAATACTGTGTTTAGAAACAGTAGAAGCTAGATGAGAAGACGCTGCACCCTTAGCAGACTAATCTACCATACAAAAAAGTACATATGAACCCATGAGATCCTTCAGGTCCCAGTGACCTCCATCGGACCCCACACAACCAGCCTTGGCCCCCTGACTTCTCCATGATGCAGAGTTACTCATCCCGTAAGGAAAAGCAGTTTACATTTTGAATTCCAGGATATTTGTGTCATTCATCTCCGTCAGGTCAAGGCAAACACAACCCGCCCGTCTAGAGCCGCGCTGCCGGAGTACGGTGCTTGGTGTTTGCTATAAACAGCTGTTCCGTGCCACACACATACAATTTGTGCACATGTAAACATAGGACATGTTATTGTCGCAGATCCCTGAGTGTGGTAAATGTCTGTTTAGAAGCACAAGGGAAGTGACCGCCACAAGCACTTCATGCATTGTCCCAGCACGAAGGCCACATATCCCACACTTGTAATAAGTAATAGATATTTCCGAAACTTTCAGCTGTAAATAGCAACAGACTTTTCTAATAATAGAGAAATAAAGATTGGGGGGAGATTTATCAAAACCTGTGCAAAGGAAACGTTGCTAAGTTGCCCATAGCAACCAATCAGATTGCTTCTTTCATTTTGCAGAGGCCTTGTTAAAAATGAAAGCAGCGATCTGATTGGTTGCTATGGGCAACTGGGCAACTTTTCCTCTGGACGGGTTTTGATAAATCTCCCCCATTTTTATTTTGCAGATGACTAATGTTTATGAAGGACCTGAGAGGGTTATACTCCAGAGCTGCAATCATAATTCTGCCAACTTCAGAAACAATTACATGAACAGGCGCACGGCTGACCCCAATGTAAAGGTCGCCCATACTGTAAGGTACACCGTGGCTGGTTCCATTCCAAATCGTGAGAGGGTCCCCTTAGCTGTCACTGTATGAAGGTGCTGTAGTTACCGGCATGCATGTGCTGATACCTGTAGCTGGCCCTGTTTATAGAAGGACTGAGTACAGTGATCCCTCAACTTACAATGGCCTCAACATACAATAGTTTCAACATATAATGGTCTTTTCTGGACCATTGTAAGTTGAAACCAGACTCAACATACAATGTACGGACAGTCCAGATCTGTGATACCTGTCAATGGCTGGAAGAACCGACCAATCAGAACGGGCATTTTACTGGTAAAGCCCCTGTATTACTGAAGTGTATGCCCTGACTGGTGTCTGGTAGCGCCCCCTACAGTACAGAAAGGTATTACATGTTCTGTACTCTTTACCTGTATTACTGAAGTGCATGCACTGACTGGTGTCTGGTAGCGCCCCCTACAGTACAGGGAGGTATTACATGTTCTGTACTCTTTACTTGTATTACTGAAGCGCATGCACTGACTGGTGTCTGGTAGCGCCCCCTACAGTACAGGGAGGTATTACATGTTCTGTACTCTTTACCTGTATCAGGATTAGCTGCTCCTTTGGACACCAGGTGAGGGCGGCTCCATTTTACTTTTTTAGGACACTGTGTGTACTGTACAGGACCCTGAAGAAGCTCCTGTCCTCTACATAGACCAGTGTTTCCCAACGAGGGTGCCTCCAGCTGTTGCAAAACTACAACTCCCAGCATGCCCGAACAGCCTTTGGCTGTCTGGGCATGCTGGGAGTTGTATTTTGCAACAGCTGGAGGCACCCTCATTGGGAAACACTGAAATAGACAGTGATTTACAGTTCCCAGCAGATCTTTATTGCTTTTATATGTAAGGATTTGCTTTATCTCTATTAGTTATCTACTTATTTTTCTTTAATCCTCACTTTTTCCTATTTTTGGATGACATTTTTTGTAGCTTCAGAACCAAATACCAGGTTTCCATAGAGTCATGATCTCAACATACAATGGTTTCAGCATACAATGGTTGTCCTGGAACCAATTAATATTGTAACTTGAGGGACCACTGTATATTGTTTAGTGATAAAGAATTTAAAGGGGAACTCCAATACGTTATATCTCATTCCCTATCCATGGGATAGGAGATAAGTGTCTGATTGAGGTGGGGTCCAACAGCTCCATGCCGGATTTCTGTTGTCCAATGCATAAAGCGGTGGTCAACATTCCCCTTTCATGTATCTCTATGGGAGAGCTGGAGATACACGAGCGCTGTTTCTCCGGCTCACCCATAGAGATACATGGAGGGGGCGTGTTGGCCACTGACATGGTGTTCTAAAAACGAAGCTTCAGAACACCAGGGTGCCGGGCCGGATATCATGGGGGGTCATCTCATCCCCTATTCTGTGGCTAGGGGATAAGATGTTATGTACGGGAGTTCCCCTTTAAATGGAAGGAATATTGATACGTCATTTTTATGTATTTTCCTTGAATGTATAATTTATTCTGTCTCCATCTTGTCTTAGGTGACTACGTTGATGAACAATACCTCTTGGCTGAACAGCTGCGATGTACATACGCCTCCCCGATCACGGACTCTGCTCCTGGTGGGCTACAGTCTCTTAATGCCCCTGGGGGTCATACTTAATGGGTTATCCCTGGTGGTGTTCCTGCGGTGGCTGCGGCCTCTCACCGTTGTCAGCATCTTCCTCTGTAACCTGGCCCTCAGCGACCTCCTCTTCTCCCTCTCACTGCCCTTAAGGATCTATTACTATGCCAATAACTACTGGCCGTTTGGGAAGTTCCTCTGTCGACTGGCTGGATCCATCTTCCACATCAACATGTATGGCAGTTGCCTATTTCTCTTCTGCATAAATGTAGACCGCTACTTGGCCATCGTCCACCCTCTACGTTTCCGTCACCTGCGCCGGCGCAAAGTGGCTCGTCTGACCTGTCTTGGCGTCTGGCTGATGATTGTGAGTGGGTCGGTTCCCGCCGCCCTTGCACACGACTCGAATGACTGCTGGGACGGAGAAGAGTGGATACCCCGTTGTTTTGAGGGACTTACGAGCTGGAATACTTCCTTGATGCCTTTGTTGTTGGTAGCTGAAGTTTTTGGATTTCTTTTGCCCCTTGTGACGGTTGTCTACGTCTCCTGCCACGTCTTCTGGGAACTATGTCGGGTATCCGAAGGGGGAGCACGCAGACACAGAAAAACTATCCGACTACTCGTCCTTAACCTTAGCATCTTCCTTTTTTGCTTCGTCCCCTATAACGCAACACTCGTGGCCTACGGGCTACTGCGAGCAGAACTTGTTACAGACTCGTGGAACTCCAAACCCTTATTGAAAAGAATTCTGTCGGTCACTGTCCTTCTAGCCAGTACCAACTGTGCCCTGGACCCCTTGGTCTATTACTTCAGCACCGAAGGGTTCCGTAACACGCTCAGTCGAATCGTAAGGAATAGCAAGGACATGGAAAAGAACGGACACACCTTGAAGAACAGTAAGGCCTCGGAGATCAAAAGCTTCGGAATTAGTCCAATGTCCAACAAAGAGCCTGAGATGAAAGAGAAGAAAGTCAACTTACTCCTTGATAAAACGGATCACGTCAATGGGAAACAGAAGAAAAATGTAATTCGGGAATCCGAGATCTAAGTCTGTATTCACAAGGAACGTTCGGATACTTAAAGGGGTACTCCGCTGCTCAGCGTTTGGAACAAACCGTTCCGAACGCTGGAGCCGGCACCAGTAGCTTGTGACGTCATAGCACCGCCCCCCTCATGACGTCACTCCCCGCCCCCTCAATGCAAGTCTATGGGAGGGGGCGTGACTCCTCCCATAGACTTGCATTGAGGGGGCGGGGAGTGACGTCATGAGGGGGCGGTGCTATGACGTCACAAGCTACTGGTGCCAGCTCCCATAGACTTGCATTGACAGGGCAGGGCGTGACGTCATGAGGGGGCGGGTGCTATGACGTCACAAGCTACGTCACGAGCTCCCGGCTCCAGCTCTAAGCAATCGGAACAGTTTGTTCCAAACGCTGAGCAGCGGAGTGCCCCTTTGAGCCCCATAAACAGAAACCAAAAATGAGAAGACTTTTGTCTAAGACATCTTGTTGGCTCAAGTTTTTTGTTGTCTAGGACTTTGTTCAACTGTTTATTAAAGAAGCAATCCAGGATTTTATTTTTTTTTTTAACTATAAAATGCTATTATTAGAGAATAATGTAGAGGTTCTTGTGTATGCCTTTTGCTTACCTGTTTTAGCTTATGTAGCAGGCATGGGATAGGCTCCTTTTGGATGTGAATTCATCACTGAAGTGGTTCTGTAATGCTGCCTTCATTTCCCATGAATCCTCCGGCTTGGGATGAGGTGTTTGATCATTGCACCTGATCATCTAATCGGACTGCTGGTGCTGGAGGTCACCCAGGTGAACTCATGACTCATAAGTGGGTGGAGATCAGATCACATATGGGAAAACTTATCGAAACCTGTGCAGAAAAAAAGTTGACCTGTTGCCCATATCAACCAATCAGATCGCTTCTTTCATTTTCAAAATAAAAGAAAAAAAATCTGATTGGTTGCTATGGGCAACTGGGCAACTTTTGCTCTGCACAGGTTTTGATAAATCTCCTTTATAATGTGCAGTTTTACTGCGTTTTGTTATACAAAGTGCGCTTTTTAAGAGAAAGTGATATGATCTATAAGGACAATTGAGATTTTTCATGAATATTTGAAGTTTTTAGGTTTAGGCGGTGTTCACACATTGAGTTTTTATTGTATTTTGTTTCTGCTGATGTAAAAATGTTTTGTTGTTTTTTTTTTACATTGATTTGCACAACTGCAGTAAAATAGCATCTTTTTTGCACCGATGTGGCGAAAATCACAGCAAAAAAATGAACAAAAGCCAACAAGAAATATAATGTGTAAACACAGCCTCAGGAGGTGTATAATAACTGCTTTATATCCTGATAGCAGCAGTATACAGATAGAGCTGGAGGGGAGGTATAGAACTACTATATATCCTGATCCCATAAAGATAGCAGCAGTATACAGATAGAGCTGGAGGGGAGGTATATAACTACTATATATCCTGATCCCATAAAGATAGCAGCAGTATACAGATAGAGCTGGAGGGGAGGTATATAACTACTGTATATCCTGATCCCATAAAGATAGCAGCAGTATACAGATAGAGCTGGAGGGGAGGTATATAACTACTATATATCCTGATCCCATAAAGATAGCAGCAGTATACAGATAGAGCTGGAGGGGAGATATATAACTACTGTATATCCTGATCCCATAAAGATAGCAGCAGTATACAGATAGAGCTGGAGGGGAGGTATATAACTACTGTATATCCTGATCCCATAAAGATAGCAGCAGTATACAGATAGAGCTGGAGGGGAGGTATATAACTACTATATATCCTGATCCCATAAAGATAGCAGCAGTATACAGATAGAGCTGGAGGGGAGGTATATAACTACTGTATATCCTGATCCCATAAAGATAGCAGCAGTATACAGATAGAGCTGGAGGGGAGGTATATAACTACTATATATCCTGATCCCATAAAGATAGCAGCAGTATACAGATAGAGCTGGAGGGGAGGTATATAACTACTATGTATCCTGATCCCATAAAGATAGCAGCAGTATACAGATAGAGCTGGAGGGGAGATATATAACTACTATATATCCTGATCCCATAAAGATAGCAGCAGTATACAGATAGAGCTGGAGCGGATGTATATAACTACTATATATCCTGATCCCATAAAGATAGCAGCAGTATACAGGTAGAGCTGGAGGGGAGGTATATAACTACTATATATCCTGATCCCATAAAGATAGCAGCAGTATACAGATAGAGCTGGAGGGGAGGTATATAACTACTATATATCCTGATCCCATAAAGATAGCAGCAGTATACAGATAGAGCTGGAGGGGAGGTATATAACTACTATATATCCTGATCCCATAAAGATAGCAGCAGTATACAGATAGAGCTGGAGGGGAGGTATAGAACTACTATATATCCTGATCCCATAAAGATAGCAGCAGTATACAGATGTAGCTGGAGGGGAGGTATAGAACTACTATATATCCTGATCCCATAAAGATAGCAGCAGTATACAGATAGAGCTGGAGGGGAGGTATATAACTACTATATATCCTGATCCCATAAAGATAGCAGCAGTATACAGATGTAGCTGGAGGGGAGGTATAGAACTACTATATATCCTGATCCCATAAAGATAGCAGCAGTATACAGATGTAGCTGGAGGGGAGGTATATAACTACTATATATCCTGATCCCATAAAGATAGCAGCAGTATACAGATAGAGCTGGAGGGGAGGTATATAACTACTATATATATCCTGATCCCATAAAGATAGCAGCAGTATACAGATAGAGCTGGAGGGGAGGTATAGAACTACTATATATCCTGATCCCATAAAGATAGCAGCAGTATACAGATAGAGCTGGAGGGGAGGTATATAACTACTATATATCCTGATCCCATAGAGATAGCAGCAGTATACAGATAGAGCTGGAGGGGAGGTATATAACTACTATATATCCTGATCCTATAAAGATAGCAGCAGTATACAGATAGAGCTGGAGGGGAGGTATATAACTACTATATATCCTGATCCTATAAAGATAGAGCTGGAAGGGAGATGTATAACTACTAAATATTCTAATAGCAGCAGCAGTATATGGATAAGGTAGGTGGCTCTGTCATCCTATAGGTCACAAAAAGTCAGCTCACCCATAATTGATCACTTCCTCTGACACAATAAGCACTGTGATTTTCTGTTGGTCAGGCTGGTGATCACATGACCTAGTTACAGTAATGAACCGCATGGTTGCAGCTGTGCTGGAATAAAACAAACGGCGCTGTAGGACTAGTGATGGTGGTGAGTGTGCATGATATGGGCAAAAAAAAAAAAAGAAGAAAACCCGGAGAGCTTCTGTATATTTGGAGTTTTACATTTATACAAAAACATGTGGTTAGATAATTGATTTAGAGCGTATTACGAACATAAACATAAGATTACACAATTACGTCAATGCTATATCTCAGACTGGGCATCTATCCTATAGACCCACCATGGGTGCCTCCAGCTGTTGCAAAACTACAACTCCCAGCATGCCCAAACAGCTGGAAGCGCCCTGGTTGGGAAACACTGTGTTAGACCAACGTGTCATAAGACACGCTATAAAGGGCCACAACCGAAAAATTGAAAACCCTTTTTAAGATCAAATGAGAAGCCCAAAGTGTCTATAGGTGATTGAATAAGGGCAATTGTGTGGTGGGATTTATCAGTATTAATAGACCTAACATTTGGAGCTTGCTTTGCAGTTCTGCTTAAAGGGAATCTATGCTTAGGTGCAGAATTTGGAGACAGGGCTCGGCTTCCAGCTGACTGTCAATCAAGCAGGGACAGGGATAGGAGGGGGTTCAAGGAGGCATTCCAGCCCTCAGCATTTCAGGGGCTTTGGAATGTGAATGCTCTTTGACATCAGAGAATAAAATCATTTTTCTATGTTATGGAAGCAAAGACAGATATATGAAAGGTAACAAGTGTCAAAGAGGCGATCCCAAGCCCCTAAAGGGCTGAGGGCTGGAATGCCTCCTTGCTCCTCCTCCCATCCCTGTCCCTGCTTGATTGACAGTCAGCTGGAAGCCGAGCCCTGTCTCTAAATTCTACTCCTGAGCATAATTTGTATACACAGCACAGGTGCAAGATTTAGAAACTGACAGTCAGCTGGAAGATGAGCCACGTTTCGAAAGCTTGCACCTGTGCTGTGTATACAAATTGTGCTCAGGTGCAGAACTTGTAGACAGGGCTTGGCTTTCAGCCGCCTGCCAATCAGGTATGGATGGAAGGCAGAGCGAGGATGGCCTTGGGAACACCTCTTTGACACTTGACACCAGAGAATAAAAGCATTTTTCTATGTTATGGAAGCACAGACAGATATATGAAAGTTACCATGTGTCTCCTTTTCCGAACAGCCATTGAACAGTGAGGTTATCCAGAATTAGAAAACATAGCTCTTTTCTTTCAGAAACAGCGCTACTCTTCTCCTCAGGTTGTGTGTGGTATTGTAACTCGCCACCAATGAAGTGAATGAAGCAGCGTTGTAATACCACACACAAGTTGAGGAAAGGTATTTCTGATCCCAGAAGAGGTGACCAGTAACACAGAAGGACCTCGCAGCTTGCTGGGACTTGTAGTGACTTTGACAGACTTTAGCACAGCCACGCTGACTATAATAGACTTGACTATAGACTTGACTGTAGGTAGTGACAGCAGACAGAGATGACTTGACTTACTGACTTGTGGCTGTAATTTAGGCTTGAGGCCTCCAGATGTGCTGGACACTTGCTCTGAGACATCTGGTCTTTACTGTACCTCAGGATCTAAGAGAGAGATTGTAATGGCTGCCCCTCTTATAAAGGGGAGCTGAGCCAGAAGCCCATAGGTAAAGCTGCAGGTCACCTGGTTAGCTGGTGCTCTCTGGGTAACAAACACATCAGGTGAACACATTATCATGTGACTAACTGAAAGGTCCTTAAAGGTCCTTTATACATAACCCACATAACACTATACATTATATATATATATATTACTATGCGGGAGACACTGCAGGAGAGCCCCTAGGACACAGAGGGACTCAACATGACAGGGCCTAAGTACTGTACGGGACTATATCCCATACTGGGACATCACAACGGCTTCACAGCATCACACTCCTTCCCCTCGGGCCCTGCACTATGCATAACAGTGACATGCATCTTCCTTCTTCCTGTTTCTACCTTGAAACCAGCAACAAGCAGGTCACATGCTGCTGACTAGCCTACACGTTCCAAAAACAGCACCATACCTGTCCTCAGGTTGTGTATGGTATTACAACTAGGCTTCATTACCCTCAATGGAAACGCTCTGCAATACCACACACAATCTGCAGACGGGTGCGGTGCTGTACCACAAAAAAAAAAGGCAGCTTTGTTTTTCTATTCCTATATTGAGCATGTGATGTGTATTAAAGGGGTATTCCAGGGGGTTGGGGGAAGTATATATATATATATATATATATATATATATATATATAAATTTATATATATATAAATTTACAAATCTGTTTAACTTTCCGGAGCCATGATTATATACATATATATATATATATATATATATATATATATATATATATAATCATGGCTCCGGAAAGTTAAACAGATTTGTAAATTTACATCTATTAAAAATCTTAATCCTTCCAGTAGTTATTAGCTGCTGAAGTTGAGTTATTCTTTTCTTTCTGACAACAGTGCTCTCTGTCCATATGAGGAACTGTCCAAACTATTAGAGGTTTGCTGTGGGGATTTGCTTCTACTCTGGACAGTTCCTGAGACAAGCAGAGGTGTCAGCAGAGAGCACTGTGGTCAGACAAGAAATAACTACACAACTTCCTCTGTAGTACACAGCAGCTGATAAGTACTGGAAGGATTACGATTTTTAAATAGAAGTTATTTACAAATCTGTTTAACTTTCTGGCACCAGTTGATTTGAAAAAAAAAATAAAAAATGTTTCCCACCAGAGTACCCCTTTAACCCCTTCCCGCTATTGGACGTATGCATACGTCCAAGCGATCTCCTGCTCTGCCGCGGGCAGCGCAGGAGATCGCGGGTGGGACTCAGCTGTCAATCACAGCCGGAGTCCCACCGCAGCTGCCGGGGCCGCGATCGCACGGTCCCGGCAGCATTAACCCCATAGATGCCGTGATCAGTTCTGATCACGGCATCTATGGTGTTTGCAGGGGGAGCGCTCTCCCCCTGCCCATCAACGGCGGCGCCGCGATAAAATAAGGGGGATCGAGGGTGTCCAAGACACCCTCGATCCCCCTTGAAGAGATAGGAGTGAGGTGGCAGGGTTGCCACCCCTCCTATCCCTGCTATTGATCGGCCGAGCGACCGACCAATAGCAGACTGGGGGCGGGGGGGTTAAAGTTCGGTTCCCCCCCCCCCCCCGCTATGCCCACCCATCGGTGTCCGGGCACAGCGGGGGGAACCACGTAGTAGCGGCGGCGGCAGCGGCGGTCACTTACCCGGCGGCGGCTGTGATCATGGCGGCAGTGGAGGTGAGTATGGCGCCGCGTGTCCGAGAGTCTGTTGCCTAGCAACATCTGCAGGGTGACAGTTTAGAGAGTGGTCTCTAAACTGTGGCCCTCCAGATGTTGCAAAACTACAACTCCCACCATGCCTTGACAGCTGTTTGCTGTGTTGGCATGCTGGGAGTTGTAGTTTTGCAAGATTTAGAGGGGTTCAGGCTAGAGATCACTGACAGTGGTCTCTAAACTGTGGCCCTCCAGATGTTACAAAACTACAACTCCCAGCATGCCCAGACAGCAGTTTGCTGGAGGGCCACAGTTTAGAGACCACTGTCAGTGATCTCTAGCCTGAACCCCTCTAAATCTTGCAAAACTACAACTCCCAGCATTCAGGAACAGCAAATGGCTGTCTCAGCATGCTGGGAGTTGTACTTGCGTGCCTCCAGCTGTTGCATAACTACATCTCCCAGCATTCCCTTTGGCAATCAGTACATGCTGAGAGTTGTAGTTCTGCAACAGCTGGAGTCACACTGGTTGGGAAATACCGGGTTAGGTAATAGGTTCTATTACCTAACTCAGTATTTTCCAACCAGTGTGCCTCCAGCTGTTGCAAAACTACAACTCCCAGCATGCACGTTATGCCCCCCCCCCCTCCTATGTGAATGTACAGGTTACATTCACACTGGCGGCGGATTACGGTGAGTTCCCCGCTTCAAGTTTGAGCTGCAGCCGCAGCTCAAACTCCTAGAGGGAGACTCAGTGTAATCCGCCGTCAGTGTGAATGTAACCTAAAAACACTACACTAACATAAAATAAAGAGTAAAACACTACATATACACACGTACAAAATTTGAGCAAAATTTGCTCTCAAAAAGCCAAATATGACTCCTTCTCTTCTGAGCATTGTAGTTCGCCCGTAGTGCACTTCAGGTCAACTTATGGGGTACCTCCATACTCAGAAGAGATGGGGTTACAAATTTTGGGGGGTATTTTCTGCTATTAACCCTTGCAAAAATGTGAAATTTGGGGGGAAACACACATTTTAGTGAAAATTATTATTTTTTTTTTTACATATGCAAAAGTCATGAAACACCTGTGGGGTATTAAGGCTCACTTAATTCCTTGTTACGTTCCCCAAGGGGTCTAGTTTCCAAAATGGTATGCCATGTGTTTTTTTTTTGCTGTTTTGGCACCATAGGGGCTTCCTAAATGCAACATGCCCCCCAAAAACCATTTCAGAAAAACGTACTCTCCAAAATCCCCTTGTCGCTCCTTCCCTTCTGAGCCCTCTACTGCGCCCGCCGAACAATTTACATAGACATATGAGGTATGTGCTTAAAAAAATAAAACAGTGTAAAAAAATAAATAAATAAACATATGTGGTATCTGCTTACTCGAGAGAAATTGGGCTACAAATTCAAGTATAAATTTTATCCTTTTACCCCTTGTAAAAATTCAAAAATTGGGTCTACAAGAACATGCGAGTGTAAAAAATGAAGATTTTGAATTTGTCCTTCACTTTGCTGCTTTTCCTGTGAAACACCTAAAGGGTTAATACACTTATTGAATGTCATTTTGAATACTTTGGGGGGTGCAGTTTTTATAATGGGGTCATTTATGGGGTATTTCTAATATGAAGACCCTTCAAATCCACTTCAAACCTGAACTGGTCCATGAAAAATAGCGAGTTTGAAAATTTTGTGAAAAATTGTAAAATTGCTGCTGAACTTTGAAGCCCTCTGGTGTCTTCCAAAAGTAAAAACTCATAAATTTTATGATGCAAACATAAAGTAGACATATTGTAAATGTGAACCCAAGCAGAGAGCTTCAAAGTTAAAAAAATGCAAAATTTTCAATTTTTTCATCAAATTTGGGGATTTTTCACCAAGAAAGGATGCAAGTTACCACAAAAATTTACCACTATGTTAAGGTAGAATATGTCACGAAAAACAATCTCGGAATCAGAATGATAAGTAAAAGCATTCCAAAGTTATTAATGTTTAAAGTGACAGTGGTCAGATGTGCAAAAAAGGGCAGCGTCCTAGAGGTGAAAATGGGCTGTGTCCTTAAGGGGTTAAGAGTTCTGAATGAGCTGTGGGTCTAAGATCATTCACCACTCTATGATGCGAAGGTGATGTGATTACATCATCATGCTGGTCATAGTGATGTCACATCTTGCAGCATCAACTTGCCACCACATTTTTTTTAAAGGAAATATATTAAATTTTTTGGGTTTTTCATAGGGGATTACAGTCCAGACACCCCTTACAATTTCAGTGCTGCACGTTAGTGTTATATACATACACAAATAAATATATACATAAATTACACACACACACACACATATATATATATAATTTTTGTTTTTTTATTTATATACTTTTAGTTTTTTACATATATATATATATATATATATATATATATATATATATACTTTTTTTTACCTTCTTCCGTTATATCGTACTGTACCACAAAATGCTGTACTTGTTTATTGTGTACCTTGCCAAGGGAACTAATTTTAGCACAGTTGGTGGGGGGGGGGGGGGGGATCACTATCCCATACTGACACTAAGGGTACGTTCACACTGGCGGATTACCTGCGGAATTTCCGCAGCGTATTTTCTGCAGAAAATCTGCTGCAGATTTTGCTACCATTGACTTCAATGGGTCTGAAGGAAAATCTGCAAATCTGTCTCTATTGCGGATTTTCTGCTAACCCATTGAAGTCAATGGTAGCATTAAACGCTGCAGATTTTCTGCAGCAAATACGCTGCGGAAATTCCACAGGTAATCCGCCCGTGTGAATGTACCCTTAGGGTAACTAAAAGATTACATTTGGAGTATTTGAATAATGTTATACTGACATGTGGGAAAGAGTCATAGAGGGTGACCCTTTGCTATATACTACTATACAATGCACTGTCCTATATACTACTGCTATAATGGACCTGTGCAGCTGATGCATGGATGTACCTTTATAAAGCATTCTTAATATTTTGCTTTGTTTCCCATCTACCTCTTATGATTTATTATGTGCCTCTATGAGGACACAAAAGATTCCGGCTGCTGTATTCTCCCAATTTGACGTCGGCCTAGAATAATTTTTAATGTATTGATATTGTATAGAATATCACCATGGATAACTATAGATGAGTGGTCTCAATCTGAGGACCTCCTAGATATTGCTAAACTACAACTCCCAGCATGCCCGGACAGCCGTTGGCTGTTCGGGCATGCTGGGAGTTGTAGTTTTGCAATAGCTGAAGGGCCATAAATTTAAAGGGGTTATCCAGTTGAGATTATATATATATATATATAATCTCAACTGGCTCCAGAAAGTTAAACAGATTTGTAAATTATTTCTATTTAAAAAATCATAATCCTTTCAGTACTTATGAGCTGCTGAAGTTGAGTTGTTCTTCTCTGTCTAAGTGCTCTCTGATGACACCTGTCTCGGGAACTGTCCAGAGTAGAAGCAAATCCCCATAGTAAACCTCTTCTACTCTGCGCAGTTCCCGAGCCAAGCAGAGATGTCAGCAGAGAGCACTGTTGTCAGACAGAAAAGAACAACTCAACTTCAGCAGCTGATAATTATTGGAAGGATTAAGATTTTTTTAATTGAAGTAATTAGCAAATAAATCTGTTTAACTTTCTGGAGCCAGTTGACATATAAACAAAAGTGTTTTTTTTTTTTTTCTGGAATACCCCTTTAACCCCTTAAGGACTCAGCCCATTTTGGCCTTAAGGACTCAGACAATTAAATTTTTACGTTTTCATTTTTTCCTCCTCGCCTTCTAAAAATCATAACTCTTTTATATTTTCATCCACAGACTAGTATGAGGGCTTGTTTTTTGCGCGACCAGTTGTCCTTTGTAATGACATCACTCATTATATCATAAAATGTATGGCCCAACCAAAAAACACTATTTTTGTGGGGAAATTAAAACGAAAAACGCAATTTTGCTAATTTTGGAAGGTTTTGTTTTCACGCCGTACAATTTATGGAAAAAATTACATGTGTTCTTTATTCTGAGGGTCAATACGATTAAAATGATACTCATTATTATATACTTTTATATTATTGTTGCGCTTAAAAAAAATCACAAACTTTTTAACCAAATTAGTACGTTTATAATCCCTTTATTTTGATGACCTATAACTTTTTTATTTTTCCGTATAAGTGGCGGTATGGGGGCTCATTTTTTGCGCCATGATCTGTAATTTTTTTTGATACCACATTTGCATATAAAAAACTTTTAATACATTTTTTATAAAAAAAAAATTTAATAAAATGTATTAAAAAAGTAGGAATTTTGGACTTTTTAATTTTTTTTTCGTTCACACCGTTCACCGTACGGGATCATTAACATTTTATTTTAATAGTTCGGACATTTACGCACGCGGCGATACCAAATATGTCTATAAAAAATGTTTTTTACGCTTTTTGGGGGTAAAATAGGAAAAAACGGACGTTTTACTTTTTTATTGGGGGAGGGGATTTTTCACTTTTTTTTTACTTTTACTTTTACATTTTTTAACATTTTTTTTTACACTTGAATAGTCCCCATAGGGGACTATTCATAGCAATACCATGATTGCCAATACTGATCTGTTCTATGTATAGGACATAGAACAGATCAGTATTATCGGTCATCTCCTGCTCTGGTCTGCTCGATCACAGACCAGAGCAGGAGACGCCGGGAGCCGCACGGAGGAAGGAGAGGGGACCTCCGTGCGGCGTTATGAATGATCGGATCCCCGCAGCAGCGCTGCGGGCGATCCGATCATTCATTTAAATCGCGAACTGCCGCAGATGCCGGGATCTGTATTGATCCCGGCACCTGAGGGGTTAATGGTGGACGCCCGCGAGATCGCGGGCGTCGGCCATTGCCGGCGGGTCCCTGGCTGCGATCAGCAGCCGGGATCAGCCGCGTATGACACGGGCATCGCTTCGATGCCCGCGGTTATGCTTAGGACGTAAATGTACGTCCTGGTGCGTTAAGTACCACCTCACCAGGACGTACATTTACGTCCTGCGTCCTTAAGGGGTTAAAGGGGTACTCCGGTGCTTACACATCTTATCCCCTATCCAAAGGACGCAGCACCCCGTTTGTAATCAGTCCCGGAGCGTGTTCGCTCTGGATCTGATTACCGGCGATCACAGGGCCGACGGCGTGTGACGTCACGCCTACGCCCCTTGTGACGTCATGCTCCGCCCCTCAATGCAAGCCTACAGGAGGGGGCGTGATAGCTGTCACGCCCCCTCCCATAGACTTGCATTGAGGAGCGGAGCGTGAGGTCACATGAGAGCGGAGGCGTGATGTCACACGCCGCCGGCCCCGTGATCGTCAGTAATCAGACCCGGAGCGAACATGCTCCGGGGACTGATTACAAACAGGGTGACGCGTGCAAGATCACGGGGGTCCCCAGCGGCGGGACTCCCACGATCAGGCATCTTATACCCTATCCTTTGGAAAGGGGATAAGATGTCTAAGCGCCGGAGTACCCCTTTAAAGACTACTGCTAAAGATAGTTTGGACTATTGTGTATGCTGAAAATGTTGGAGTTGGGTAATACTTATATCAGGCCACCAGATGGCGATCATGTCCTTTGTATGTAGTCCAGCAGCATAGGGTTTTGTTCATGTAACTCCATGAGATTGCATTTTACCTTTATATATATAAATATATATATATATATATATATATATATATATATATATATATATATATATATATATGAAATGACCAACAAAAATTATTAAAGCTATTGGCCCTTTTTTGTAATAATGTAAATGCAATGTTTGTTTTCTAATATTTAGAAGAAAAAAAGGTAGACTGCAATGAAGATACCAGATGTCCTGGAGGGGGCGGCAAACGTTTCCATCCTACATGCTTTAGGGTACATGCACACCACGTTTTTTGCTATTCAGTTCCCGTATATGGTTTCAAGTTAAAAACCATACAGAACTGTATAGAAAACCTTATGCATTGACTTAATATAGTAAACAGTATGTTAAAATCATCATCCGGTTTAGTCCGTTCTGCATCTCATACGGTTTTGTCCGGTTTTTTTACCCGTACCCAAAACCGTAGCCTACCGGGTTTTCATGCTCAGGGTAAAAAACTGTATTAAACCTTATACATTTTTTTTTTTTTTTTTTACCATGGGAGTCAATGGGAAACGTACAGAATCATATGTGCGTACGGTTCCATCCGTTTTTCACCATACAATTTTTGACTTTGCACAGTTTTTTTTTTCTTGGAATTTCAATCAAACAAGTGAAACTTTATTCAAAATGGAGTGAAAAGTTAATAACGTATAAAAAAATTTCTTAAAAAACGGATGCAACAGGACATCATTTTTCAAACCGTATACGGTTTGAAATTTGTACACACGTTTTAATACAGTTTAGTCAGTTTTTGAGGAATCCGTTTTTCATCAAAAACCTGATACGGGAACTGTATTGCAAAAACATGGTGTGAATGCAGCCTTACACTGCAGCTCTGCTTGTTCAAATTGGCTGCATGGAAGCACAAGCATGTTTGGAGGGGTGTAAATGTATAGACAACACTAGGACGGAACGATTATAAGACACGATACAAGAATTGAGTAAGAACTAGGGAGTATTTTGGGTCAGAAATGGGAGAAGCTTATACACTGCTCAAAAAAATAAAGGGAACACCAAGATAACACATCCTAGATCTGAATGAATGAACTAATCGTATGAAATATTTTTGTCTTTACATAGTTGAATGTGCTGACAACAAAATCACACAAAAATTATCAATGGAAATCAAATTTATCAACCCATGGAGGTCTGGAAATGGAGTCACCCTCAAAATCAAAGTGGAAAACCCCACTACAGGCTGATCTAACTTTATGTAATGTCCTGAAAACAAGTCACAATGAGGCTCAGTGGTGTGTGTGGCCTCCACGTGCCTGTATGACCTCCCTACAATGCCTGGGCATGCTCCTGATGAGGTGGGGGATGGTCTCCTGAGGGATGTCCTCCCAGACCTGGACTAAAGCATCCGCCAACTCCTGGAAAAGTCTGAGGTGCAACGTGGCGTTGGTGAATGGAGCGAGACATGATGTCCCAGATGTGCTCAATCGGATTCAGGTCTGGGGAACGGGCGGCCAGTCCATAGCATCAATGCCTTCCTCTTGCAGGAACTGCTGACACACTCCAGCCACATGAGGTCTAGCATTGTCTTGTATTAGGAGGAACCCAGGGCCAACCGCACCAACATATGGTCTCACAAGGGCTCTGAGGATCTCATCTCGGTACCTAATGGCAGTCAGGCTACCTCTGGCAAGCACATGGAGGGCTGTGCGGCCCCCAAAGAAATGCCACCCCACCCCATTACTGACCCACCGCCAAACCGATCATGCTGGAGGATGTTGCAGGCAGCAGAATGTTCTCCACAGCGTCTCCAGACTCTGTCACGTCTGTCACATGTGTGGTAGCCCTTGGGGGGATATAATACAGTGGGGGTGTTGCTTCGGTATATGAGGGGTTAATTTAACCCCTGTCACTCGTGACGCCAGGGTGAGGGTTAATACGCTGAGGTAAATCTTCGGCCTATCGCCGCCCTTCCCAGAAACGATAGGTGCGTGCTTAAATGAATGAAGGTCCACAATAGGGATGAACTTGAACTTGCATAAACTTTACTGAAGTACTTGCGGTACATCCAATTAACAGCAACAGTCTTAGTAATACAGTCTCTATACAGCTCAGCAATGATTGACAGATGCTGCGGACCATTGACTTATCCAAGGCTTAATAGAATTAGGATTTGTGCAGAGATCCGTCCGGATTTAGGGGTCTGTTTAGGTCCGGTGATCTTGGGCAGTTAACAGGGATTGAGATCACAGTTTGGTATGAATGGCCGTTGCTGCGCACATCCGTCCTCATCAGCAGCGCAGGAACAAGAGCGACGCTGCTTGCTTGGCAGCACAGGAACAAGAGAGCGATTAATGGTCGCCGCTCCCTTATATGGGCAGGGGCAGGGCCATTTTGGATTGGTCCGAGTCAGCTGTCACTCACCGTTACAAGGCATGGTGGGTGAACACGTCACTGGGACCTCCTAAGGTCCTTAAGCAAAACCATAGAGTTTTCCACCTGATCACATGACCCGAAGGTCCTGTTACGCTACAAACAGGTAGACAATTCAATATATACACTTTTTATACTTATAACTGTATAAATATCAGATAGAACTACTATAAATTTAGTGGCTAAGTGAGAGATGACAAGGGAAAGACCAGAAAAGAGGGACCCCGACGTCCTAGGGACTCTGACTATGGGGACCTCTACATAGGTAACGTATAAAATACGGTACCCGGACACCACACATGTGCTCAGTGTGAAGCTGCTTTCATCTGTGAAGAGCACAGGGAGCCAGTAGCGAATTTGCCAATCTTGGTGTTCTCTGGTAAATGCCAAACGTCCTGCATGGTGTTGGGCTGTAAGCACAACCCTAACCTGTGGACGTCGGGCCCTCATACCACCTTCATGGAGTCTGCTCCATGCTTTGGACAGTACGCTGACAGACACAGCAAACTATCTTGCCACAGCTTGCATTGATGTGCCATCCTGGATGAGCTGCACTACCTGAGCCACTTGTGTAGGTTGTAGACTCCGTCTCATGCTACCACTAGAGTGAAAGCACCGCCAGCATTCAAAAGTGACCAAAACATCAGCCAGGAAGCATAGGAACTGAGAAGTGGTCTGTGGTTTCCACCTGAAGAACCACTCCTTTGGGGGGGGGTGTCTTGCTAATTGCCTATAATTTCCACCTGTTGTCTGTTCCATTTGCACAACATCATGTGAAATTGATTGTCAATCAGTGTTCTTCCTGAGTGGACAGTGTGATTTCACAGAAGTGTCATTGACTTGGAGTTACATTGTGTTGTTTACGTGTTCCCTTTATTTTTTTTGAGCAGTGTATATAAATGGGCATTCTTTAATCTATTTAGACCTTTCTATATTATCTGACCCCCAGACCACTATATTAATACCGGACCTCCTAAATATATGCAGACCTTTTATATTAAATCTAACAATTTAGTGTAATTGCATTGGATGAGACCCCAGACAAGACCCTTATATGAATATTACATTATAGACCCTAGACCTAGAAATTAATTTCAGACTCCTTAAATGTATTTAGACCTGTACCTGAAAATGTGGTAGCTTGGGGGTGTAGGGTAGGTAGGGTGTAGCTGTGCAGTGATAACAGGGTGTTGGATTAACCCTTAACTGTCGTGACGCCAAGGTGCGGGTTCCTCTCTGTATATATATCCTACCGCCACCCGTCCCAAGAACGATAGGGAGGAATAAAGGATTGTCCACAACCGGAATTTTAGGAAACTGAACTTTACTGCAGATTTTATGCAGATTAAATGTAGTAACAGTCTTTACAGAGGACCGGACTTTAGGTTCCTCACAGGTTTGGTTGGTACTTTATAGGGAATAAGCTTGAAGGATTTGCTTTATGCTGTTCCACTGAATTTAGGGGAATTGTATTCGGCTGAAGTGAGCAGGCTTCAGGCCTAGATTTGTCCTGAAGGTATACACGGAGCTTCTCTCTCTCTGGTAGTCTGGAACCCAAGAGAGCGAGGATTGGATAACAGCGCCCTTATATCTAAAGGGGCAGGTTTCAAGCTTATTGGTCCCCCAGACCTGTCAGTCCTAATACAAAGCATTGTGGTACATCACGTGACATGAGCACATGACCTGGAAGGTCCTTAACCTTAGCAGAACAACATAATTATTAATCATGTGACCTAAGGTCCTGGGAGCAACATTTAAACTATACAATATATAAAATATATACATAAAAGTAATGAAGGAAGAGGCGACTAGGGGTTATCCCACTGAGAGCATCCTATTAGTACAGAGGAACTCTGACTTTGGGGACTTATTACACAAGGTACAGTACACGTACAGTACCGGGACACCACACAAACCTCTATTACTTTCAGACCCCAGACAAGTCTCCAATATTTTTAGACCACAAAACAACTATATATTAATATTAGACCCCAAACAAGACCCCAATATTATCAGCCCCCAGACAAGATCCCTTTATTAATATTAGAGCACACAAGACCCCTATATCATAATACCAGGCCCCAGTTAAGATCCCTATATTAATATCAGATTAGACAAGAACCCTATATTAATATCAGATTAGACTAGACCACTATATTAATATCAGACCCCACACAAGACCCCTATATTAATATCAGACCCCTTACAAGACCCCTATATTAATATCAGACCCCACACAAGAACCCTATATTAATATCAGATTAGACAAGAACCCTATATTAATATCAGATTAGACTAGACCACTATATTAATATCAGACCCCACACAAGACCCCTATATTAATATCAGACCCCACACAAGATCCCTATATTAATATCAGATCCCACACAAGACCCCTATATTAATATCAGACCCCACACAAGACCCCTATATTAATATCAGACCCCACACAAGACCCCTATATTAATATCAGACCCCTTACAAGACCCCTATATTAATATCAGACCCCACACAAGACCCCTATATTAATATCAGACCCCACACAAGACCCCTATATTAATATCAGACCCCACACAAGACCCCTATATTAATATCAGACCCCTTACAAGACCCCTGTATTAACAGACCCCAAACAAGATCCCTATATTATCAGACCCCAAACAAGATCCCTATATTAATACCAGACCCCAGAGAACACCCCTATATTAATCAGACCCCCCACAAGACCCCTATGTCAATATCAGACCCCTTACAAGATCCCTATATTAATATCAGACCCCAAACAACACTTCTATATTGAAGGGGTACTCCGGTGGAAAACTTTATTTATTTATTTATTTTTTTTATCAACTGGTGCCAGAAAGTTAAACAGATTTGTAAATTACTCTGGACAATTCTTAAAATGGACAGAGATGTCAGCAGAGAGCACTGTGGTCATGATGTCAGCAGAGAGCACTGTGTTCCAAAAAGAAAATAATTTCCTCTGTAGTATTCAGCAGCTAATAAGTACTGGAAGGATTAAGATTTTTTTAATAGAAGTAATTTACAAATCTGTTTAACTTTCTGGCACCAGTTGATTAAAAAAAAAAAAAAAAAAGGTTTTCCACCGGAGTACCCCTTTGACCAGACTATGACACCATGACAAGTGCTACACGCGGCATAGTCCACCCCTCACAGCAACCATCAGTATTCTTAGCCCATCCATGTCTGACCAAGATCCATATCAATGGTTTTCATGTGGATTTGATATGCGGTAAACGTTCTTCTTAGGCTGGGTCCACACTACGTTTTGTCCCATACGGGAGCGCATACGGCAGGGGGGAGCTAAAACCTCGCGCTCCCGTATGTTACCGTATGCGCTCCCGTATGTCATTCATTTCAATGAGCCGACCGGAGTGAAACGTTCGGTCCGGTCGGCTCATTTTTGCGCCGTATGCGCTTTTACAACCGGACCTAAAACCGTGGTCAACCGCAAAAATGAGCCGACCGGACCGAACGTTTCACTCCGGTCGGCTCATTGAAATGAATGACATACGGGAGCGCATACGGTCACATACGGGAGCGCGAGGTTTTAGCTCCCCCCTGCCGTATGCGCTCCCGTATGGGACAAAACGTAGTGTGGACCCAGCCTTATACTGTGGAAACATTCCTACTTCTGCACCCAACCTACCAACATTGTGCCAAAGCATCTGGTTTGCAAGACTTTTGTACCACCTATAAATATATATGTATATATATATATATCATCAGTATGTAAACAGAAAGCCTTAGTCCTTCCCGGGTCTGACTTTCTATATCCCTTCGAGCCTGCCTCGCCCATCACCTGCCCACTTAGCTCCTCTGAATTTCCCTCCGCATGTTTTACCTATTGTTCTCCACATACCAATGACATCTGACACCATTACTCCACCTCCACCTTGTCCCTACCTCCTTCCATCCTAAAGGCCATAATGCCAAACCTACAGACCCCCCTAGCCCAGAGGTCCCAGTAGTCGTTGCTCTAGGGTGGCTGTCCCTGGTATTTCAGATCAGCTCTTTCCAATTTTATCTAATTCTCATTTCAGTTGGGACATCCATTTCTAGTATATGTGTGGTGGCCCAGTACGGGAGTTGTAACCCCCTACCCTTGCAGCCCTGTTAGGCAGCCTCCCTGCAGTGTCCCCTGGGCCCCCTTACACCTGTCCCCTTATGTATATATTATTTGCCATGTGTTATACTGTATAATGCATATAGAAAGTGTTATTACTTTAAGAGGTTAAAGGGTACCTCTCATCAAAAAAACTTTTGATATATTATAGATTAATGTATGCAGAATAACTTTACAATTGCATGTTATTAAAAAATATGCTTCTTTCTATTTAATTTTCCACTTTGAAGAAATGACCACTAGGGGTCTCCCTACCAGTCCTGGCAGCAAGCATTTCAGACTCATGCTGAAGTCCTAAACACTACGAGCTGCCAGTCTGCTTTGTTCACAAAGGAGAACACTCAGAGCTGCCAGCCTGCTTTGTTCACAGCCTGTTTGGCTGTGAACAAAGCAGGCTGGCAGCTCTGAGTGTTTAGGACTCCAGCATGAGTCAGAAATGCTTGCTGACAGGACTGATCGGGAAAAATACAATAGAAAGAAGCCTATTTTTCATTAACATGCTATTGGAAAGTTATTCAACATTCATTAATCTAAAATATATCAAAATGTGATCATCAGTTGTCATGTGAGCTGTCATGTGATTGTAACCTAGGAGGTATCAGTGACCATGTGACCTAAGGGTGACCTATAGGACCTCTCAGAGTCTCCCCCATATAAGCCCTGGGTGGAGCCTCTGCTCGCTCTCTTAGAGCTCTTCCTGCTTGTGCTGAGTTGCATCAAATTCACGTCCAAGAGTGTTTTAGGAGGCCTCAAGTCAGTCCTGCAGCCACAAGTCTACAAGCAAGCTACAATTGGGGAATAGTCAATCCCATTCAAGTCAGTCAAGTCCAAGTTGTGGTGTCTGGGGTGTTGCAATGGTGAATGAAGGGTCTGGTGGTATTAACCCTTACTTGTCGTGATGCCAGGGTGTGGTTTGCTTAGTATAGGAGATCCTGCCGCCAACCGTCCCACAAATGGCAGGGATGATTAACGGAATGTCCACAGCAGATTTTATGAGATAACTGGAACTTTTACTGAACTTCTTATGCAAACAGTCTTTACAATTAAACAGTTTCTCTTGAGGTAACCGGGATGCAGGTTCCTCACAGGCATTGCTGGGACTTGTAGCTTTTAGCAGGCCACTGTGCTACTAATTATAAGATTTGAGCAGAATAGTAGTCACACAGGATTTGTAGATTGAGCTTTATAACTCACGGTTTTAGTGGCTGCTGGTTCTGTAGGCTTTGGCTTAGTTGAGATGAATGAAGATATGGTGATTTGCGGATTGTGCTTGCTTAATAGTCTGGAACTAAGAGCAGGAACTAAGAGAGAGAATTTACAGACTACAGCCCCTTATATACCAGGGGGGCTGTAATAATCCCATTGGTTGCAAAGCCTGTAAGTCCTGAACCCAGAGAACTCTGGGTACATCACATGACATCATCACATGACCCCGGAAGGTCCTAAATATCTATACAACCATTATCATATACCACGTGACCTGGGTAGGTCCTATACGTTTATATACTATACGAAAATACATTTCTATGAGGTGACTAAGGGGCAAGCCCTGAAGGAGAGCCCTATGGAATGGAGGGACTCTAGCTGAGGGGACTTTAGACAGGGACACCACAAAGTCATCTGTCTTCAGTCAGCGTGGCCTGCATTAATATTGTCCCAGTCCACTACAAGTCCCAGCAAGCCCTAAGGTCTCTGAAGTCAATGGTCACCTCTGTGAGCCTGGCTACACTGTATAGACTGTTCCATCTGTCACTCAGTAACGCAACCGTTGTCCGTAACTTGGCATCAGAGACATTATTGCCCCCGTGCCTAGCCCAGGATCCAGCGGTATACCTTCGGGTGGTATTGAGAATAAACCACGCCCTGGCGTCACGAATACAAGGGGTTAATGCCATCTGCCCCTAGGGTAATTCCATCTGCACTGCATCTCACACCCCTCTAACACATATGTATTATATCTACCTCCATATTTAACAACCATGTTATAAGTGAAGTCTAAGACCCATGTGGTTGTAGTGAACCCAACAATTCAACTGTGGTACGCCTCGGGGGATGTAGGGTAGTTGGGGTGTTGCTGTTCTGGATAATAAAGGGCGCTATTAACCCTTGTCACTCGTGATGCCAGGGTGGGGGTTAAATACTGTAATGGTGCTGGGCCTATCGCCACCCTTCCCAAGAGCGATAGGTGAGTGCGTAATAAATTGATTGTCCACAACCACTGTTTAACTGAAAACTTGCAGGAACTTTTACTGAAGATTTTCTGTAGTAGGCAATAGCAATACCAGTCCAGAAAACAGAGTCTATTCCTAGTTGAGCAGCGATTGACAGTTGGTTGGGATCAGATAAGCTCAATTTAGGTTTTAGAAGATTCCATAGCATAGATCCGCTGGATTTAGGGGTGCATTTAGGTCCAGTGATCTTGCGGAGAGTAGCGGGGAATTATAGATATATAACCGCTGTAGTATAGGCCGAGGCCGCAAGGCTTTGGCCTAGTAAATGTACTTGTAAGTTGCGGAGGTCGCACCTCATTCAGTGACAGCAACCCAAGAGCAATGATGCTGCTTGCTTGGCAGTACAGGAACAAGAGAGAGATCCCTTATATGGGCAGGGGCTGGCCGTTTTGGATTGGTCCATAACAACTGTCACTCACCGCATTACACGGCATTATGGGTGAACACGTGATTTAAGAACCACCTTCAATATACCATAGAGTTCTGTGAACCAAGTCACATGACCCGCAGGTCCTGCGACGCTAAACAAGTGAGTAATGAAATATACATATTTACAATGACAATATTTATAAATATTAACTTACTAAGGGGTGACTAGGGGCTAACTAGGGAAGCGGACCCCCACAGTCCTAGGGACTCTGACTTTGGGGACCTCCCACCAAGGCACAGTATGAAATACCACACAAATATATGAATGGACAGTACAGAGATCTTTCTAGTGATCTTTTTATACCTAGGGCGGTAACCATGACACGGGGCATACTTTACATCTAGAGGAAAGGTTTCACCACCATTACAGACTAGGATTCTTTACTGTGAGAGCAGTGAGACTATGGGACTCTCTGCCACATGAAGTTGTGATGTCTGACTCAATAAACAACTGGGGCCTGGATGTTTTTCTTGAAAATTATATTATTACAGGTTATGGATACAAGATTCATAGAGATAGAACGTTGATCCAGGGATTTATTCTGATATTGTAGTCAGGAAGGAATTTTTCCTCTGTCATGGGGCAATTGACATCAGTCTCATAAGGGATTTTTGCCTTCCTCTGGATCAACACAGTTGGGACACAGAAGTGTGGTGTCCCGGTACCGTATCCTATACGTTACCTGTATAGAGGTCCCCATAGTCAGAGTTCCTAGGACATCGGGGTCCCTCTTGTCTAGTTTTCCCCTTGCCACCTCTCACTTAGTCAGTAAATATATAGTAGTTCTATTTGATATTTATATAACTATAGGTATAGAAATGTATATATTTAGTTATGTACCTGTTCGCAGCATAGCAGGACCTGCGGGTCACGTGATCAGGTAGAAACTCTATGGTTTTTGCTTTAGGACCTTTAGGAGGTTCCCGTGACAGCTGACATGGACCAATCCAAAATGGCCCTGCCCCTGCCCATATAAGGGAGCGGCGGCCATTACTCGGTCTCTTTCCTCGTGGGCTGCTGATGAAGGAGGATCTGCGAAGCTGTCATCAGCAGTGACTAGGCCCAAGCCTTGCGGCCACGGCCATCTTACAAAACTCTGAGTTATCTCAATCCCTGTTAACTCCGCAAGATCACCGGACCTAAACAGACCCCTAAATCCGGACGGATCTCTGCACCAATCCTAATTCTAATAATCCTTTGGACAAGTCAATGGTCCGCAGCATCTGTCAATCACTGCTGTGCTGTATAGAGACTGTATTGCTAAGACTGTTGCTGTTAATTGGATGTACCGCAAGTACCTCAGTAAAGTTTGTGCAAGTTCAAGTTCACCTCTATTGTGGACCTTCATTTATTTAAGCACGCACCTATTGTTTCTGGGAAGGGTGGCGATAGGCCGAAGATTTACCTCAGCGTATTAACCCTCACCCTGGCGTCACTAATGACAGGGGTTAAATTAACCCCTCATATACCGAAACAACACCCCAACTACACTACACTCCAAGGCAGTTACCACAAAGCCTTTTTGGCGTCGCACGAACAGGATTCGGGTGTGTGCCTACTACTGTTGCCACTAGTGAAAGTGTACTCCCCCCAGAAAGTAACGGACTTTATTCATGTGTCGCAGACAGCATTATCGTGTACAAGAGCGGTGGGTGTGGTGTAACTTGCAAGGGGGCCACGCGAAAAGTAAGGGGGGAGGCGAAAATTTGTCTGCAACTAAGATGTGTAAACTGCGCAATGAGTTCATGCTGCGATCCTCTGGTCCGGTCAACACAGGCGGAGCTAAACTGCTTCCGGAAAAACGTGCGAAGAAGGCCCGCGCTGCGCCACGACCCGCCCCTGGGCGTGGCTACCAAGTTGCTGTGTCACAGCCGAAAGGGAACTTGGAGACACAGGAGTTGTTTCTGGGAGGACCGGAAGTCGGGGCTGCACCGATGACGTCCTTCCTGCCGGCCGCCATTTTGGGGAAGCCCACTATAAAAGACTCCACGCACAGGGATCTCTTCAGTCTGCACAGGGAGCCAGAGAGTACAGACATGGCAGAGAGCAGCGTTCCACGTGGTGAAGATGGCAAAATGGTGCCAGAACAGCGGAAAGTTATGGCAGTCGCAGCCGACTTTTCCAAGAACTTGCTGACCGTCTGCAGCGGTTGTCATTAGACAAAGAGGGGGCCTGCAATCTTCTCCACACTGCCTGATGATGGCGACGATTGGCCAGAGACACCTCCAGTGGAGAGCGCAGGGACACCTGGAGGTGCATTGCTGGTGAGATTGTCCCCTCACCACAGAACTTGGGGCTCTTGGACCGAGATCCCATCGGAGGAGTCTGCAGTGAGTACCCCGCCAGAGGCGGACTTTTCTTCCTCCTCCAGCCCTGAAGCTAAAATACCTCTATCTACTTTGCCAAGTGCGCGACCGTGCTCACCAGATTTGCCCCAGTGGATCTTTGGGGACGAGCCGGGACACATCGAGTATATGCACGCGGTTCTACAACCTATACCTGGGAAGCCACTCCCACCAATTCCAACCGCACAAAGGGAAAGGGCCCATCAAGAAGCCGAGCTGGCTGAATTGATGGAAAGATTAAAGGCCTAACACAGAGAACTGTACGCCCCTAAGCATGTGCATTTGCCTCCTGAAGAAAGAATTCGCTATCAGGAGAACACTAAAGAGATGGAAGCTTTATTTATCCACAAATGGGACCATCCTCGAGAAGGGGAGGAGCCTCTAGAACGACAAAGAGCAACTGTGGCCAAGTTCAACAAGGTCAGAGGTTATGGGACACTCCTAGATTGCCATACAGGGCAAACCCTCCTCGTAAACCGGCAAGCAGTACAGAGGCCATATCTCCATAAGAAGTTCTACTCCTTGGAGGTGGGTGAAATTGTGGAGTACACCCCCGTCCAGAGCCTGCGTGGAGAATGGGCTGCAGCAGTCACAAGACCAATAGCCCCAACACAGCTTCCCTTCAAATACTTTCCATCTACAGATTGGGAATCGGATCCCTTCAACCTGAGGCCGAAATGGTCTTCTCTTTGTACAGTAAAGTGCCAAGTCCTGCTCAAGATCAAGAAAGTAAGCCTAAATTGCGGGCACCAAAGACCGTACCTAGACCCTCTCGGAGCAATGAGAGTTTTTCTGTGCCAGAGGTACCAACGGATGTACCTAGGCCCTCTCGGAGCAATGAGAGCTTGCCTCCTGCACAGGTACCAACATATGTACCAAGGCCCTCTTCTGACATGGAGAGTTTGCCTGCTTCCAGGGTACCGACGAAAGTGTTTTGCCCCACTCCTAATTTGGAGATGGTGCTCAAGCCCTATTGCCCCACTTAAATTCCGCCCAGTAAGCCTCTGGTCGTATTGAATCCTACTGTTGCCCATTCTACTCTCACCAATGTGGTGTGGGAGAGTTACATTAACTCCTCGCCTGCTCCAGATGTTGGCAGATATAGGGAAACCCAGAGAGGCACAAGAAGAGTAAGGAAGAACATCCTCTAAAGAGACTCTAAAGTAATGTCCTGTCGTTTGTCTTGTTAACCACTTTTGTTTTTCAGTAACCAAGTTCAAGACATGTGCCTAGCAGGACTGTGCTAAGATTGTTCCAGTTCAAAGTTCAGCAACTTAACCACTAAGCTTTGTGCCTGACTATTAAGTCAAGAGACTCCTAGCCAGTAGGAGATTCGTAAGTTTTGTGCCCGGCTGATTGTGGTAAAGCTGTGTTTCCCATAGACTTCTAGTGTAGGTGGACTGCAGATCCTTACACAACCGTTCTATGTACATAACCCTGTACATAATACAGGACTCTCTCTTGCTAAAATGTGAACTTATCAGGTGTATGCGCCTGAAACTTGTTGGAGCGTTAATAACTGTATCATAAAGATGTATATTGTTCTTATACACAAGAAAAATAGCTTCATGTCTGTGTACATAAAAAGTAAGTAAAGGTTGTACACAGAAAATTGTCCGCTATATGCACGTGTACTCCAAAAACAGAAATGTAAATAACTCTTGTACACATGTACATATAAAAGGGATAAATATGCTAAAGGTGTTTAGTAGTTGCTAAATAGGTGACACTCCCGGCTCCTCCGAGAGTAGTATTACTGCTGTCACAAATCGCTAGCACCTGTCTCAACAAAAATAACAGGCTAACCTACCCTTAAGATAGTACTTGCACACATAGTACTCTAGAATACTCACTTAAATGTACTACTTCAGTCTACTTCAGTACATACACAAAAATAAAATGATATCTCACATTCTAGAAACACTTAGGAATTGTAGCCTATTGATACCCAATTCCTGCCACTGTTAGGTACACTCATATTTCTCTTCTCTATATTGCGTGTGTGACATGCTCTACCTGGCCAGTAGGTGCTCTTGCGAGTGTAGAATTAAACACTGATTCCTAAAGGTAACCTAGGTAGGTTCATACTGAAGTGCTCTAGGGGTAAGTAGCGTGTAGCCGATAGACCCTAGCAGCCAATCTTACTGTGACCTAGCTTCCGGCTATCCAGTATACCTTTCGTGTACAGGTGACTCATCGTGGCAAAAAGAAAAAATGTGGTGAGATTTCAAAATGTATACACAGCTTGAGACTAAAAAGGATATAAAGAGCTGTGTATAAAAATTCAGTCAGCTTGAGACTAAAGGATATAGAGAGCTGTACTAATGTATAGTTATCTTCAGAAAGGTTTTAGAAAGCTATAAAAAAATTTTAAGGAGCTAGAAACTAAAGTTTAGATAGCTTTATCACTGTCTAGATAGCTTCAAAATATCTAGATAGCATCAAAATGTCTAGATAGATTCCTGTTGTATAGTCAAGATACTAGTAAGGGTATCCAGAGAATGTGAATGTGTTTAATGTTTACTTAGGTTTTGTCAGGATGTATAAAAATGGATTGGTATAATCCTGTTCTAGTCCTAGTTCCTCTGCCTTAGGGGACAGGTGTCTAGGTCGACTTATTTTAAGTAAGGGGGCTTGTGGTGTCCCGGTACCATATCCTATACGTTACCTGTATAGAGGTCCCCATAGTCAGAGTCCCTAGGACATCGGGGTCCCTCTTGTCTAGTTTTCCCCTTGTCACCTCTCACTTAGTAAGTAAATATATAGTAGTTCTATTTGATATTTATATAACTATAAGTATAGAAATGTATATATTTAGTTATGTACCTGTTCGCAGCATAGCAGGACCTGCGGGTCACATGATCAGGTAGAAACTCTATGGTTTTTGCTTTAGGACCTTTGGAGGTTCCCGTGACGTATGCACCCACCATGCATTGTAACGGTGAGTGACAGCTGACATGGACCAATCCAAAACGGCCCTGCCTCTGCCCATATAAGGGAGCGGCGGCCATTACTCGGTCTCTTTCCTCGTGGGCTGCTGATGAAGGAGGATCTGCGCAGCTGTCATCAGCAGTGACTAGGCCCAAGCCTTGCGGCCATGGCCATCTTACAAAACTCTGAGTTATCTCAATGCCTGTTAACTCTGCAAGATCACCGGACCTAAACAGACCTCTAAATCCATACGTTTATACACAGACGCTAGCTTTGAAGGTCTGGGGGTGGTCTTATCTCAAGTGCAAGATGGCAAGGAGAGGGTGATCGCCTATGCCAGCCGGTATCTTCGAGGTGCTGAGAAGAATGATGCTAACTATAGTTCCTTCAAGCTGGAGCTCCTGGCCCTGGTTTGGGATATTACTGAGAAGTTTAAAGACTATCTGGCTGCTATTCCCTTCACGGTCTACACTGATAACAACCCCTTGGCTCATTTGAACACTGCTAAGTTGGGAGCTCTTGAACAGCGTTGGGCCTCTCGTTTGGCCAACTATGATTTTAACATTAAGTACCGCAGTGGTAAAACCAATGTTAATGCGGATGTACTTTCTCGCATAGCCCCGGGAGAAGCACCTCATACTGAACATGTGTGGGAAGATGTAGAAATGCCTCCCTTCTACCGAAGGTTCGTGAGCCAGAATCCTCTAACTGCCCAGGCGGGTGACGGACCTGAATCTCCCAAAGTCTCTGAAGACACTTCAGGATGAAAGCAGAGTTATTGGGGACCTCCTCGACTATTGCCTCCACAAGAAAGTGCCTACTCGGGTGCGCAAGGCCCACAGAGACTTTGAATTGAAGCGGCTGTGGCGGCAGAGAAATCGCCTGTTCCTGCACAAGGGGTTGGTCTACCGAAATTCTCTGGACCCAGTCTCAGGAGACCGCATACACCAGATTGTGGTTCCCAGGAGGGATGCAGCCATGGTTCTGAATGCCTATCATGATCAGTCCGGACACTTCACGGTCCATAAGACAGAGATCACCGTAAGAAGGAGATTTTACTGGATTGGGATGCGGGGAGACATCGAGAAATGGTGTGCTGAGTGCTCCGTGTGCAACGTGATAAAGAACCCCTGGAGGGACGCAAGAGCCCCTTTGCATCCCATCTGTACAGAAAGGCCGAATCAAATTGTTGCCTTGGACCATGTGAAGCTGGCCCCCACTCGATCTGGCTATTGTCATGCTCTAACAATGGTGGATCATTATTCCAAGTGGGTGGTCGTGGTCCCCATCAAGGATCTTACCGCCAAGACTGCTGCTCAACTCTTCTATCGACATTGGATCCAACCTCTGGGGTGTCCCGAATCGGTCCTCACGGATCAGGGAACTGCCTTTGAAGCCCAGTTGTTCCAGGAACTTTGCCGGTTGCATGATTGCAAGAAGCTCCGGACAACGGCCTACCATCCCCAAGGGAATGGGCTCTGCGAGATGATCAATCAAGTGTTCATCCAGATGCTCAGAGCAGCCTATGTCTCGAAGCACGAAGAGTGGCCTCAGCTGTTGCCTGAACTCCTGGAAATTTACAACAACACTGTTCACTGCTCTACAGGGTATACGCCCTTTTTCTTGATGATGGGCCGACACGGCCAATTGCCAAAGGATCAAACCTTCGGGCTACAGGCACCATTCAACAATTCTCCTCAGGCTTCCCAAGGTTGGGTGTCAGAGCATTGAAGAAAGAATTGAGGAAGCCAAGGACATCGTTGAGAAGAAAATGGGTGAAGTTCATGAACGCCAGCAGAAAGATTATAATCGACATGCTTCGGCTCAGCCCTTGCAGCTTGGAGATAAAGTGTGGCTTAGAAAATTTCCTAGAACCCATAAATTGGACTCCCTGTGGGAAACGGAGCCATACACCATTACTGCGGTTCCTTATCCTGAAACGGACGTGTACGAGATACAAAAAGACGGGTTCGAGCCACAGGTGGTTCACCGGAATAGGATAAAAGTGTGCCTGAAAGAAGATATGCTTGGCCCATCTCCTCCTACTTCTTCTGATCCTCCTGCTACTTCTACTCCACCTCCACCAGGGCCAATGAGAGAATATGTGCCGGGAGAGGGAATTCATCCCACTATGGACGTTCCTTTGTTCCCATCTCAGCAGCCCACCATGTATTGGGGCATACCGTTCCCAGCTCCATCCAGTCAGCCGACACTGGTTGCACCACCCAGTCAGTTGCCAGTAGCTGTTGCCCCCTGTCAATCACCATTGGTTGCTACGCCTAACATCAGTCCTGCTCCAGTGACTGCTCCAGATATTGAGGCCACTACTCCATCTTTCTTCAGTTCAACCGAAGATGTTGCTTCTGTTTCCAGCCCTCCAGCTGGTCCCTCGGGGACTGAAGTTCTTGAAGAATCCTCAAGTGAAGGGACTCCTGATGACTCGGAGGTGGTGTTGCGGCGGTCTCAAAGGACTACACAGGGCAAACTATCCATAAGGTACCAGGACTCACATTTAGTACCTGCTCACATAGTACCTTTGATAACCCACTTCAATGCTCTGCCAATCACTTTTCAGTACCCTAGATTACTCACTTAAATGTACTACCTCAAAATTTCTCTAGTACATAAATCAAAATAAATATCTCACTTAAAGAAAACACTTAGGAATTGTAGCATATTGATACCCAATTCCTGCCACTGCTAGGTACACTTCTTCTTTTCCTTATTCATTGCATGTGCGAGATGCTCTGCCTGGCCAGTAGGTGCTCTTGCAAATACAAAAAAAAATAAACACGTAATTCTAAGAATAACCTAGCTAGGTTGTTTTGAAAGTGCTCTAGAGATAAGTAGCGTGTAGCTGATAGACCCTAGCAGCCACCCTTACTGTGACCTAGCTTCCGGCCAGCCAGTATACCTTTCGTGTACTAACTAACAGGTAACTTATTGTTGGCAAATAGAATGTGTGAGATAATACAAATGCCTAGTCAGCTTGAAGCTAACTGTATAGAAAGCTGTAGTAATGTCTAGTTAGCCTTATGTATAGAAGTATGTGCTAATGTTCCGTTTAGCCTCATAAAAATGTATAGAGAGCTAATAAAGTGTCTTAGGAGCTAGCAACTACATGTCAGATAGCTGCCTAATTGTCTAGTAAGCTTCAAAACGTATAATAAGTTTAATAAAGTTGTATAGGAAGCTAGAAACTAAAGTATAGATAGCTTCTTTAAATGTCTAGATAGCTTTAAATGTCTAGATAGCATTATATGTCTAGATAGATTTCTAATAGCCTAATCCAGATAATAGGAAAGGTATCAAAAGAATGTAAATGTGTTTAGTCTACTTAGGATGTATAGCAAAAGTACAGATCATCCTGTTCTGTAGCATCCTGTTCTAGTCCTAGTCCCTCTGTCTCAGGGGACAGAAGTCGAGGCTGACTTATCTTAAGTAAGGGGGTTTGTGGTGTCCCGGTACCGCATCTTATACGGTACCTATGTATGTGTGGGTCCCCATAGCCAGAGTCCCTAGGACGTAGGGATCCCTGTGATGTAGTCTACCCCTTGTCTCCTCTATTCCAGCTCATAGACTAATAATTTATTCAAGGTTAATGTAAATATAGTAATATAACTGTAAATAAATAGCTAATTACCGGTTCCATAGCGTTACAGGACCTGCGGGTCACATGACTAGGTAAACTCTATGGTATTAAGCTTAAGGACCTTTGGAGGCGCTGTGACGTAAGCAATCCCATTACTCTCTGTAATGGTGAGTGACATATGTTCGGACCAATCGGATTCACCCCGCCCCCTGCCCATATAAGGGAGCGGTGGCCATCTTCTCTCTCTCTTGCTCCTTTACTCCTGACGTGGAAAGACCTGTACAGCAACTAATGCAGTGAGTTAGGCCCGAGCCTTGCGGCAAAGGCTGAGTAATTCAGAATATAGAGTGTATCAATCCCCAGACACTCTGCAGAATCACCGGACCTAATATAACCCCTAAATCCGGACGGATCTGCAATATCTACCCTAAATTCAGAGACTGTCTAAATAGCAAGGTCCGCAACAACTGTCAGTCACTAATCAATATAAGGACTGTTTGTACGAGACTGTTACTGTGTCTTGGATGTATCGCAAGCACTTAAGTAAAGTTGTTCAAGTTCAATCTCCTTGTGGACCTTCAGTCATTTCATGCACCTATCGTTACTGGGAAGGGCGGCGATAGGCCGGAACATTGCCTCAGCATACCAGCCCTGAGCCTGACGTCACGAACTATAAGGTTAATATTAACCCCTCATATACCGATACCATACCACCACTACCATACACCCCCCAAGGGCTACCACACAGCACCCTTCGGGTGGTGAAGCAGTTAAACCATGCCCTGGCGTCATGAAAACAAGGGGTTAAAGGGGTAGTCCAGTGGTGAAAAACTGATCCCCTATCCTAAGGATAGGGGATAAGTTTGAGATCGCAGGGGGTCCGACCGCTGGGGCCCCCCGCGATCTCTCTGTACGGGGCCCCGGCTCTCCGCCGAGATAGCGGGTGTCGACCCCCGCACGAGGCGGCGGCCGACACGCCCCCTCAATACATCTCAATGGCAGAGCCGGAGATTGCCGAAGGCAGCGCTTCAGCTCTGCCATAGAGTTGTATTGAGGGGGCGTGTCGGCCGCCGCTTCGTGCGGAGGTCGACACGCCCCCTTCCCGCGGGCTGTTGGGGCTCCGTACAGGAGATCGCTGGGGGCCCCAGGGGTCGGACCCCCCGCGATCTGCAACTTATCCCCTATCCTTAAGATAGGGGATAAGTTGTAAACCACTGAGTCACCACTGGACTACTCCTTTAATGCCATTTGCCCTTAGGCTAAGTTTCCACCTGTTTTTTTTCTCTGGCAGTTTTTGGAAAACTGCCACTGCAGTTTTTGAGCCAAAGTCAGAAGTGGATCCATAAGGGAGGAGAAGTGTAAGTCCTTCCTTCATATGTCATATTCCTTTTGAATACACCTCTGGCTTTGGCTTAAAAACTGCAGTGGCAGTTTTCCAAAAACTGCCAGAAAAAAAACCAAGTGGAAACTTAGCCTTAGGGTAAATCCATCTGCCCTGCATCACACCCTAACCACAAGCACTCCATGCAACAGAGAGGCAAATCGTAATGTGAATATACCCTTATGTGTGAACGGGCTCCTTAAGAGCAGTGGTTGATATCAATGCACAGTAGTATATAAAAGCGAGGACTTGTGAGATGTCCCTGAGCTGACATCTATATACTGCAGGATTCTAGGTAAAATACCCCATATTGTAACTCTGCAGAGTGCTGCGTACTGAATGTAAGTCCAATGAGCTGATCTACTCCAAGTAATATCTGTGCAATGAAGTAGGAAGAGATGAGATCATGAGCAGGGACAGGAGGAGATGATCTATGTCCATGGAGGGACAGCTGGGAAATATGTAAATGTATCTGCAGAGGGCGTCTACCCAGAGGCCACATAAGACGGCAACGCAGAAGACATCTCACATTAATCTTCCATATTCAGCTACAAAGCATGCTGGGACATCTATTGTGTCGCTCAGGTATCACATGATCACAGAAGAATCACATATACAAGTATATAACCAGTATGTACAGATAGAGAGATATAATGCACTCAACTTCCACGTTTTTACTTGTAGTATATGGAAGAACTAAGGTTGGTCTCCTTGACATTACAAATAAAGTTTATTGAGCAGATCATTGCACTGAACATTACCAGGAAGGGAAAAACTAAAGGATGGATTCCGAGCCTTGAAACATTGGTGTGACTACACTGCATCGCAGCTATTAAAAGTGAATACGGTCACAATGCAACCCGCAAGTCACCACTGCTGAGACCCTGAGTCCATCCTGGATGAATTTCTGGTGACTGTCGGTCACAGCAGATCCTGACCCTTGTTGTGGCCCTGTTATCATGTACCATGTTTGATAGTGTTTGTGTTCCAGTGGGTATAGTGCAGTTATATTAGGTATAGTATTGTATACAGTTTGTTATGTTAAACCTTGTAGGAGAGGAAAAGCAACAATGTCGCTCTCGTCTTCATATCTCGTGGTCAAATCCCGCCTTCACATTCTGTCCTTATATCTCCTCCTGATATCCCCTCTTCATATCTCATTCTCATATCCCGTCCTCATATCTCATTCTAATATACATCCTTATATTTTGTCATATCCCATCCTCATATCCTGTCCACATATCCTGTCCTTATATTCTGTCCTCATATTTTGTCTTTCTATCACCTCCCCATATCTCATTCTCATATCCCATCCTCTTATCCCGCCCTCATATGTCATCCTCATATCTCGTCCTCATATCCCATCCTCTTATCCCATCCATCCCGACCTTATGCCCTGTCCTCATGTCCTGACCTTATGTCCCATCCTCATGTCTATCCTCATATCCCGACCTCATGTCCCGTTTTCATATCCTGACCTTAGGTCCCATCTTCATGTCCCAACCTCATATCCTGACCTTAGGTCCCGTCCTCATATCCCATCCCCCACACTAAAAATGGCTGGAGAATGGCAGCATGAGGTTGCCGAAACGTAGCTTTACTTGGGAGTGAATAAAAGACCACTTTGTTTCACCTTACTGGAGTGCCCCCGACTATTCTTTAAGTATATTTCCTAGATCCCTGACCTGGATTAACTGCGGCAGGCACCCATTCACCTCACTAAGGGTGACCTATGGGACTCCATCAGAGTTTCCCCCATATAAACCCTGGGTGGAGCTAGGTCACTCTCTTTGTTCCTGCTTAGCTGAGTGCAGAAAGGTCAAGTCCTAGGTGTGTGTCTGGAGTCAAGGGGAGGCCTAAAGTCAGTCAAGCAGCCACGGATTCTCAAGTCCAGTACCCCACAGGACAAGTCAAAGCCTGTTAAGCTACAGAAGGGGTGAAGTCAGTCATAGTCTGTCATAGTAAAGTCCGTCCAAGTCATCCTGTCTCAAGTCAGCGTGGCCTGCATCCAAAGTGCCCAAGTAAACTATAAGTCCCAGTAAGCCCTGAGGTCTCTGAAGTCACTGGTCACCTCCATGGTCCTAGCCAAGCTGTATAGACTGTTACACCTGTCTGACTCAGTAAAGCTGCCGTTGTTGTGCAACTTGGCGTCACAGTCATTATTGCCCCCTCGTGCCTAGCCCAGGATCCAGCGGTATACCTTCGGGTGGTGTAGAGGATAAACCACGCACTGGCATCACAAATACAAGGGGTTAATGCCATCTGCCCCTAGGGTAATTCCATCTGCCCTCATCACACCCTCACCACCTTATGCCCTCATGTCCTGACCTCATGTCCCATCTTCATGTCCCAACCTCATATCAAATTCTTCTATCCCGACCTCCTGTCCCATCCTTTTATCCCGACCTTATGTCCTGTCCTCATATCCTGACCTTATGTCCCATCCTCATGTCTATCCTCATATCCCGACCTCATGTCCCGTTTTCATATCCTGACCTTAGGTCCCATCTTCATGTCCCAACCTCATTTCCTGACCTTAGGTCCCATCTTCATGTCCCAACCTCCTGTCCCATCCTCATATCCCATCCCCCACACTAAAAATGGCTTGAAAATGGCAGCATGAGGTTGCCGAAACGTAGCTTTACTTGGGAGTGAATAAAAGACCATTTTGTTTCACCTTACTGGAGTGCCCCCGACTATTCTTTAAGTATATTTCCTGGATCCCTGACCCGGTTTAACTGCGGCAGGCACCCATTCACCTCACTAAGGAGTTCTACCATCTTCTACTAACTAACTAACTAACTAACAGACAAGGATTATTTTCTGCTTCAAGAATTGACATGTCCATTCCTGCACAGGAGACCCGCGCTGCCTTGTTCTTGCCCCGTCGTAAAAACACAGCAGACTAGAATATAGACCCTTAAAGGGGTACTACCGTGCTGACAACTTATCCCCTATCTAAAGGATAGGGGTTAAGTTGCCTGATCATGCGGGGTCCCGCCGCTGGGGACCCCCACGATCTCGCACGCAGCATCCTGCTCTCATCAGGCCCCGGAGCGAACATCCTCTCCGGGTCTGATGACGGGGCCGGTGATCGTGACGTCACAGCTCCGCCCCCGTGTACACACACTCCGCCCCTCAATGCAAGTCCATGGCAGGGGGTGAGACAGCGGTCTCGCCCCCTGCCATATACTTACGTTGAGGGGCAGAGCGTGACGTCACATGGGGGCGGAGCCGTGAAGTCACATTACTCCGGCCCCGTGATCGGCAGTCATCAGACCCGAAGCGATGTTCGCTCCAGGTCCTGATGAGAGCGGGGTGCTGCGTGCGAGATCGTGGGGGTCCCCAGCGACGGGACCCCACACGATCAGGCAACTTATCCCCTATCCTTTAGATAAGGAGGCAATTCATTTATTTATTTAGTTGTTTATATAGTAATTTTGTGCAGTGAGAACTGACCAAAAGTGATAAATGTCTATGTAGAAGCAGTGGAAACCATTGCATATCATGGAGGCAGCCCAAGTGGCTGGTATGGACCCTTGAGGACAAAGGGCCCCTCCCGAGTACATTTTGTCCCCAATTAAAGTGTACCTGTCATTAGCAAAAACTTTTTACATACAGTACAGACCAAAAGTTTGGAAACACCTTCTCATTCAGAGTTTTCTTTATTTTCATGACTATGAAAATTATAGATTCACACTGAAGGCATCAAAACTATGAATTAACACATCTGGAATTATAGACATAACAAAAAAGTGTGAAAATATGTCATATTGTAGGTTCTAGCCACCTTTTGCTTTGATTAATGCTTTGCACACTCTTGGAATACTCTTGATGAGCTTCAAGAGGTAGTCACCTGAAATGGTCTTCCAACAGTCTTGAAGGAGTTCCCAGAGATGCTTAGCACTTGTTGGCCCTTTTTGCCTTCACTCTGCGGTCCAGCTCACCCCAAACCATCCAGATTGGGTTCAGGTCCGGTGACTGTGGAGGCCAGGTCATCTGGCGCAGCACCCCATCACTCTCCTTCTTGGTGAAATAGCCCTTACACAGCCTGGAGGTGTGTTTGGGGTCATTGTCCTGTTGAAAAATAAATGATGGTCCAACTAAACGCAAACCGGATGGAATAGCATGCCGCTGCAAGATGCTGTGGTAGCCATGCTTGTTCAGTTTGCCTTCAATTTTGAATAAATCCCCAAGTGTCACCAGCAAAGCACCCCCACACCATCACACCTCCTCCTCCACACCAGCACACCTCCTCCCCCACACCATCACACCTCCTTCACACCAGCACACCTCCTCCCCCACACCAGCACACCTCCTCCCCCACACCATCACACCTCCTCCACACCAGCACACCTGTGAAGTGAAAACCATTTCAGTGTGAATCTACAATTTTCATAGTCATGAAAATAAAGAAAACTCTGAATGAGAAGGTGTGTCCAAACTTTTGGTCTGTACTGTATATTAAACAATACCATTATATGTATATTTGTAATATACATTGGTTTACAAATGTGTATATTTTTTTGTGAAAAAATGCTGTCCCTGGAGTTATTGCCTGTGTGTCTCTCTGAGGAGTCCAAATACAGGAAGTGAGGCTCTGTGCAGGCTCCTGGCTTGTCAATCATCCTGATGTGTGAGCCGGGAGCATGTCACAGAGCCTCAGTGCACAGATCCTTGCTTGTCCTCAGTGCACAGAGCCCTGCTTGTCCTCAGTGTACAGAGCCCTGCTTGTCCTTACTGCACAGAGCCCTGCTTGTCCTCCGTGTACAGAGCCCTGCTTGTCCTCAGTGTACAGAGTCCTCCTGCTTGTCCTCAGTGTACAGAGCCCTGCTTGTCCTCAGTGTACAGAGTCCTCCTGCTTGTCCTCAGTGTACAGAGCCCTGCTTGTCCTCAGTGTACAGAGCCCTGCTTGTCCTCAGTGTACAGAGCCCTGCTTGTCCTCAGTGTACAGAGTCCTGCTTGTCTACCCACACTTCCTGTATTTGGTCTCCTCAGACAAACAGGCAATAGCTGCAGGGAGAAAAAATTATACAGTTTTTTAACCAATGTATTTTACAAATATACCTATAATATTATTTTCTGCATTATACAAAAAGTTTTTGCTAATGACAGGTACACTTTAATGGATGGTAATGGGGTGCATGGTGGTAGGGTGCTTGTAGTGTCCCTCCTTCAGCTCCAGAGAGGTCAAAGGTGGCGTGAGTGGGAGTTTGGATCTCAGTGTTCCTCAATGATCAATAATGCCTGATGAAGCAGCTGTGCTGTGAAACGCGTTGCATTATGGGTGAATAAACGTTTGGTCTAGCTACCCGTTTGTCCAGCGCCCTTGTATCCCATCTACACCTTGGAGTTCTACCCCTGTTGTATCTATATCCTGGGAGGAGTCTCTTCTCTCTCTTAGAGCTAAGCTCTGAGTCTTTGCTGAGGTCCAGCCAAGTCAAGTCCTAAGAGTGTGTCTGGAGTCCTTAGGAGGCCTCAAGTCAGTCCAGCAGCCACAAGTCTTCAAGTAAGCTACAATTGGGGTATAGTCAGGCCCATTCAAGTCAGTCAAAGTCATCTGTCTTCAGTCAGCGTGGCCTGCATCAAAATTGTCCCAGTCCACTACAAGTCCCAGCAAGCCCTAAGGTCTCTGAAGTCACTGGTCACCTCCGTGGGCCTGGCTAAGCTGTATAGACTGTTCCATCTGTCACTCAGTAAAGCTACCGTTGTCCATAACTTGGCGTCGGAGTCATTATTGCCCCCGTACCTAGCCCAGGATCCAGCAGTATACCTTCGGGTCGTATTGAGGATAAACCACGCCCTGGCGTCACGAATACAAGGGGTTAATGCCATCTGCCCCTAAGGTAATTCCATCTGCCCTGCATCACACCTTCTACCACACTATACACTATCAAATGTGGAATGGGCCCGAGGCCTTAAAAAATTGGAATTTAAAATGAATAAATATAACATTGCAGATCAGAACTTGATAATATATATATTATATATTTACTATCCATGTATGTGACAATCTATGTCATGTTTAAAGAAGCACTCCGGGTTTCCTGTGGTCCTGCAGTTTTAATAAAACTACAATTCCCAGCATGCCCGGACAGCCGTTGGCTGTCCGGGCATGCTGGGAGTTGTAGTTTGCAACAGCTGGAGGTCCACAGTTGGGAGTACACTGGTCTAAGGGATGAACCAGTAGAATTCTTAGACCATGTTCAGACGTCCAGAATTTCCGTGCGGAATTCCGCATTGGAAATCTGCTGGAGATTCCGTAGCAGCAGAGTCCCATTGATTTGAATGGGATTATGCTGCACCGTCCACGCGGCAGAAATTCCTGTGCGGAAATTCAGATTCCAGCGTCCGCAGAAAGAATAGACTGCAGAGTCCGCAAGGAAATGCATTGCCACCTATGAGACGGCGCTATTCCGAGCGGTCCTAGCGCCTGCTGTTTAGTCAAATGTGCGGAATGTCCACACTGGTTTTCCGTGCGGACATTCCACACATTTTTCGTCTGTCTGAACATGGCCTTAGATTGGCGGATCTAATGAACACCTGACCAAAAGAAGCTGTAGATTTAAATACTGGATATAATAAGAAAATAACAAGGGAATTATATCTTTTTGGTGGAGTTACCTATAAACGCGTTTGAGTCATCAGGACCCCACCCGATGTGCGTGGACAGGCACACAATACATGCTAGACACACCCATCCTATCTCCATGTGTAGATTTTGCACCCGATCACAAGCAACAAAGAAAAGGAGACAGGGAAAAAAAAAAAAATCGAGGTCAGGCTTCATGCCAAAGCCACATATGCTGTGGGGGCTTCACGCAGACGAGGAAGGAGAGCGCGCACTTTGGAGATGATGTGAGGGGAGATGAAAGGAGGAACCAAAACGTATCTACACCTTGGTGCAAGCGTCTGTAAGCTGCCTTGAAAGCCGCAAGTCCACAATATCTTGTATTTCAACTGGGCGTCTATAAAAGGTGTTCAGCGTGTCAGGTTATGCTCCAAATGGCTGTTGTTTCTTATAAGGAGCCTCTAAGCTTGCTCCTCGATACTAACCCCATTCCAACAATTTATGAGTACGACCAAAAACTGATATTTATTTAAAAATTTGCAAAACTGTATCAGGCGCCACCTTTGATAGAAACAAGAACAACTCAAAAACACAGGGGCGACAGACACGTCGCAAGACAATGCCCATCTCCAACGACAGACCAGACCAGCCATGCCTGCCATCAGGGCTCAAGTTCTGCAGGAACTGGGTTCCTGCACTTTTTCCACAGCAGGAACACCATTCCAGTTAGAAACCTTGAATGAGTTCCCACACGTTTTTTCCCAGGACTTGACCCGGCCTGCCATCCACTAATAAAAACATATCTTGGGGGAGATTTATCAAAACCTGTGCAGAGGAAGAGTGGTGTAGTTGCCCATAGCAACCAATCAGAATGCTTCTTTCATTTTCCACAGGCCTCTAAAGAGGCCTGTGGAAAATGAAAGAAGCAATCTGATTGGTTGCTATGGGCAACTGCACCACTCTTCCTCTGCACAGGTTTTGATAAATCTCCCCCATCTATCTCTACCCTGCCATTTACGACCTGCTTCACACCTGCCTACAGGTGAGACAATACCTCACCATCCTGCTCCCTGGCCTACTGGGAATTGATGGCCAGGTGTGCAACACACTATGGCCGCTGCACTCCTAGACAACGTATGCCTACTTGGTCGGGGCCTCCCCAACCATCTTGTCTGTAAATCCTGAAGAACCTGCTTAACCCCTTAAGGACGCAGGACGTAAATGTACGTCCTGGTGAGGTGGTACTTAACGCACCAGGACGTACATTTACGTCCTAAGCATAACCGCGGGCATCGGAGCGATGCCCGTGTCATGCGCGGCTGATCCCGGCTGCTGATCGCAGCCAGGGACCCGCCGGCAATGGCCGACGCCCGCGATCTCGCGGGCGTCCGCCATTAACCCCTCAGGTGCCGGGATCAATACAGATCCCGGCATCTGCGGGAGTTCGCGATTAAAATGAACGATCGGATCGCCCGCAGCGCTGCTGCGGGGATCCGATCATTCATAACGCCGCACGGAGGTCCCCTCACCTTCCTCCGTGCGGCTCCCGGCGTCTCCTGCTCTGGTCTGTGATCGAGCAGACCAGAGCAGGAGATGACCGATAATACTGATCTGTTCTATGTCCTATACATAGAACAGATCAGTATTAGCAATCATGGTATTGCTATGAATAGTCCCCTATGGGGACTATTCAAGTGTAAAAAAAAATGTAAAAAAATGTAAAAGTAAAAGTAAAAAAAAAGTGAAAAATCCCCTCCCCCAATAAAAAAGTAAAACGTCCGTTTTTTCCTATTTTACCCCCAAAAAGCGTAAAAAACATTTTTTATAGACATATTTGGTATCCCCGCGTGCGTAAATGTCCGAACTATTAAAATAAAATGTTAATGATCCCGTACGGTGAACGGCGTGAACGAAAAAAAATTAAAAAAGTCCAAAATTCCTACTTTTTTAATACATTTTATTAAAAAAAAAATTATAAAAAATGTATTAAAAGTTTTTTATATACAAATGTGGTATCAAAAAAAAGTACAGATCATGGCGCAAAAAATGAGCCCCCATACCGCCGCTTATACGGAAAAATAAAAAAGTTATAGGTCATCAAAATAAAGGGATTATAAACGTACTGTCACGATGCCGGCTGGCAGGTAGTGGACCCTCTGTGCCAGAGAGGGATTGGCGTGGACCGTGCTAGTGGACCGGTTCTAAGCCACTACTGGTTTTCACCAGAGCCCGCCGCAAAGCGGGATGGTCTTGCTGCGGCGGTAGTGACCAGGTCGTATCCACTAGCAACGGCTCACCTCTCTGGCTGCTGAAGATAGGCGCGGTACAAGGGAGTAGGCAGAAGCAAGGTCGGACGTAGCAGAAGGTCGGGGCAGGCAGCAAGGATCGTAGTCAGGGGCAACGGCAGAAGGTCTGGAAACACAGGCAAGGAACACACAAGGAACGCTTTCACTGGCACTAAGGCAACAAGATCCGGCAAGGGAGTGCAAGGGAAGTGAGGTAATATAGGGAAGTGCACAGGTGATTACCCTAATTGGAACCACTGCGCCAATCAGCGGCGCAGTGGCCCTTTAAATCGCAGAGACCCGGCGCGCGCGCGCCCTAGGGAGCGGGGCCGCGCGCGCCGGGACAGAACAGACGGGGAGCGAGTCAGGTAGGGGAGCCGGGGTGCGCATCGCGAGCGGGCGCTACCCGCATCGCGAATCGCATCCCGGCTGGCAGCGGGATCGCAGCGCCCCGGGTCAGAGGACGTGACCGGAGCGCTGCAGCGGAGAGGGTGAAGCGAGCGCTCCGGGGAGGAGCGGGGACCCGGAGCGCTCGGCGTAACAGTACCCCCCCCCTTGGGTCTCCCCCTCTTCTTGGAGCCTGAGAACCTGAGGAGCAGACTTTTGTCAAGGATGTTGTCCTCAGGTTCCCAGGATCTCTCTTCAGGACCACAACCCTCCCAGTCTACTAAAAAAAAATTTTTCCCTCTGACCTTTTTGGCAGCCAAAATTTCCTTGACCGAGAAGACGTCCGAGGAGCCGGAAACAGGAGTGGGAGGAACAGATTTGGGAGAAAAACGGTTGAGGATGAGTGGTTTGAGAAGAGAGACGTGAAAGGCATTAGGGATACGAAGAGAAGGAGGAAGAAGAAGTTTATAAGAGACAGGATTAATTTGACACAAAATTTTGAAAGGACCAAGATAGCGTGGTCCCAACTTGTAGCTAGGGACACGGAAGCGGACATATTTAGCGGAGAGCCATACCTTGTCTCCAGGGGAAAAAACGGGGGGAGCTCTTCTTTTCTTATCCGCGAACCTCTTCATGCGTGAAGAAGCCTGTAAGAGAGAATTTTGGGTCTCTCTCCATATAATGGAAAGGTCACGAGAAATTTCATCCACAGCGGGCAGACCAGAGGGCAAGGGGGTAGGGAGGGGGGGAAGAGGGTGACGGCCGTACACCACGAAAAATGGGGATTTGGAGGAAGATTCAGAGACCCTGAAGTTATACGAGAATTCGGCCCATGGAAGGAGATCTGCCCAGTCATCCTGGCGGGAGGAAACAAAATGTCGCAAATAATCACCCAAGATCTGGTTAATTCTTTCTACTTGTCCATTGGACTGGGGATGATATGCAGAGGAAAAATTTAATTTAATCTTGAGTTGTTTACAGAGAGCCCTCCAGAATTTAGACACGAATTGGACACCTCTATCCGAGACAATCTGCGTAGGCAACCCGTGAAGACGAAAAATGTGTACAAAAAATTGTTTAGCCAACTGAGGCGCAGAAGGAAGACCAGGAAGAGGGATGAAATGTGCCATTTTGGAGAATCGATCAACGACCACCCAAATAACAGTGTTGCCACGGGAAGGGGGTAAATCAGTAATAAAATCCATACCAATCAGGGACCAAGGCTGTTCGGGGACAGGCAGAGGATGAAGAAAACCAGCGGGCTTCTGGCGAGGAGTCTTATCCCGGGCACAGATAGTGCAGGCTCGCACAAAGTCCCCAACATCCGTCTCCAGAGTCGGCCACCAATAGAAGCGGGAGATGAGTTGCACAGATTTCTTGATGCCCGCATGACCTGCGAGATGGGAGGAGTGACCCCATTTGAGGATTCCGAGGCGTTGGCGTGGAGAAACAAAAGTCTTTCCTGGAGGAGTCTGCCTGATGGAGGCAGGAGAAGTGGAGATCAGGCAGTCAGGTGGAATGATGTGTTGCGGAGGGAGATCAACTTCTGAGGCATCCGAGGAACGAGAGAGAGCATCGGCCCTAATGTTCTTATCGGCAGGACGAAAGTGAATCTCAAAATTAAATCGGGCAAAGAACAGAGACCACCGGGCCTGGCGAGGATTCAGCCGTTGGGCAGACTGGAGGTAGGAGAGGTTCTTGTGGTCGGTGTAGATAATAACAGGAAATCTTGATCCCTCCAGCAGATGCCTCCATTCCTCAAGTGCTAATTTAATGGCTAGAAGCTCTCGATCCCCGATGGAGTAGTTCCTCTCCGCTGGAGAGAAGGTCCTAGAGAAAAAACCACAAGTGACAGCATGCCCGGAAGAATTTTTTTGTAGAAGAACAGCTCCAGCTCCCACTGAGGAGGCATCAACCTCCAATAGGAAGGGTTTGGAAGGGTCAGGTCTGGAGAGCACGGGAGCCGAAGAAAAGGCAGACTTGAGTCGTTTAAAGGCGTCTTCTGCTTGAGGAGGCCAGGACTTGGGATCAGCATTTTTTTTGGTTAAAGCCACGATAGGAGCCACAATGGTAGAAAAATGTGGAATAAATTGCCTGTAATAATTGGCGAACCCCAAAAAGCGTTGGATAGCACGGAGTCCGGAGGGGCGTGGCCAATCTAAGACGGCGGAGAGTTTGTCTGGATCCATCTGTAGTCCCTGGCCAGAGACCAAATATCCTAGAAAAGGAAGAGATTGGCATTCAAACAGACATTTCTCAATTTTGGCATAGAGTTGGTTGTCACGAAGTCTCTGAAGAACCATACGGACATGCTGGCGGTGTTCTTCTAGATTGGCAGAAAAAATTAGGATATCGTCCAGATATACAACAACACAGGAGTATAACAGATCACGAAAAATTTCATTGACAAAGTCTTGGAAGACGGCAGGGGCATTGCACAGTCCAAAGGGCATGACCAGATACTCAAAGTGTCCATCTCTGGTGTTAAATGCCGTTTTCCACTCGTCCCCCTCTCTGATGCGGATGAGGTTATAGGCGCCTCTTAAGTCCAATTTAGTGAAGATGTGGGCACCTTGGAGGCGATCAAAGAGTTCAGAGATGAGGGGTAAGGGGTAGCGGTTCTTAACCGTGATTTTATTAAGACCGCGGTAGTCAATGCAAGGACGTAGGGAGCCATCTTTTTTGGACACAAAGAAAAATCCGGCTCCGGCAGGAGAGGAGGATTTACGGATAAAGCCCTTTTTTAGATTCTCCTGGACGTATTCGGACATGGCAAGAGTCTCTGGGGCAGAGAGAGGATAAATTCTGCCCCGGGGTGGAGTAGTACCCGGGAGGAGGTCGATAGGGCAATCATAAGGCCTGTGAGGAGGTAGAGTCTCAGCTTGTTTTTTGCAGAAAACATCCGCGAAGTCCATATAGGCCTTAGGGAGACCGGTTACTGGAGGAACCACAGAGTTACGGCAAGGGTTACTGGGAACCGGTTTTAGACAGTTCTTGGAACAAGAGGACCCCCAACTCTTGATCTCCCCAGTGGACCAATCCAGGGTTGGGGAATGAAGTTGAAGCCAGGGAAGTCCAAGGAGAATTTCTGAGGTGCAATTGGGGAGGACCAAAAGTTCAATCCTCTCATGATGAGATCCGATGCTCATAAGAAGGGGCTCCGTGCGGAAACGTATGGTACAGTCCAATCTTTCATTATTTACACAATTGATGTAGAGGGGTCTGGCGAGACTGGTCACCGGGATGTTGAACCTGTCGACGAGAGAGGCCAAAATAAAATTTCCTGCAGATCCAGAGTCCAAGAAGGCCACCGTAGAGAAGGAGAAGGCAGAGGCAGACATCCGCACAGGCACAGTAAGACGTGGAGAAGCAGAGAAGACATCAAGGACTGTCTCACCTTTGTGCGGAGTCAGCGTACGTCTTTCCAGGCGGGGAGGACGGATAGGACAATCCCTCAGGAAGTGTTCGGTACTAGCACAGTACAGGCAGAGGTTCTCCATACGGCGTCGTGTCCTCTCTTGAGGTGTCAGGCGAGACCGGTCGACCTGCATAGCCTCCACGGCGGGAGGCACAGGAACAGATTGCAGGGGACCAGAGGAGAGAGGAGCCGAGGAGACGAAACGCCTCGTGCGAACAGAGTCCATATCTTGGCGGAGTTCCTGACGCCTTTCAGAAAAACGCATGTCAATGCGAGTGGCTAGGTGAATAAGTTCATGTAGATTAGCAGGAATTTCTCGTGCGGCCAGAACATCTTTAATGTTGCTGGATAGGCCTTTTTTGAAGGTCGCGCAGAGGGCCTCATTATTCCAGGACAATTCTGAAGCAAGTGTACGGAACTGTACGGCATACTCGCCAACGGAAGAATTACCCTGGACCAGGTTCAACAGGGCAGTCTCAGCAGAAGAGGCTCGGGCAGGTTCCTCAAAGACACTTCGGATTTCCGAAAAGAAGGAGTGTACAGAGGCAGTGACGGGGTCATTGCGGTCCCAGAGCGGTGTGGCCCATGACAGGGCTTTTCCGGACAGAAGACTGACTACGAAAGCCACCTTAGACCTTTCAGTGGGAAACAGGTCCGACATCATCTCCAGATGCAGGGAACATTGGGAAAGAAAGCCACGGCAAAACTTAGAGTCCCCATCAAATTTATCCGGCAAGGATAAGCGTATCCCAGGAGCGGCCACTCGCTGCGGAGGAGGTGCAGGAGCTGGCGGAGGAGATGACTGCTGAAGCTGTGGTAGAAACTGTTGTAGCATAACGGTCAGTTGAGACAGCTGTTGGCCTTGTTGCGCTATCTGTTGTGACTGCTGGGCGACCACCGTGGTGAGGTCAGCGACAACTGGCAGAGGAACTTCAGCGGGATCCATGGCCGGATCTACTGTCACGATGCCGGCTGGCAGGTAGTGGACCCTCTGTGCCAGAGAGGGATTGGCGTGGACCGTGCTAGTGGACCGGTTCTAAGCCACTACTGGTTTTCACCAGAGCCCGCCGCAAAGCGGGATGGTCTTGCTGCGGCGGTAGTGACCAGGTCGTATCCACTAGCAACGGCTCACCTCTCTGGCTGCTGAAGATAGGCGCGGTACAAGGGAGTAGGCAGAAGCAAGGTCGGACGTAGCAGAAGGTCGGGGCAGGCAGCAAGGATCGTAGTCAGGGGCAACGGCAGAAGGTCTGGAAACACAGGCAAGGAACACACAAGGAACGCTTTCACTGGCACTAAGGCAACAAGATCCGGCAAGGGAGTGCAAGGGAAGTGAGGTAATATAGGGAAGTGCACAGGTGATTACCCTAATTGGAACCACTGCGCCAATCAGCGGCGCAGTGGCCCTTTAAATCGCAGAGACCCGGCGCGCGCGCGCCCTAGGGAGCGGGGCCGCGCGCGCCGGGACAGAACAGACGGGGAGCGAGTCAGGTAGGGGAGCCGGGGTGCGCATCGCGAGCGGGCGCTACCCGCATCGCGAATCGCATCCCGGCTGGCAGCGGGATCGCAGCGCCCCGGGTCAGAGGACGTGACCGGAGCGCTGCAGCGGAGAGGGTGAAGCGAGCGCTCCGGGGAGGAGCGGGGACCCGGAGCGCTCGGCGTAACACGTACTAATTTGGTTAAAAAGTTTGTGATTTTTTTTAAGCGCAACAATAATATAAAAGTATATAATAATGGGTATCATTTTAATCGTATTGACCCTCAGAATAAAGAACACATGTCATTTTTACCAGAAATTGTACGGCGTGAAAACAAAACCTTCCAAAATTAGCAAAATTGCGTTTTTCGTTTTAATTTCCCCACAAAAATAGTGTTTTTTGGTTGCGCCATACATTTTATGATATAATGAGTGATGTCATTACAAAGGACAACTGGTCGCGCAAAAAACAAGCCCTCATACTAGTCTGTGGATGAAAATATAAAAGAGTTATGATTTTTAGAAGGCGAGGAGGAAAAAATGAAAACGTAAAAATTAAATTGTCTGAGTCCTTAAGGCCAAAATGGGCTGAGTCCTTAAGGGGTTAAACAAGTACATAAGTAATATAGGACCCCAAAGAAGAATCTGGAACTAAGCAGGTTTTCTTTATCTGGCGGAGAAGCTGTTTGACCACAACAAGCAATAAGGCCCGGATGGCCCTGCAAACTCTACAGAAATCTAAAAGAACATTATTTTTTTAGTGTCTATTAAAAATGTGAAAATAATTGGAGGACATAAACATTGATGGTCCATACTTAAAGAAGCACTTCAGGGTTTTTGTGTTTTTTATTTGCCCATATCATGCTCTCTCACAATCACTAGTCCTACAGTGCCATCTGTTTTATTCCAGCACAGCTGCATTCATGTGTTTTTTACTCTAATTTGCTCATGTGATCAGCAGTCTCACTCCCCAAATCTTTCATTGCCAAATCATTTAAACAGGATGTCAGACTCTAACTTCCTCTAGACTACAGGATGACATCATTACCTACCAGATCCCTCCTCCTAGCTTCCAGACCTCTCCTCGCCCAGCTCCGTCTGCTATCTCTATGGGATCAGGATATATCTATATATATATATATATATATATATATATATATATATATATATATATATATATATATATAACTCAACATGTGTGTGTATGTGTGTATGTGTGTATGTGTGTGTGTGTATGTGTATGTATGTATGTTCCAGCATCACGTCCAAACGGCTAAAGATATTAACATGAAACTTGGCCACATGTTACTATTATGTCAACAACAAACATAGGATAGGTGATTTAACCCTTACTCACCCCCATGTGCCAGGGGCGGGGTTTATGTTTAAAGTCCCATACAATTCAATGGGAAATATATGTTACTGCATAATTTCCAAATGGCTGGAGATATTTCGATAATACTTGGTCACATGTTACATGAGAGGAAGGGATAGGAGGTCAAGATAGGAGGAAGGGATAGGAGGTCGGGATAGGAGGTAAGGATAGATGGACTGGATAGGAGGACAGGATAGGAGGTCGGGATAGGAGGTCGAGATAGGAGGTCGAGATCGTAGGTCGAGATAGGAGGTCAAGATAGGAGGACAGGATAGGAGGACAGGATAGGAGGATGGGATAGGAGGACGGGATAGGAGGTCGAGATAGGAGGACGAGATAGGAGGACAGGATAGGAGGTCGTGATAGGAGGACGGGATAGGAGGACGGGATAAGAGGACAGGATAGGAGGTCGAGATAGGAGGACAGGATAGGAGGTCAAGATAGGAGGTCGAGATAGGAGGTCGGGATAGGAGGACGGGATAGGAGGTCAGCATAGGAGGTCGGGATAGGAGGACAGGATAGGAGGACGGATAGGAGGACGGCATAGGAGGACGGGCTATTAGGATGGGATAAGAGGTCGGGATATGAGGGCAAGATGTGAGGATGGCATATAAGGTCGAGATAGGATGACGGGATAGGAGGTTGGGATATGGGGTTGGGATATGACAACAATATGAAGGACGGGATGTGAAGTCAAAAGCTTCCTCCTTTGTTTATTTTCCTCCCCAACAAGGAATAGGAAGGAAAAACCGGGCAACGCCGGGTACTCAGCTAGTAGTAGTTATAAATCCCCTGAAATTGTGTTCACATGTTTCATTTCTCACTGCTTTTTTCATATTTTTTTTTTCCAGTTACACCACAAACTGTGCAAATTGTGGTTTTGCAAAATCACGGTAAAACAGGTAAAATGCAGTAAAAATGTGGGAAAAGACCCCAGACATCCTGTGCACAGAGCGAATGACTGGCAATGCGGGGCGGAGGCTCGTGATGTCACGGTCACGCACCCTCAATGCAAGTCACAAGCTGGTCATGACCGTGACGTCACAAGCCTCCGCTGCTGCACCCAACACTCTAAATGAGTGGTGCAGCAGGGAGATCGCGGGGGTCCCCAGCGGCAGGACCCCCACGATCAGACATCTTATCCCCTATCCTTTATATAGGGGATAGGATGTCTAGGGGCGGAGTTCTCATTTAATTCTAAAAGAAATATGCATTTTGAGTAAGAAAATGCATGAACTGATTCCAACCCACCTGTTAGTCTATTGCATTTACCAGGGTGATCTCCAGCACTAGCAGCCTGATGAGATGACCAGCTGCAATAATCAAACACCCCACCCAAAGCCAGAGGTTCCATGGGAAATGTAGGCTGCATTACAGAATAATGGATAACAAGCTGATTGGCAGGAGTCCAACAATTTCTTAGTGGTGCAGCCTCAGGCTTGATTGTTGTTGTTGTTTTTATATTTTGAACATAAATTAACACACCCTTTAATGGGATATTCCCATCTTGGCCTAATGGGATTTACATTAACTGTAGGTAATGGGCTACGCCATTTGTGCAACTTGGTTAAAATCAATGGGAGTCACGCAGATTGTAAATTCTAGACGCCATGGTTGTCAGCCATTTTGAGCACGGTGCCAATATACTGTTGTAGTGTCGTCATGGTGATGAACGTATGGAGCCCTCATATGAGGGACATAGAGGTACATGGTTCCCCCTGCTTCACTTAGCGTCACATTTGAATGCAATAGGCGAATTTGAATAAAGCCGTTGTGGAACGCCTCTATTGTTACGTACATGGCGCACTTTAGGGCAACCCGCCTGCAATTGGTGGGTTATCTATGGTAATATCTCTTATCTATTGATCTGCTAATTTTCCAGACTCCTCCTTTATAGAGGGAACCTGTCCCAGTCATACGAGGCCTTTACAACAGGATGTTTACTTTTGTGGGGGCAGGGAAACCGCTTTACATACGAGACGTCTCGGCTCCGATAATCGCACCCTCCCCATGTCCTGATTGAAACTTAAGGGGGCTTCACAAGACACATTTATTGCCTTTACTACAGAATTACTAGAAGACCCCCATTTTGGCACGTGGTGATATTCAAAAACAGTATATCCCAAGCAGGGTGCCTCCAGCTGTTGCAAAACTACAACTCCCAGCATACCCGGACAGCCGTTGGCTGTCCGGGCATGCTGGGAGTTGTAGTTTTGCAACAGCTGGAGGCACTCTGCTTGGAAAACACATCATAACATCTACACTTGGCATACGTCCTAAAATCAGTGGTCACATGACACTGCCCTATGATGCTATGTATTTCAGCTAAACACATTTTGGGAGATTTATCAAAACCTGTGAAAAGGAAAAGTTGCCCAGTTGCCCATAGCAACCAATCCAGTTGCTTCTTTCATTTTGCAGAGGCCTTTTCCTCTGGACAGGTTTTGATAAATCTCCCCCATTGGGCAGAGGAAAAGTTGCCCAGTTGCCCATAGCAACCAATCAGATTTCCTGTTTCATTTTTCAAAAGGCCTCTGAAAAATGAAAGAAGCGATCTGATTGGTTGCTATGGGCAACTGAGGAACTTTTTTTCTAGACAGGTTTTGATAAGTCCCCCTCCCATTAGTCATAGGGCACCTTCCCTATAGGAAGTAGGGAATTTCCCACTGTTAGTGCGGACATTCCGGACACTGCGGGAGCCGGCACAATATGCCGACGCTAGGACCGCACAGGAATGCGCCGTCTCATAAACGGCAATGCATTCCATGCAGTGTCCACAGAACGAATGAACAGGTTCATTCTTTCTACGTACACAGAAAACTGAATTTCCACGCCGGAATCTTCTGGCACGGAAAATCCGCCGTGTGCACAGCGCAGCAGAATCCCCTTAATTTCAACAGGACTCGGAATCTTTTGTGGAATCCGGCACAGAAATTCCAACGTGTAAACATGGCCTTAGGCTATGTTCCAGTGGCGGAATTTCCGAGTGGAATTTTCCTGAAAAATATTACTGGGAAATTCTGCTGCAGCACCCTAATGTACTCTTTTGTTGCGTTCACATGAGCGTATTTAGTTGCAAACTCGCAACGCATTTCCCACTGCGAGTTTGAATGGGGGCGAAAATCCACTGCAGATAGCCCGCCCCCATGTAAACTCGCAGCAGAAAACACGCTGCAAGTTTGCAATCAAATTTGCCCATGTGAACGAGCCCTTAGTATGTTTTTTGGATGCGACCATTTTGGAGTGTCAATTTGTGTCATCCATTATATTGTTGTATCCGTAATACACTTTTTTTTTTTTTTTTAAAGGATTCTGCTCTACAAAATAGTTCAGAGGTCTGTAATATTCCTTCCAGCAGAAATATACAAACCCTATCAGAAACCACCAAAAAGACAACCACCAGCCAAAATGACTCTTTTCTGGCCATCGGGGTCTATGGGTATGTTTTTTTGTATGCACCGGAATGTATAGGAAAAACAGAACTCACTAATGTAGTGTGAACAGAGTCATATATATATATATATATATATATATATATATCACGTTCTGCGCTGACTCATCCCTCAAGTCATTGGTTATCACTTCTCCCGGCTCTTAGAGGAAGTGGGTGCTGCAGCGGGTGCTGTACGATAAGTCATGTAATATCCCCCCAGATCGGAGGAGGTTTGATTGACAGCCCAGGGATCCAGTAGTAATACAGGGGAGGGCTTTCTGATTTCAGTCAGTTCTGTGTTGCATTGGCTGTTTCAGTAGATTGACATGTTCATTGTACAATATCTAATTGGCTTCCCAACCTTATTCTATCACCTTGTTCAGTTACGTTAATACAGGATTATTAAAGGGGTACTGTCATTTAAAAAAAAAAAAAAAACATTTGACATATCAAATGCTTTGATCAGACGTGGTCTCATTGCTGAAACCCTCACCAATCACTAGATATAGCCAGGTGAAGTGCACAGCAGCTCAGCACTTAATCCGTCACATTGCAGACTATGGAGGCCATTATTTGTTATGAACACTAAGCTGGGGAGTAAAGCCCGTTGCCCTGCGCTTCACCCTGCTATATCTAGAGGTTGGCAGAAATCCTGACTGACATCTTTAAACTTTTTTTTTTTCAATCACAATGATACTTTAACACCTTGGGGACCAAGGGCTTACCTGTCGATAACCAAATCTTTTAAATATAATGTAGATAACACCATTATATGTATATTTGTAATATATAAAAAAAAATGCATATTTGTGTGAAAAAGGGCTTTCCCTGCAGGCTACTGCTTTTGTGTTTCTATGAGCAGACCAAATACAGGAAGTGAGGGTAGAACAAGCAGTACTATTTGCAGACTCCATGCTGTGTGAACCAGGGGCATGTCACAGAGCCTCACTGAACAGAGCCCTGCTTGTCCTCACTGCACAGAACCCTGCTTGTGCTCTGTGTACAGAGCCCTGCTTGTCCTCAGTGTACAGAGCCCTGCTTGACCTCAGTGTACAGAGCCCTGCTTGTCCTCAGTATACAGAGCCCTGCTTGTCCTCACTGCACAGAACCCTGCTTGTCCTCAGTGTACAGAGCCTGCTTGTCCTCAGTGTACAGAGCCCTGCTTGACCTCAGTGTACAGAGCCCTGCTTGTCCAAAGTGTACAGAGCCCTTCTTGACCTCAGTGTACAGAGCCCTGCTTGTCCTCAGTGTACAGAGCCTGCTTGTCCTCAGTGTACAGAGCCCTGCTTGTCCTCACTGTACAGAGCCCTACTTGTCCTCAGTGTACAGAGCCTGCTTGTCCTCAGTGTACAGAGCCCTGCTTGTCCTCACTGTACAGAGCCCTTCTTGTCCTCAGTGTACAGAGCCCTGCTTGCCCTCACTGTACAGAGCCCTGCTTGTCCTTAATGCATAGAGCCCTGCTTGTCCTCAGTGTACAGAGCCCTGCTTGTCCTCAGCGTACAGAGCCCTGCTTGTTCTCAGTGTACAGAGCCCTGCTTATCCTCTCAGCGTACAGAGCCCTGCTTGTCCTCAGTGTACAGAGCCCTGCTTGTCCTCAGTGTACAGAACCCCGCTTGTCCTCAGTGTACAGAACCCCGCTTGTCCTCAGTGTACAGAGCCCCGCTTGTCCTCAGTGTACAGAGCCCCGCTTGTCCTCAGTGCACGGAGCCCTGCTTGTCCTCAGTGTACAGAGCCCTGCTTTAAGGAATCTTGGGGGCTAGAAATAAGTAAACTGTATTGGTTAACAAAACAAAATTTATTTATGAAATCTGAGAGAATCAGAAAGAATCAATTGTGTAAAAAGATTTATAGAAACTTCATAGTATCGTTTTTTCACAATGCAATTTTGACTTTTACAACATGTGTAAAAACAATAAACAACTTTGTTGGGGTTCTTTACAGTGTACACAATTGTTTGTCACTACAATTTTTATGTAAATAAAAAAAATATATATATATATCAGCGTGTGTATGTATGTGTACAGTGGGGCAAAAAAGTATTTAGTCAGCCACCACTTAAAAGATGAGAGAGGCTGTAATTTTCATCATAGGTGTACCTCAACTATGAGAGACAAAAATCCATAAAATCACATTGTCTGGTTTTTAAGGAATTTATTTGCAAATTATGGTGGAAAATAAGTATTTGGTCAATAACAAAAGTTCATCTCAATACTTTGTTATATACCCTTTGTTGGCAGTGACAGAGGTCAAATGTTTTCTGCAAGTCTTCACAAGGTTTTCACACACTGTTGCTGGTATTTTGGCCCACTCCTCCATGCAGATCTCCTCTAGAGCAGTGATGTTTTGGGGCTGTCGCTGGGCAACACGGACTTTCAACTCCCCCCAAAGGTTTTCTATGGGGTTGAGATCTGGAGACTGGCTAGGCAACTCCAGGACCTTGAAAAGCTTCTTACGAAGCCACTCCTTCGTTGCCTGGGGTGTGTGTTTTGGATGCTTTAATGCTGAAAGACCCAGCCACGTTTCATCTTCAATGCCCTTGCTGATGGAAGCAGGTTTTCACTCAAAATCTCACAATACATGGCCCCATTCATTCTTTCCTTTACACCGATCAGTATTCATGGACCCTTAGAAGAAAAATAGCCCCAAAGCATGATATCTCCACCCCCATGCTTCACAGAAGGTATGGTGGTCCAACTCAGCATTCTTTCTCCTCCAAACAAGGTGAGTTGAGTTTTTACCAAAAAGTTCTACTTTTGTTTCATCTGACCATATGACATTCTTCCAATACTCTTCTGGATCATCCAAATGCTCTCTAGCAAACTTCAGACGGGCCCAGACATGTACTGGCTTAGGCAGGGGACACATCTGGCACTGCATGATTTGAGTCCCTGGCTGCATAGTGTGTTACTGATGATAGCCTTTGTTACTTTGGTCCCAGCTCTCTGCAGCTCATTCACTAGGTCCCCCCATGTGGTTCTGGGATTTTTTGCTCACCGTTCTTGTGATCATTTTGACACCACGGGGTGAGATCTTGCGTGGAGCCCCAGATCGAGGGAGATTATCAGTGGTCTTGTATGTCTTCCATTTTCTAATAATTGCTCCCACAGTTGATTTCTTTACACCAAGCTGCTTGCCTATTGCAGATTCAGTCTTCCCAGCCTGGTGCAGGTCTACAATTTTGTTTCTGGTGTCCTTCGACAGCTCTTTGGTCTTGGCCATAGAGGAGTTTGGAGTGTGAATGTTTGAGGTTGTGGACAGGTGTCTTTTATACTGATAACAAGTTCAAACATGAGCCATTAATACAGGTAACGAGCGGAGGACAAAGGAGACTCTTAAATAAGAAGTTACAGGTCTGTGAGAGCCAGAAATCTTGCTTGTTTGTAGGTGACCAAATACTTATTTTCCACCATAATTTGCAAATAAATTCTTTAAAATCAGACAATGTGAATTTATGGATTTTTTTTCTCATTATGTTTCATATTTGAGGTATACCTATGATGAAAATTACAGGCCTCTCTCATATTTTTAAGTGGGATAACTTGCACAATTGGTGGCTGACTGTAACACTCACGTTTCTGAAGACAGGAACCCCGGTGGATGTGGATCCGCTGGACCTGATTGGCAGATGACTCGGACCGTACCAGGGAGCGGAGTCTAAGGTGCCGCTGGTTTTCACCAGAGCCTGCTGCAAAGCGGGATGGACTTGCTGCAGCAGGCAACACCCCGGTCGCTACCCCTGGCACAGCTCGACCACACAGGCGGCTGAGGAGATGCGAGGCACAGGAGGGATAAGGCAACTCGTAGTCTGGATAGCAGAAGGCCAGGGCAGGCGGCACAGTAGCATAGTCAAAGCAAAGCAGGAGTTCAGTATGCAGGCGGACCGTACCAGGGAGCGGAGTCTAAGGTGCCGCTGGTTTTCACCAGAGCCCGCTGCAAAGCAGGATGGACTTGCTGCAGCAGGCGGCACCCTGGTCCCTACCCCTTGTACAGCTTGACCCCACAGTCGGCTGAGGAGATGCGAGGCACAGGAGGGATAAGGCAACTTGTAGTCTGGATAGCAGAAGGCCAGGGCAGGCGGCACAGTAGCATAGTCAAAGCGAATCAGGAGTTCAGTATGCAGGCGGCAGGGGAGCAAGGTCAAGTAACAGGAGCAAGAGATCTGGTACACGGCAAGGCAATAAAATGAAACGCTTTCTCAAAGGCACAAGGCAACAAAGATCCTACAGGAAACTGAGGAGGGTGGAGGAATTTATAAATGAGCCACAGGTGGATTACACTAATGAGCGTACTGGCCCTTTAAATCTTTAAGCAGAGAGGCAGAGACAGGTGAAACACCCAGAGAGTGACGGACTTGGGCTCGCATTTGGCGCATCCCGCGATGCGAGTCCCAGCCCCGTCTGCAGCACAAGGTAAGAGGACAATGCGCTCACGGCCAGCGTGTGTGGCCGTAGCACATAACGTAACACTGACAAAATACTTTTTTATCTATAGCCAAGGTTAAAGGGGTACACCACTGGAAACTATTTTTTTTTTTAATCAACTGGTGCCAGAAAGTTAAACAGATTTGTAATTTACTTCTATTAAAAAATCGTAATCCTTCCAGTACTTATCAGCTGCTGTTATGATCCACAGGAAGTTATTTTCTTTTTGAGTTTCCTTTCTGCCTGATCACAGTGCTCTCTGCTGACACCTCTTTCCATTTTAGGAACTGTCCATAGCAGGATAGGTTTTCTATGGGGATTTGCTCCTACTCTGGACAGTTCCTAAAATGGACAGAGGTGTCAGCAGAGAGCACTGTGGTCAAGCAGAAATGTGGATTATACAGCAGCTGAAAAGTACCGGAAGGATTAAGATTTTTTAAATAGAAGTAATTTACAAATCTTTTTAACTTTCCGGCACCAGTTGATTTTAAAAAAAGGGGTGTTAAGACACATATGGTTAGATTAGGATATACCATGTCTTTATTATTGATGGGGGCGCAACCTCTGGGGCTCCCAGCAATTCTAGGAATAAAGGCGCTGTAGAGATTTTTTAATCCATATGCTATCAATCACTTTATGGGATAGAAATACCTATTTGTGATTTGTTTCAGTGAGTATGGCTGCATCATGCTGTGTGATAGACCGCACCTTTATTTGAAGTTGACAAAGCTGTATGGATCACTCTACTCTTTAGGACACGTGAATATGGTATGTACTGTCCCTTTAAGAGAATTGTTCCTTTAAGGATATTGAGCAGCTCTTATGGAAATCATGTGATATGGGTGTGCACCATGTCTAACACGCTGTGAGAAAGACGCCCATGTAATCTGTGACATATGAGAAGGTCTCCATCTGTATATACACTCTGTGGCCTCTGTCACTGCAACACTATGAATGTATTACGTCTGATGATCTTAGAGTGGTTGGCGGTGGGCTCTGCCCAACATGGCGGTGGGAAAGTTCAGTCCCAGGCGCCATGGTGCTAGGCTATGTACCACAGGGCTTAATGGGGACACTACAATGACATACTCTACCCATGTATCACCAGGCCAAAGGTTAGGCCCACAGTAAGGTAATAAATATAATGCAATCCCATCAGAAGTTGTCAGGAAGGTGCCAGAAGTGTTTGCCAGGCATAAGTCATTACAACATATTTACATGATATGACAAATCCTTACAACATAATCACGTGACATCACAAGTCATCACAACATAATCACGTGACATCACAGGTCATCACAACATAATCACGTGACATCACAGGTCATCACAACATAATCACGTGACATCACAGGTCATCATAACATAATCACGTGACATCACAGGTCATCATGAAATTACAAGTCATCACAACATAGTTACATATCACAGGTCATCATGACATCACAAATCATCACAACATAGTTACATGACATCATAAGTCATCACAACATAGTTACATGACATCACAGGTCATCATGACATCACAAATCATCACAACATAGTTACATGACATCACAGGTCATCATGACATCGCAAATCATTACAACACAGGTACATGGCATCACAGGTCATCACAACGTAATTACATGACATCACAGATCATTACAACATAATCATGTAACATCACAGGTCATCATAAAATCACAAGCCGTCACAACATAGTTACATGACATCACAGGTGATCATTACATCACAAGTCTTCACAACATAGCTACATGACATCACAGGTCATCATGACATCTAAAGTCATCACAACATAGTTACATGACATCACAGGTGATCATGACATCACAGGTCATTACAGCATAATAACGTGACATCACAGGTCATCACAACATAATCCCATGACATCACAGGCCATCATGACATCACAAGTCATCACAACATATTTACATGATATCACAAGTCATCATGACATCACAAGTCATTACAACATAGCTACATGACATCACAAGTCATCACAACATAGTTACATGACATCACAGGTCATCATGACATCACAAGTCATTACAACATAGCTATATGATATCACAAGTCATTACAACATAGGTACATCACATCACAAGTCATCACAGCATAGTTACATGACATCACAGGTCATCACGACATAACAAATCATTACAACACAGGTACATGGCATCACAGGTCATCACAACGTAATTACATGACATCACAGATCATTACAACATAATCATGTAACATCACAGGTCATCATAAAATCACAAGCCATCACAACATAGTTACATGACATCACAGGTGATCATTACATCACAAGTCTTCACAACATAGCTACATGACATCACGGGTCATCATGACATCACAAGTCATCACAACATAGCTACATGACATAATGGGTCATCACAACATAATCACGTGACATCACAGATCATTATGACATCACAGGTCATCACAACATAATCACGTGAAATCACAGGTCATCACAACATAATCATGTGACATCACAGGTCATCATGACATCACAAGTCAACACAACATATTTACATGACATCACAAGTCATCATGACATCACAAGTCATTACAACATAGCTACATGACATCACAAGTCATCATGACATCACAAGTCATCACAACATAGTTACATGACATCACAAGTCATCATGACATCACAAGTCATTACAACATAGCTACATGACATCACAAGTCATCATGACATCACAAGTCATTACAACATAGCTATATGATATCACAAGTCATTACAACATAGGTACATCACATCACAGGTCATCACAACATAGTTACATGACATCACAGGTCATCACGACATAACAAATCATTACAACACAGGTACATGGCATCACAGGTCATCACAACGTAATTACATGACATCACAGATCATTACAACATAATCATGTAACATCACAGGTCATCATAAAATCACAAGCCAACACAGCATAGTTACATGACATCACAAGTCATCACAACATAATCACGTGACATCACATGTCATCAAGACATCACAGGTCATCACAACATAGTTACATGACATCACAAGTCATCATGACATCACAAGTCATAACAACATAGCTACATGACATCACAAGTCATCATGACATCACAAGTCATCACAACATAGTTACATGACATCACAGGTCATCATGACATCACAAGTCATCACAACATAGTTACATGACATCACAGGTCATCATGACATCACAAGTCATTACAACATAGCTATATGAAATCATAAGTCATTACAACATAGTTACATGACATCACAGGTCATCACGACATCACAAGTCATCACAACATAACTACATGACATCACAGGTCATCATAACATCACAAGTCATTACAACATAGCTATATGATATCACAAGTCATTACAACATACTTACATGACACCACAGGTCATCACAACATCACAAGTCATCACAACATAATCACGTGACATCACAGGTCATTATGACATCACAAGTCATCACAACATAATCACGTGACATCACAGGTCATCATGACATCACAAGTCATCACAACATAGTTACATGACATCACAGGTCATCACAACATAATCACGTGACATCACAGGTCATCACAACATAATCACGTGACATCACAGGTCATCATGACATCACAAGTCATCACAACATATTTACATGACATCACAAGTCATCATGACATCACAAGTCATTACAACATAGCTACATGACATCACAAGTCATCATGACATCACAAGTCATCACAACATAGTTACATGATATCACAGGTCATCATGACATCACAAGTCATTACAACATAGCTATATGATATCACAAGTCATTACAACATAGGTACATCACATCACAAGTCATCACAGCATAGTTACATGACATCACAGGTCATCACGACATAACAAATCATTACAACACAGGTACATGGCATCACAGGTCATCACAACGTAATTACATGACATCACAGTTCATTACAACATAATCATGTAACATCACAGGTCATCATAAAATCACAAGCCATCACAACATAGTTACATGACATCACGGGTCATCATGACATCACAAGTCATCACAACATAATCACGTGACATCACAGGTCATCATGACATCACAGGTCATCACAACATAGTTACATGACATCACAAGTCATCATGACATCACAAGTCATTACAACATAGTTACATGACATCACAGGTCATCATGACATCACAAGTCATTACAACATAGCTACATGACATCACAAGTCATCATGACATCACAAGTCATTACAACATAGCTACATGACATCACAGGTCATCATGACATCACAAGTCATCACAACATAATCTCGTGACATCACAGGTCATCATGACATCACAGGTCATCACAACATAGTTACATGACATCACAGGTCATCATGACATCACAAGTCATCACAACATAGTTACATGACATCACAGGTCATCATGACATCACAAGTCATTACAACATAGCTATATGATATCACAAGTCATTACAACATAGTTACATGGCATCACAGGTCATCACAACGTAATTACATGACATCACAGATCATTACAACATAATCATGTAACATCACAGGTCATCATAAAATCACAAGCCGTCACAACATAGTTACATGACATCACAGGTGATCATTACATCACAAGTCTTCACAACATAGCTACATGACATCACGGGTCATCATGACATCACAAGTCCTCACAACATAATCTCGTGACATCACAGGTCATCACAACATAGTTACATGACATCATAGTCATCACAACATAGTTACATGACATCACAGGTCATCATGACATCACAAGTCATCACAACGTAGTTACATGACATCACAGGTCATCATGACATCACAAGTCAGTACAACATAGCTATATGATATCACAAGTCATTACAACATAGTTACATGGCATCACAGATCATCACAATGTAATTACATGACATCACAAGTCATCACAACATAATCACGTGACATCACAGGTCATCATTACATCACAGGTCATCTCAACATAGTTACATGACATCACGGGTCATCATGACATCACAAGTCATCACAACCTAGTTACATGACATCACAGATCATCATGACATCACAAGTCATCACAACATAGTTACATGACATCACAGGTCATCATGACATCACGGGTCATCACAACAAAATCCCATGCCATCACAGGTCATCATGAAATCACAAGTCATCACAACATACTGTAGTTACATGACATCACAAGTCATTACAACATATTTCCAGGACATCACAAACCATCACAACATGGGTACATTACATCACAAGTCATCACAACATAATTACATGACATCAATAGTCATCACTACATCATCACGTGACATCACAGGTCTTCATGACATCACAGGTCACCAATCTGCATGCAGTTCTCTGGACTGTTCTGAGACTTTATCCCTTCATTTTCTCTACATTTAAATGTCTCTAAAACTTTTTGGGATATTACTATAGTATCTTGTCATTGTATGACCCCTGATGTCATGTGATTATGTTGTGATGACCCCTGATGTCATGTGATTATGTTGTGATGACCCCTGATGTCATGTGATTATGTTGTGATGACCCCTGATGTCATGTGATTATGTTGTGATGACCCCTGATGTCATGTGATTATGTTGTGATGACCTGTGATGTTGATCTGTGATGTAATGAAAGCAGGGGGCACGGCTTACATCTTAAGGGTGGCAGGGGCTATATACCATATATTCCACCCTAAAGTGGGTTCTTCGGGGGCGTTCCCGGCTGTTTGGGGGCATTTACCACCTGTCATGTGATGGGCTGATGCTTAGATGCTGTCCAGGTTTTCCAACCAGAGCGCCTCCGGCTGTTACAAGACTACAACTCCCAGCATGCCCGGACAGCCGAAGGCTGTCCGGGCATGCTGGGAGTTGTTGTTTTCAGACAGCATATACATTCTATAATAAAATGCCCTGTAATTTTACAAGATACTTTAAGTTTTAATTTCTAAGCATTTTCAATATCTCTGCATGCTTTCAGTGAATGTAAACATTTTCACTTTTTTTTTTTTTTTCTACATTTGCTACAATGTATCAGTGCAGGTAAAATGTATCAGTGTGGTCCAGGCTGTATATTTTTCAAAGGATTGTCTACTAGACTGGATACAATTGTAACAAATTCTCAGCTGTGAGAAGTATTAGGTCCAGGTTTTTTAACCCTCTGGACCCAAACAAGAAGGATCCAATTCACTGACAGCAAGCACCGGGCAGTCTGAGGGGCTGCTGCTGGTTTATTATGGACTGAACCTATTATGAGATCACGCTCGCTGCTCTCTCCCTCACGCCGCACTTATTATGGGATGTCAGGCTTCCCTTAAGATATTATGGGATGCCAGTGTGCACTATTATGGGATGTCAATCTCTCTCTCTCGCTGGTTCATTATGGGATGTCTGCATGCCGACTATTATAGGATGTCGGGCTTCCCTAAAATGATTATGGGATGTCACTGTGCACTATTATGGGATGTCAATGTCTCTAGGGTTTTTTTTTTTTTTTTCTGGCTAATTATATTATGGTATGCCTCTTGTGTTAGTACTATGATCTGTGAGAGCAATTATGGGATGGCACATGTGGTAATGATTATGATATAGCGAAGTGTTCCTAAACCTGCGCCTGTCCCACCAATTGTAAAACTACAACTCCCATCATGCCCAGACAGTCTGCAGCTGTACGGGCATGCTGGGAGTTGTAGTTTTGCAACAGTCTGAGAGTCACAGTTTGGATTGCACTGTATTGTGGGATATCAGGCTTTAATCAAACTATTAAGGCAGTGTTTCCCAAACAGGGTGCCTCCAGCTGTTGCAAAACTACAATTTCCAGCATGCCCGGACAGCCGTTGGCTGTCCGGGCATGCTGGGAGTTGTAGTTATGCAACAGCTGGAGGCACCCTGGTTGCAAAGCATTGTATTATGGGATTCCAGTGTGCTCTATTATGGGATGTCAGTCTGGGAAGTATGCAGAGATGATCAGGGGATACCCTCCTATGGTACTATGGGCTGTAAGTACTACTATGGGATGTCACACTTCACCATGTGATTATGACTATGACACAAACTACAACTCCCAGCAAGCCTGCAGTTGACTGGGCTAACTGGGAGTAGTAGTTTAAGCAACAGCTGGGAAGTCACAGGTCAGAGATGACTTATTTATGGGATGTCAAGTTATGATCAGCGTGCACTATTATGGGATGTCAGTCGACTTTTTCGTCTTCATATAGGATGACTGTGCGGAGACTATTATGGGATGCCCCTTGTGTCATTACTATGGACTGTGAGAACTATTATGGGACGTCCCTTGTCTTATTGCCATGGGCTGTGAGAACTATTATGGGATGTCACACTTCTCGCCATGTGATGCTATCGATCGCGATTATGATAAAGTACACAAAGACTGCTGGGCCCTGTGGTGCGCCAAATAAAGATTTACTGTCTGCAGCAGCTCCTTGTTCCGACTAATGGGTATATAGGGTATATAGATAGGTTGTCAGACACAGCCAACCCCATTAGGGTCTATTCTATTCTATTCAGCGGATCAGCACCTCTGGAATGGGGTTTCATTTCGGACATTGAGATCAATGAGTTTCTGCTGCAAGCAAATTCTCTTCGGAATTAATTCCGTAGTGTGCATGGGCCTTAACCGAAAGGGCAACAGCGGTGCAGTTGCCCCTAGCAACCAATAAGATTTAATCTTTTTATTTTTAAAAATTCCTGAAGGAAAATGAAAGCTGGAATCTGATTGGTTGCTATGGGCAACAGCACCACTGCTCCTCTGCACAGGCTTTGATAAACCTTCCCCATGTCCTCACAGTGGAAACCCAACATGTCTGCCCCTGTATACGACAAAGTGCATAGGGTCCATTGCTACAAAAAAACTAATAAAAAACATAATTCGGCCTATTCTTAGTCACTATAGAATTGTAATAATTTTTCAGATGGTTCACAAATGTTCACTATTGCTTCCATTCACTACTACAATGCAAGTCTATAAATAATACTGGCAGAGGAGACAACCCCCCCCATCACCACCCCCACCGCCGCTGCCACCATGTAAGCTAAAATGGACCAAATATGGGGAGAAATCTGTTTCACGTGCCAATCCCGGCTTTTAGGCCGCGCTGTCCAGCTCTATTGTGGAAAAACGCAGACTGCGCAGGGTGGCACAGTACCTGAGACAACTGTACCACGCTTAGCGAAGTTCCGTGCCCAAGCCCTTTTCTGATGAAATGAGACTTGTGCACAGAACTTCCCTGAGTGTGGTACGGTTGTCTTGGCAACTGTGCCATCCAGCGTGGCCTGCGTCTCTCCACGCTGAGGCTGAAGATGTGAGGGCCTAAAACTTGGGACGTGTGCCCTCACAGCCATGATTTCTATACCCCCCCTCCAATCGTCATGGAATGTCCTTTGTGGATCTATGCCCTTCGAAATTATTCGGAATTGTCCCCTGCCATTTTATGCGGACATAAGCGCCGTCCCATTGACAAAACTACACTTTTCTGGCAGATTTCGCCTGAAGATTAAACATTTTCAATATTCCACCCGAATCCGATTTCTCGCAAAGGAACTTCCGAAAACTTCCAAAATCAATGGGAGGGTGCTGCAGCAGAGAATCCTCGTGGGATTCCTCGCGAAATTTCCGCGCTAATTTTCCATAGAGCAAATAGGGTTCACGAGTGACCTCGTGGGAGTTCAGCCTATAATTTGCGTAGTACCAATATACTCTGTGCAGCTTTATTATACGTATAACCGGGACTATGGTATCCAAATTGTGGTCCTGCAGATGTCGCAAAACTACAACTCCCAGCATGCCCGGACAGCCATTGGCTGTCCGGGCATGCTGGGAGTTGTAGTTTTGCTACATTCGGACATCCACAATTTTGGAGACCACTGGACTATGGCCTATGGAAAGTTGGGATTAAAAAGTTCACTTTATTTACAAAGTCTATAAATATAACAAGAATGAGCCATATTTCAAGGGGGGGTATATGTTTCACAAACATTACTCCTTGATTTCCCCCCCTCCCCATGCTTCGCAGAATTTAGGTCCCCATAGGGGTTCACTAGTGATCTCAGGAGGGTCCATTGCACTGGCGGGGGAGCACGGCCTGTGTATGGTCAATACAATAGATATAGTATCTCACTATACAGTACTTCAAATCTGTCCAGCTTTATTGTATCACGGGGACGACAGCTGGCTGACAACCAATATGGCTGCTAGGTGAAGGTTGTCAGGCAGACTTCTGCATAGTGACAGGGATGAAGGCTGGTCAGGAGCCTGAGAAAGCTGGGTGACCATTATTGATGGCTATAGTAAATGAATGAGGGGGCAGAGATATGTGATAGGATGTGGCCCCTTGAGGTGGCCCTGCTGTGACATGAGGATACCTGGCACTCTGAGGTGCTGTCACACTGATGGATTATTACAAAATCTGTCAGGGGAGCCTATTATGGGATGTCATGTTCTCTCTCCCTCACACCACACATATTATGGGATGGCAGGCTTCCCTAAAGTTATTATGGGATGTCAGTATTGCACTATTATGGGATGTCAATCTCTCCCTCTCTCTCTCACACACACTATGGGATGCCTGTATATGTGTGTGTGTGTGTGTGTGTGTGTGGAGAACTATTATGGGATGCCAGGCTTTCCCCCCTCATGTTATCACTATGGGCTGTGAGAACTATTATGGGATGTCAGACTTTGTGGTGATGATGATGATTATGGGATGTCTGATGGAGGAGGGAGGGGGGGGGAGTGTGGGCTACTATGGGATGTCAGACTCCCTCAGGTTCATTATGGGATGTCAGGCCGGCCCATCTCTAGGGCAACACGCTGGTGACCATGGTAACGGGGCGGGGCGGGACGAGGGAAGGGGTGTGGTCTCCACCATCACTGCCGGTGTAACAGGGGGAGAGGAGCGGGAGTATATACCGACAGGAGGGAACGTGGAGGCTGCGGGACTGTGGACATACCGGCCCCAGGGTGAGTGAGGGGGCGGCCGGGAGGGGCTCCGGGGGCGGCTGTGAGGTGACGGGGGTCCCTGGGGGGGAGCGTGGAGGGCCCGCGGGGCCGTGAGGAGACCGGCCTATTGTGTGTGTGCGGCAGTCATGTCTGTGTGTGAACGGGGCGCTCCGTCCTGCGCGCCAACCTACTGTATGTATATAGGTGGGCATACAGGGGCCCTATATACCGGGTACATGGGATTACATAGACTTACAGAGGGGAGTGAATATATATATATATATATATATATATATATATATATATATATATGTATATTGTGTGTATAATACTGTATGTGTGTGTATATGTATATATATATATAATATATATATATATATATATATATATATATATTAGTGTGTGTATAATACTGTAGTGTGTGTGTGTATATATGTACATAGCAATAGGTGTGTAGAATATATATATATATATATACATACACAGACATCTTTATCTTCAAAGTAAAACAGGACTAACTTAAAGGCTATATACACAATATATATATATATATTTTCTCTCATCTATCTACAGTTGGGAGTTTAAGTAATTATGTAATATATATATCTCCACACACGTGTATTGTTTTCTATATAAATGCATTTTGGACCCTTAATTTTTTGGGAGGGGGTCATTGTTTTGCCGGCATTATAATCCGTATAGCTCCACTGAATCATTATATCCCCCCTTAGATTATACACATTATACTACCCCCCTCCCCCATAGCACATTTAGTCTCTACTACTCCTCCTCCCCAGCTGTGGCTCGTGTTACAAGGGACTACAACCCCCAGCAGCCGGCCTCACTCACTCAGGCCCTCACTCAGGCCGGCCTGACAAAGGGCTCCTCCGGAAGCTGCACTTCACATCTTGGCCACCGGCAGCAGTGTCCTTGCCCTTAGGAAGATGGCTGTGAACTTTAGCCTGCGACTGGATGGATGTGTGTTAGTGTGTGTACCCTCAGGGGTGAGCTGGGATAGGGTATGGTTTGTTTAGGGCAGCGGAGAAGGTTGTCGTATGTTCAGGGTGTTACCTAACCTGGGGGTCTACAACTATTGCAAAAAAAAATAAAAAATATGGCAACTACCATCCTTCCTGGGCATGATGGGAGTTGTTGTTTAGCATCAGCTATAAAGAGCCATACAGAGCCCTACCTCTCATTACGATCAGGGGGGGCTGTTGGATGGATGAAAACTGTTAAATAAATGTTGGTCAAAACTTCTGAGACTTGTCCCAAGACTATCGCGATCTGGAGACGGATTAACCAGAAGTCCCATAGGCTTGTATGGGACTTGCGGCAAATGCTTTTAGAAATCGAGAGTCTTGGGCTCAGAAGTGTTCAGTTGTGTTTTATGAGTGTGTATTATGCTATTTTGTTAAACCTGAGAACAGTGTCTCTGTGTCAGTGTTTCCCGACCAGGGTGCTTCCAGATGTTGCAAAACTGCAACTCCCAGCATGCCCGGACAGCCTTCGGCTGTCCGTGCAGGCTGGGAGTTGTAGTTTTGCAACAGCTGGAGGCACCCTGGTCAGGAAACACTGCTGTATGTAGTGGGTTACACGCTCACCTTGCCAATAGTGTAGAGAAGATTTTCTTGCATTTGGGGTGATAAGGTGCTATAGCCCCAGGTTGAGTGTATGTTTTAGTCATCTTATAACTCTTCGCTGGGTTTTTGTTCCTCTGTTCCAGCCCTCTCTCCTGTGGCTGAACGCAGCCTCTCTTACATTCCTTGGATATTAACTTCTGCTTTGTGGAGCCATTAACAACATCAACAAAATGGCTTCTGGAATGGGACCCTCCTCCCCAGGTAGTGACGGTGAAATCGAAGTCATGCTTAATAGCCACCACCAAGGTAAGAACAAATATCTAATATACTTTGTTCCCGTCCACCATTTTTAAAGTGTACCTGTCGTCAACAAACTTTATATAATGTAGATAATACAATTTATATGTATATTTGTAATTTATGGGTGAAAAAAAATGCTGTCCCTGCAACTATTGCCTGTGAGGCGTCCAAATACAGGAAGTGAGGACAGGACAAGCACGGCTCTGTGCAGGCTCCTAGCTTGTCAATCATCCTCATGTGAGCCTGTAGCATGTCCTCGGTGTACGGGGCCCTGCCTGCAGGTCCTCGGTGTACGGGGCCCTGCCTGCAGGTCCTCGGTGTACGGGGCCCTGCCTGCAGGTCCTCGGTGTACGGGGCCCTGCCTGCAGGTCCTCGGTGTACGGGGCCCTGCCTGCAGGTCCTCGGTGTACGGGGCCCTGCCTGCAGGTCCTCGGTGTACGGGGCCCTGCCTGCAGGTCCTCGGTGTACGGGGCCCTGCCTGCAGGTCCTCGGTGTACGGGGCCCTGCCTGCAGGTCCACCCTCACTTCCTGTATTTGGTCTCCTCTGAGACACATAGGCAATAGCTGCAGGGACAAAAATATACATATCTTTTAACCAATGTATATTACAAATATACATATAATGGTATTATCTACATTATATAAAGTTTTTGTTGATGACAGGTACACTTTAAGATCTGTTTCCTGTTGGCAGATTAGGACATTCTGATACATTTTCAGACCCTGTTTTGCTTACAGTAGGGAGATGGATACAATTGTAACATTTTCCTTGCTGAATGTACAATTGTAGTCTGTCTGGACTGTCCCCCCAAGCAAACTACAGCAGAATAATGGGCTTATGGTTTTGTTAGTGTGTTAGCCTTTATCTCAGTGCAGGGGTCTCCAGATGTTGAAATCTACAACCCTATTGTCCAGGTATGCTGGGAGTTGTAGTTCTACGACATCTGAATGTCCACAGTTGGGAGACCACTGTTATAGTATAAAGGTTGATGTGGGGAAAAAAAACTCAGCTTTGAGAAGTATTAGATTTGTAGAGGTTTTGTCCTCTCTACCATTATGTGATTCTTCCTATTCACTGACAGCCATCAGGTCTGGAGGAATATGTACACAAAGTGAACTCAGCTAGGAGAAGTTTTCATCCCAACAACACTGATCCCGCTATCTATGAGATAGTGACTGATCAGTGGGGGTCCAGTTGATGGAAGTCCCATTGATCATTAGAAATAGAGCTGTGGCTGAGGGATAAAGGGTGTTTGTGGAAAACACCAAAACATAATGTGATTCCTTGAAAAGGGGGTTGGATTTTTCCTTTATGCCAGTGTATCCCACAAGGCTACAACTCCAAGCATTCCCGGACATGCTGGGTATTGTAGTTTTGCAATGGGCACGCTGGTTAGAAAACTCCAAGCTGGGGTGGGGGGGGGGTTTGTTGTCACAAATTGAATATACATATTGTTGGTGCATCCTATAGTCTTAAGAAATAGATTCATGTAGGTTATCCTAACTACTAGATATGTCGGGTTTTGTATTTCGACTCTTCCCGTGAAGCTAGGTTCTTTTAGCTAATACTTGATAGAAGGGTCCCTGGACAATAGGTTGATCGCAGAGTGTCCTCTCAATGTGAGCTGCAATCTGTGGGGAGAAACCTGGTTATAGTTCAATTCCCCTGCAGCATTACAACATGGGAGACCGAAGTATTGTATTACTCAGTGTCGATTTGTTTTTTTGTGTAATAGTGGGACAGGTCAGGTCCTCCAGAGTGAGGGACACTTCTTTTTCCCTTTTTTTTTTTTATTTTATTTTATTTTATTTTTGTACTAATTCTCTCCTCTGGCCAAGGGAGGCCCTCCCATATTAACTTTTTAGAATCCCCCCTAGCAGGGTATATGAAAAGGTTTTGTTGTCCAGTCCAGGAGTAGTCCAGTCCTGAAAAACGTTATCCCCTATCCTAAGGATAGGGGATAAGTTTCAGATCGCAGGGGTTCTGACCGCTGGGGCCCCCGTGATCTCATGTACGGGGCCCTGGTTGACCACTGCACAAAGCGGCGGCTGTCACGCCCCCTCAATACAACTCAATGGCAGGGCCGGAGCTCCTCTCCTGCTCTGCCATAGCGATGTATTGAGGGGGGGGGGGGCGCTTCATGGGTGGTCAACACGCCCCCTTCCCGCAGGCTTCCGGGGCCCCGTAGAGGTGATCGCGGGGGGCCCCGGTGGTCGGACTCCCCGCTATCTGAAACTTATCCCCTAACCTTAGGATAGGGGATACGTTTTTCAGGACTGGACTACTCCTTTAAGGCCTAGATCACATCCTTTAAAGGAGAACTCCGGTATGGGGGGGGGGAAAAAACGTATCCCTTATCCGAAGCTGCGGCCGACACGCCCCCTCGATACACTTCTACGGCAGGGCCGGAGTGCTGCCTTCGGCAATCTCCAGCCCTGCCATAGAAGTGTATGGAGGGAGTGTGTTGGCCGCAGCTTCGGCTGTGGTAGAAAAACGCTTGGCTCCTGCATTGAGCAGGAGCGAGCCGGGTCCCCGTACAGGAGATCGCAGGGGGCCCCAGCTGTCGGACCCCCCACGATCTAACACTTATCCCTATGCTTAGGATAGGGGATAAGTTGTTTTTTCCCACCCATACCGGAGTTCTCCTTTAAGCTGCCTTTCATCCTATCAGGAATGGGATGCTGACACATACTGCGGTGGGCACCATTCATTTTAATGACACGAATTATGGGATTCTGTTTGGGCTGTATACACTATTCTAACAGGACTCAATAGCACAATAGACCAGTCTGTCAATTCCAGTTTTAAAATAGCAGATATGACCAATTGCAATGAATAGCGCCCCCAGATGTCCACCAGACAGATAACTGTATGGGACAGCTTAGCAATGCAGTGTGGACTAGGCCTTAGTCCTTTCCTGAGTGACAAAACAGCCAAGATGATGATGGGTGAACCTTTATAGTTTGAGCCTTGCATATGATGAAGACTTATTGTAATTTTCCACAAACAAAAAAAAAAAGCAGTGGGACCTTTGATCAGACCTCTTATCCCATAGGGGATAAGAAGTCTTGGGGCCGGAGTACCCCTTTAAGAAGCTTCACCTGTATAGCTTCTTGTGCCCACACAGATGAGCTACACCACCTTCTCTGAATAAATTCTGTCCTCAATAGATCCATCATCCTTTTGAGGATCTGTCCATATGCTTCATGCATGTACTCAGCTGAACCCAATGGACATCGGCCTGGGCTAAAAATGTTGTGTATTTTGTTTATGGCAGATTTTACCTCACTATGGTCTCAAGTTCATGACCGGATAGTGTGTGATAGAGCACATCATGCTAACATAAAATCTATTAGAAATCCATTGTGTGTGAAAGTGAACTTAATGGGAGATCCCTGGGCAACATATACTAAGCTATGACTGTGGCCTGAGAGTCAGGTGGAGTACCCCTTTAAATCCTCAAATTGCTTATTGTAGGATATTAATAGAACATATTGGATTTCAGTCCAGTCACATAACCTGGCCAGGATCACTGAAGGGGCCTAACACTGGGTTTTGGACTTTGAGGGGTCAGGGACGTCCGAGCAACACAACTGAAGTATGAAAGGTGCATTTAGGATTGGGCTACGGGCTTTATTGGAAGCATCAGATTTGGGGAGACTGTTTGTCATGAACAAGCTGAGGTAACAGAATGGGGAACCACAGTGGCAAGAAACTGCGAGGCATTTTCTTGACTCTTGTCACGGCCACTTGTGGGGCGAAATTTTTTTTCTAAAATCTGCGACTGGTCCCAGCAGAAGCAATATAGTCTCTTTACCTCAGGTCTGATGTTCGGGTCCGTTTTCAGCGTAGACGTATGCGGCTGATGTTCCTATTGACAGATCTTTACCTGTCCTTTCCTGCACCACATTAATTATAAATACATGGATGGTATATGGTTATGTAATACCCCCCAACATCTCCTGTCACTTCTCATCTCTGCTGTGGTGTCGCTATTATGTATTCTGCTTACTGTACTTTTCTATTTTTTTTTTTTTTTTTTTTTTTTTTTTTTTTTAAATGGCCTCTGTGGTTTCTTACTATTTTCTCCAATGGGGACTATGCAATATTCTCAGACACGTCCTATCTGGTACTTTCTCTTCACTCTGGAGTCTGTCCTGCACGTCAATCAGGTGGCGGTCTTTTACATTTGGGTATACAGCAGTACAGTCTTCTGCTTTTAATAGACTCTATATCAGTGTTTTCCAAACTGTGTCTTCAGCTGTTGCAAAACTACAACTCCTAGCATGGGCATGCTGGGAGTTGTAGTTTTGCAACAGCTAGAGACACACTTTTTGGTAAACACTGATACATGACACTGCCCTACATCTACGAACTACATTGGGTGAATAGATGTGTTGTAGATGGCACAATACCTTTTTTATTTTTTTGCTTGCATTCCAATGTATCTCGAAAACAAGATGTGAATATTATAGAAGAGGTTCAGCAGCACAGATAAGTCATCCAGTCCTGGAGCTGGGATGGGATAAGAAAGCTGCTCTTTTTTTTCCGGGGCTCCAGCCTGTGGGCACCATTGTAGTATTGTGTATGACCCCTGTACCATCCCCATTCCCACCAGGCACTTTCTATTGCCCATTATTTTATTTATAAAAAAAATTGTCATAGCATGCTGTGCACTTACTACTTGTGGGATCTTTTTCAGGTCTTGTAGGCTATAGGGGGGAATTATAATTGGGCCACGTTTACAAGGCAAAATGTTTGCCTGGAAAACATGTTCTGCACATATGAATGATCCCACGGGTGCGAAGACCTTTCAGAAATGTGCCGTCTCATAGACGGCAGTGCACTTCGAGCCGAAACCGCAGAAAGAATAGACATGACTAGTCTTTCTGCGGACGTGGGAAATTCTGGAGTGTGTACAGTGCAGCAGAATCCCATTGAAATCAATAAGACTCTTCTGCAGTGGCATTTCTGAGTGGAGTATTCCCCCAGAATTCGACTGGGAAATTCTGCTGTGGTAACATAAGCTTAGTTGCATAATAGCGCAGAAAAATGTTGTGTAAAATCCTGCGTTTATTTTTATTTTTTTGCGAAGACTGGGCCTGCTCAAAATGTACAATTTTGCCAACTTTATTTTATTGCACCATAACTGCATAGACCCAGCACTGCTACCCATAAAGCGAACACCAAAATGTACTTCTTACAGTCTGAAATTTACCTCCCGGCTGCATTACTTGTCACAGATCTGCAACTTTTTCACATACTGTCTATTTGGACTGTGATGTTTACATCTGTTTATGAACTTTACACTGTAGTTTAACTTTTTTGCATACTAGCTCAGGTCTGAGGCATTCTCTAGTTCTCATTTGTGAGTCTTATATGTGTGTATGTGTATATATATATGTATATATATATATATTCTCACTAATGACACATGTATCTTCACTGTATTGTTAGCCCCATCTATGTGCACATGTATACATTGTTTCTTGGGCTGTGGTATTGCCAGTGTGCGCGCAGCGTTTTGCATCATTCATTAGATCTCCTCGACTTTTCGTGATTTGGAAATGTTCACAAACCTGCAGATCCAGGTGATATGATGTGATACAGTAAAATGAACTGGCACAAGGGCTGTCATGGACAGATTGGTGGGCGCCTCCGGAGTCTGGCGGGGGGGGGTGCGGAGGAGGGGGGCGAGGTGCAGCGTGGATGTTTGGGGTGCTGCCATCTTGTCAAAGTCGGAAAGTAAAGCAGCCATTAACTGTCCTGTCCTAAAGAAACAAAAGCTCACCCCTCCCCCTTGCAGAGCTGCGTGTGCATTGTGGGCGGGAGGGGGCTGTCAGACAAGGGGAAGCCCCCACCTCCCCTCTGCATGTGCTCCTTTTTTTTTTTTTTTTTTTTTCTTCCCCTCTCTCTCACTTCTCTATCCCCTCTCAATAAGCCACTGTGGGCCACGGGCCTGGATCTCTGCCTTGTCCCCTGCTGTGCGCCTTGTGCCCTCTCTTTCTCTTAAAGGATCTGCTCTGCATGTCTCTATTCTCCGGTATCTGCTGCTGCTGCCTCCTCCCCTCTCTTGCCATGCTCGCGTGCCCCCCCCTCCCTCCCCCATGTAAGCTACTATTCCTGCCTTTCCCGGGCTTTTGTTCTCCTACCCAGCAACTGATCGGTGACCTGAGGGCTGTCACATGTGACGGTCTCTCCATATACAGCCAGCATACGAGCGCTGCAATGTGACTTGACGTCATGCATACACCTAGTGTGAGGTGGTGGTGTTTTAAAGGACTGTGTGCCTTTGGCAGTCTGGGCATGCTGGGATTTGTAGTTTTGCAACAGCTGGAGGCACACTGGTTGGGAAACACTGCAATAAGGAATATAGTGAAGTGCCATTCACATTACAAGTTCAATACATGGCGCCCAAACATGTCAGTGTTCACCATCCTGAGTGCCTCCAGCTGTTGCAAAACAGACATGTTTGGGTGCGATGTATTGAACTTGTAATGTGAATGGGACTTCACTATATTCGTTATTGTAGTGTTTCCCAACCAGGGTGCCTCCAGCTGTTGCAAAACTACAACTCCCAGCATGCCCGGACAGCCAACGGCTGTCCGGGAATGCTGGGAGTAGTGGTTTTGCAACAGCTGGAGGCACCCTGGTTGGGAAACATTGCCTTATTAGTTGGGTTTACACTCAGTTTTTCATTCTATCCAGTGCTCTACCAGCCCATGGTTCTCTGGCTCAGTATTTTCCAAACAGCGTGTCCATCTATTTCAAAACCACAACCTCCAGCATGCCCTGACAGCCTTTATTCAGTGTTGCCCCTACTGGGGTCTCACCATCTATTGGGAAAACACCTTCCAGCATTTCCTGACGTCCTTCGGCCTGTTTTTTCCCCAACTACTGTTTTGCAGCTATGTTAAAACTACGACTCCCATCATGCTCTGAACTAAACACTGGCCCATGCGGTGCTGCTGCAAGTCCTATATATGGACCTTTTTATTGTAGTAATCTCCATTATAAACTAATTAAGATGAAAACTTAGTATAAAGTTGGTTTCTTGTCTTTAGATGTGTATGTATTAAAATAAGATTTTGATAGGTTCGTAGATGTCGATGAGATGTGATTGCAAATAGAGTGGTCATACAGCCTTGTGTTGGGCGACAATGTGTAGCAAGGACGTGGCTGGATTAATCTTTCTAATCTCTACGAGGAGTAACCCACATCTAGGCAGTGATCTGTATGTATGTGGGGCACGTATACTGTTGCATATGGCCGTGCACAGCAGGGATTCTCTTTTGTGTCCTGCGAACAGGATGATATTGCACGGCGCAGAGCTCTGCCATCCGCACTGGTGATTCCTGCCAGGTCCGACACAGCCCAAGCTACTAAATCACATGAACAAAATGGCTGCAGAGCTCTAAGGAAATGCCCACTTTTCCCTTTCCAGTGTCCTGCGTGTCCAATGACAGCCCAAGCTGCAGATCGTGTTATCTGCCTATGCTTGAATATAATCCGTGTGCATAATGCTACCTTCACGATGTCGTCTTGCCCCACCCCCACCCTGGCTCGTTCACCCACTCTCTTTCCCCCCCCCCCCCCCCCCCCTCTTCTTACATGGAGGTGATCCTTTTATTATCCAGACCATTTCAGCTATGCAATTACTAGATTGCTCTTCCCTATAGTGTCTTGAACTGCCCGTTTTGTTACATAATCCTAAAAGTTGTCCTTGCTTTATTCCTTTTACAGATGATGATGACTTGGATGAAGACCTCTCTGAGGTGGAAACTCCTAAAGTAAAGAAGAAAAAGAAGCCTAAAAAGCCACGGGAATCCAAGACACCCAAAGGGAAGCGACAGAAGAAGGTGAGTGAGATGGTGGACTGCAGACGACTCCATGTTGCGCATTTCTCAGTAATCTAAGCGATGATGTGTGGGCAGGCAGCGGGTAAAGTGTTTGGCGTGCCAAGTCCAAGCAACAGCACAACGTGAAGTGTGCCCAACATTGATGCAGGCTTTTGCTTCTCTTCCCAGGACCTGCTGGATGACAGCTCTGGTGAAGGCAACGATTTTGGAGAGGATGATGGAGGCCTTGCCCGATCTGACAGCGAAGGCAGTGATTACACCCCCGGGAAGAAAAAGAAGAAAAAGCTGGCACAGAAAAAGGAGAAAAAAACAAAGGTGAAGCGTGACGAGGATGAAGATGATGACGACGACTCTAAGGTCTGTGATGTGTGTAAAGTGGCCAAATTTGGATATTTAGCTTTGCAGAGCTTGCAGCAGTGTTTCCCAAACCAGTGTACCTCCAGTTATTGCAAAACTACAACTCCCAGCATGAGCATACTGGGAGTTGTTTTGCAACAACTAGAGGCACACTGAAACACTGGCTTAAAATATGATTTTTTATTTTTTTGGGGTGGTTATGTCAAATAAGAGATGTAAAATCTAGGCTGGATAAAGTGTGGGCTCCTCTTTTGAAGAGGTTTCACTTTAATCACATTCTTACAACAAATTGTTACTAATTCTTACAAATTGTCACTAATTTTTACCAACTACTTAGTTCCGCAGATTCTAGTCCGTCGTGCTAACTTTAAATTTGTTTGCGAATAGGAACCAAAGTCTTCAGGGCAGCTTTTGGAGGACTGGGGTATGGAGGACATTGATCATGTGTTCACAGAAGACGATTACAGAACACTGACAAACTATAAAGCCTTCAGTCAGTTTGTCAGGTATGTACATTTGGTGTTTAAAAATAAAATTAAATAAAAATGATAGTTAAATTTTTCCATCGTATTGATATTTTATTTTCCATTTTAGGCCACTTATAGCAGCAAAGAATCCTAAAATTGCGGTGTCCAAGATGATGATGGTACTTGGAGCAAAGTGGAGAGAGTTTAGTACCAACAATCCATTGAAGGGCATCTCCGGCGCATCTGTAGCTGCTGCGGCTGCCGCCGCCGTGGCTGTGGTTGAAAGCATGGTAGCTTCCACAGAGCCTGTTGCGCTGCCGCCACCACCACCCCCGCCTGTTGAGGTTCCCCTGCGCAAAGCAAAAACTAAGGAAGGAAAAGGTGAATTAATGAGCTTTCTACTGCTAATATTGTAAATGACTGAAGGGAATATAAATGTGTGGGGATTTAGGGATCATCGTATGATTGCTGTTAGGTTGACCCAGGCTGGAATTTGCCAGTGTATCAACTTCCTCCACGTGTTGCATGTAACGGCCCAATGTAATGCTACACTTCCCCATTAAAATTGGGTGTTTGCTCTGTGGCTTTCAGCAGTGTCTCTTGTATATTACTTTTAAAGCAATGGAATAGTTGGTGTCTGTTTTTTCACTTGGATTTCTGTTTTACCTTTTTAAGGACCCAATGCCAGAAAGAAACCAAAGATTGTCCGTCCCCCAGAAAATAAGAAAACCAAAGCCAAGAAAGTGGCCCCTCTGAAGATCAAGTTAGGGGGTTTTGGTTCCAAACGCAAGCGCTCCTCTGTAAGTAATACATTTGTGGGAATATACTCTACACCAGTGGTCTTCAACCTGCGGACCTCCAGATGTTGCAAAACTACAACTCCCAGCATGCCCGGACAGCCGTTGGCTGTCCAGGCATGCTGGGAGTTGTAGTTTTGCAACATCTGGAGGTCCGCAGGTTGAAGACCACTGCTCTACACAATAGTAGCATTAGTTAGCTGCAATATAAGCATTTTGTACTGGACTCCATTCTTGTTTTTCCCTCAGAGTGAGGAGGAGGACCTTGATGCGGACTCAGACTATGATGAAGGCAGCATGAATAGCTTGTCCGTTTCTGACGGATCAACAAGCAAGAGCAGCCGAAGTCGTAAGAAACTTAAAGCCAACAAAAAGAAAAAGAAGGGTAAATATGAAAGTTTATGCATGTCGGCACTAGCCTATTTTTGGACAAAATGCTTTTTTTTGAATGATGAGATCTAATCTTGACAGACGGTGATACAGCAGGTGGCGTTGATGGTTATGAGACGGACCACCAGGACTACTGTGAAGTTTGCCAGCAAGGAGGGGAGATCATCTTATGTGACACATGTCCACGTGCATACCACATGGTTTGCTTGGACCCAGACATGGACAAAGCACCTGAGGGCAAATGGAGCTGTCCTCACTGTGTAAGTGTCATTTTCTGAAGAAATGTTATACTCTCTATGTAATGCCATGTTTTACAGTTTTCTTTTTTCTCTATTGATTTTTACAGGAAAAGGAAGGGGTACAATGGGAAGCTAAAGAAGACAATTCAGAGCTAGACGAGGACTTGGACGAGACTGTAGGTGATCCAGAGGAAGAAGATCATCACATGGAATTCTGTCGTGTCTGTAAGGATGGAGGAGAGCTACTTTGTTGTGATGCCTGTCCATCTTCCTACCATATTCACTGTCTAAACCCACCATTACCCGAAATACCCAATGGAGAGTGGTTATGTCCTAGATGCACTGTGAGTACATTCACAACAATACAATACAATGATTCTTTTGGGCTCTGCTTGGCAATGGCATTTTAATTCTTTGCTTCCTCTTTTATAGTGTCCTCCGCTTAAAGGCAAAATTCAGAAAATACTCATTTGGAAGTGGGGGCAGCCTCCTCCTACAAGCGTACTGAAACCCGCGGTTGCAAATGCTGATGCTCCTCCACCCAAACCATTGGAGGGACGTGCGGAGCGAGAATTTTTTGTGAAGTGGCAAGGAATGTCTTATCTACATTGTTCGTGGGTGACAGAACTACAGGTAGATGCCTAGTTACAGCCGTGTCTTATAGGTGTGGAGTGTATATAGGGCTCTGTTGCTGAGTTCTGTCTTTTATCTTGCAGCTCGAGTTACACTGCCAGGTTATGTTTAGGAACTACCAGAGAAAGAATGACATGGACGACCCTCCTCCTGGAGACTATGGAGTAGATGAAGAAGAAAAAAGCCGCAAGAGGAAAAACAAAGATCCAAAGTATTTAGAAATGGAGGAGAAGTTTTATCGATATGGTATCAAACCAGAATGGATGATGATTCACAGAATCCTAAATCACAGGTAAACTTGTCAAAAAGGGGAGGGGGTGCATTGAAAAGTGCTGGAGTCTGTAATGGTTTGGATAGTTATTGGCTGTCAAAATACAGTTCAGAGGTCTGCACACCCTCTATGTACAATGCAAATGAACTGCCTACTTTGAGGACGAGTTACCATTATTAAAGGGGTACTCCGGTGGAAAACTGGTGCCCGAAGATTAAACAAATTTGTAAATTAGATTTGCTATGGGGATTTTCTCCTGCTCTGGACAGTTCCTGACATGGACAGAGGTGTCACAGAGAACAAGACAAAAAAGAAATTCTAAAATTTCCTCTGTAGCATACAGCTGCTAGTAAGTACAGAAAGGATTGAGATTTTTTAATAAAAGTAATTTACAAATCTGTTTTAACTTTCTGGCACCAATAAAAATAAAATTCCACTGGAGTACCCCTTTAATGCCAACATTGTATAACTAGTCTCTAGATCAGGGTTTCCCAACTAGGGTGCCTCGAAACTACAAGTCCCAGCATGCCCGTACAGCCAAAGGCTGTCCGGGCATGCTGGGAGTTGTAGTTTGGCCACAGCTGGAGGCACCCTAGTTGGGAAATGCTGCTCTAGATAGTTAGTTAACTGTTGATTTTACTGTTAGTTTTTACTGGTTGCATCACAAAATTTTATATATAGATAGATAGATAGATATAGATATAGATAGATAGATATAGATATAGATATAGATAGATATAGATATAGATAGATATAGATAGATATATATATTAACTGAATATGTTCTGCTCTCTCCTCAGTGTTGACAAGAAGGGGAACACCCATTACTTGATCAAGTGGCGGGACCTTGCTTATGACCAGGCATCCTGGGAACTGGAAGATGCAGATGTTCAAGATTATGACATATACAAGCAAGCCTACTGGAACCACAGGTAGGTTATGATGAGTGCACAACTTACACGAGAGTGTACACCATTTAAAGAGCTGTCTTCTTTTGGCTAATTGACAAACATATGTCTTACGGAATGGGGTCGCCCTGGTGAGCACCTTTTTTAAACTGTTGACTCCTATATCTTGTAGTAACAGTAAAACTTTTTGCTCTATGCTTTTGTACAGAGAACTTATGTGTGGGGATGATGGCCGTCCTGGGAAGAAGGTGAAGAAACATAAAGTAAAGAAACCTGAGAGGCCACCAGAAACTCCCACAGTTGATGTAGGTTACTCAATATTTGCAGCTACTTACTAAGGATCAATTAGATTGTTTATGATACTCACAATTCCCTTGTGTCTCAGCCCACAGTGAAGTATGATCGCCAGCCGGAGTACCTGGATGCTACCGGAGGTAATCTTCATCCTTACCAGTTGGAGGGTTTGAACTGGTTGCGTTTCTCATGGGCACAAGGCACTGACACCATCTTGGCAGATGAAATGGGTCTGGGAAAGACTGTACAGACAGCAGTCTTCTTGTACTCTCTCTACAAGGAGGTAAGTGTCTGGGCTTCATGTTCTGTAGGGAAATGTTATAAGTGAGCCTCGCGGGTAAGTTCGTTAACATCAACAGTAAATGGCTTTACAAGTATTTTTTCTTTTCTTTTTAGGGACACTCCAAAGGTCCCTTCTTAGTCAGTGCTCCCCTCTCCACTATCATTAACTGGGAACGAGAGTTTGAAATGTGGGCCCCTGATATGTACGTGGTCACCTATGTTGGCGACAAGGACAGCCGTGCAGTTATCCGAGAGAATGAGTTCTCCTTTGAAGACAATGCTATACGGGGTGGCAAGAAAGCTTCACGTATGAAGGTTTGTCACACACCTCTTTCTTTTTTTGTCACATTATGGGGGACACGGCATGGTTTTATTTGTAAATAGGATTCTTATGTACTTATTTATTCTTCTTCTTCCCCCACCTTATAGAAAGAGGCATCTGTAAAGTTCCATGTTTTGCTAACATCATATGAACTGATCACCATTGATATGGCAGTCCTGGGCTCCATAGATTGGGCCTGCTTGGTGGTAGATGAAGCTCATCGTCTAAAAAATAACCAGTCTAAGGTAAGCTGGCAGCTTTCGTAGTCTTCAGTGCAGTTGACATTTTGTGATGTGCACTTGGTGCCATGTTTTAACCTTTTTGGCATTTTCAGTTTTTCAGGGTCCTTAATGGATACAGTCTTCAGCACAAGTTGCTCTTAACAGGAACTCCATTGCAGAACAACCTTGAGGAATTGTTCCATTTACTGAACTTCTTAACACCAGAGCGGTTCAAGTATGTGTCATAAAAGTAATGGACTGTAGTAGACTTCCATATTATACATACTATGTTTACTTTAAAGGTGTTTTATCAAGATGTTTATATTGATGGCCTAGTCTTGTTATAAGCTATTAGATCCAGTGGGGTCTGACTCCTAGCATCTCTTGATCAGCTGATTGAAAACGACTCCTCGCATGTGAGCTTTGCATCGTTTTTACTGATTTTACCAGGCACAGTTTCATACATTGTCTCAGCGGTGCTTTAGTATTGCAACTTTTACCATTAAAATGAATGGGATGAGCTGAAATACTAGGTACTGCCCAATGAGTTGTCTGGTAGGTGATCAAGAGGCTGCACACCTGCTATTAAGTTTAATCCAGGAGTAGGCAATAACTAGAAGATCCCAGAAAACCCTATTTAAAATGGCATCCATCACCGACTGTATGCTGTGTCCTATCCTAAAGTGTCATAGGCCTGCTGACATCAATTTACTTGTTTAGGGATTTCTTCAGATGTATGGCCCCTACAACAAAATGTAAAGTGTGTAGTCCATGATACTCGCCCACCCACCTTTAATTGGTGGCTTTCTACCTGTGGTCCGTTTTGACAGAACGCTGCCCATAACTTGCAGGCCGGAGCGGCTGCTCATAAATATCATGAACGCACTTAGTATTCCGCAGTGATTAACAATGATTTCTTCAGAGAAATGTAAATTGGTGCTTGTAATTGCACAGCAGAAATCTGGTGACTCTCTCTCTTTTAAAATGTGGTAAATTAAAAATTAGCGCTTTTGCATAACTACTTGTCACTTTCATGCAGTAACCTGGAAGGTTTTCTTGAAGAATTTGCTGATATTGCAAAGGAAGATCAAATTAAGAAGCTTCATGACATGTTGGGTCCCCACATGTTGAGAAGATTAAAGGCTGATGTTTTCAAGAACATGCCTTCAAAGACTGAGCTCATTGTCCGTGTTGAACTCAGCCCCATGCAGAAGTGAGTACAAGCACAAGGCTTTCTTATTGTTTTCTCTGAACTTGCAGTTTGCCTGTATCTACAATTATCTGCTCTTGTCATTTCAGAAAATATTATAAGTTCATTCTCACTAGAAATTTTGAAGCTCTTAATACTCGAGGAGGTGGTAACCAAGTATCTCTACTGAACGTGGTGATGGACCTCAAAAAATGCTGCAACCATCCGTACCTCTTCCCAGTGGCTGCTATGGTAAGAAAGAAAACAAGCTGAGTAAAGAAACCATAAATCTGTATACAAATAGATAATATTAATAAAACTTGTGCTCTACAGGAGGCACCCAAGATGCCCAATGGAATGTATGACGGCAGTGCCCTCATCAAGGGGTCTGGAAAGTGCCTACTTCTGCAGAAGATGTTGAGAAAGTTGAAAGATGATGGCCACAGAGTACTCATCTTCTCCCAGGTTAGTCCTGTTTTGTCATCTTAATTTCCCTTTTTAAATGGAGGAAGATCTTTTCTATATTAGAGTTTGGTAGTGACCCTTGTTACATATCACCATCCTCCTGCCTACTCCATTGTCCTGTGTTTCTCATTTACCTGCAAAAGTGCACCACAACATTCTCTACCAACTAGAAATTTTTGTTGCATTTATGCATCAGCTTATGAAACTTGTCAAAGCGCAGTGTTGCTTTTCTTCTGACATCCATCTTCTTTGTTCAGATGACCAAGATGTTGGACTTGCTGGAAGACTTCCTTGAACACGAGGGTTATAAGTATGAGAGAATAGATGGAGGAATCACAGGAAACTTGCGTCAGGAAGCCATAGATCGCTTTAACGGTGGGTTTCTTTGGGTTTCCTTTAATAACTCTGAAGGACTGTTGCTAGTGAACATGGTTTTCAAGTGGTTATTTAGCCTTTAACTTATGGCCATCAGTATGAGAGCAATGGGGCTCTGACTCCTACCACATCGGCCCATCAGGTAGTTGAAGGGGCCCCTTGTGATAAGACTTATCCACAGATTCCTGTGGATAGGGGATAAGGACTTATGTACCGGCGTTCCTCTTTAATGGTCTGTCCCAGGAATAACACATACAACTTTATTTATTTATTTATTTTTTCTCTAAGGCTGGGTAACGTCATTAACTTATAGGACATTGGCACACAAATTTAATTTACAAATCAGACACAAGTTGTATAATCCCTAAGACAATCGTTTTCTGACCTCCACTACCTCACAGATGATCAGCAATACTGTGTACTTCCATAAACAAACATGTTAGTGTCCAGCCATCAGGGAATAACACCACCATATTGTAAGATCTTTCTTCTTTTACTGTGTTTTAGCACCGGGTGCTCAGCAGTTCTGTTTCCTCCTGTCCACCCGAGCTGGAGGCTTGGGAATTAATCTTGCTACAGCAGATACTGTGATCATCTATGACTCTGACTGGAACCCTCACAATGATATTCAGGTAAGCAAAGGGAAAATACTGGCTGTGTTACTCTTTTCCTTGTACAGGTCTGACTTTTTTATTTTTTTTCCCTTGCTCATTAGGCTTTTAGTAGAGCCCATCGTATTGGACAGAACAAGAAGGTCATGATTTACCGGTTTGTAACTAGAGCGTCTGTGGAAGAAAGGATTACTCAGGTAGCAAAGAAGAAGATGATGCTCACTCACTTGGTCGTAAGACCGGGTCTAGGCTCCAAGACAGGTTCAATGTCCAAGCAGGAACTGGATGATATCCTGAAGTTTGGTACTGAAGAGCTTTTTAAAGATGAAGCCACAGAAGGAGGTAGACCATTGTTCACATTGCATGGAAGCTGAAGTGAACTTTCCTCATACGTACTATTGCCATGTGACTTATCACTGTTCATCATTACAGGTGATAGCAAGGAAGGTGAGGACGTCAGCGTCATTCACTACGATGATAAAGCCATAGCCCGATTGCTGGACAGGAACCAAGATGAGATTGAAGACACTGAGATACAGGGAATGAACGAGTATCTGAGCTCCTTCAAGGTGGCACAATATGTGGTCCGCGAGGAAGAGATGGAAGTGAGTGAACAGAGCAGAATTCTGTACTTCTTTATGCGCCTTATACATATGACTCTTATCGATGATTAAGAGCCATGTAGCCATATAGGGGTTCTCGAAAAGTAATAAAATTGGATCACTGCCTGGCAAACTTTTCTTTTTGTAGGAGTGTAGTCTCTTGAGACGCTGTATAATCCTTCAGTGTAATGGTCTATAGACAACATACAGTACATGGGAGTTTATCATTGATCTATGCTCTGTTTTCAAAATTTTAAGCAGCCCACAATTGGCCACTTTACACATGTACATGACACCTGCTGACTTTCTTTTTGACAAGGTCTATCAGTGGTCTTCAACCTGCGAACCTCCAGATGTTGCAAAACTACAACTCCCAGCATGCCCGGACAGCCAACAGCTGTGTGGGCATGCTGGGAGTTGTAGTTTTGCAACGTCTGGAGGTCCGCAGGTTGAAGACCACTGGTCTATACAGTGGTCCCTCAACATACGATGGTAGTTCGTTCCAAACGACCCATCGTTTGTCGAATCCATCGTATGTTGAGGGATCCGTGCAATGTAAAGTATGTGAAGCTGTACTCACCTGTCCCCGCCACTCCGGACCAGGTCCTCACTGCTCCCGATGCTGCCCAAGGGGTTCCTGATGCTGTCCCGCTGCTCCGGTGTCTTCTTCGCGATCCTCCAGCTTCTTCCGCATCTTCTCCGGGGTCCGGGCCTCGCTTTCTGGTGACGTTATTACGCTGCTGCGCCGGCGCGGCGTGCATAGTGACGTAATAATGCCGGAAAGCGAGGCACGGACCCTGGGGAAGATGCCGGAGGATCGCGAAGTGGACGCGGAGCAGCGGGAATAGATAAGCGAACCTACGCGGGGTGCTTAAACTGCTATCGGACAGCAGCTTAAGAATTTTGCGCTGTCGGATAGCAGTTAATGCGATGGCCCCGACATATAAAAGCATCATATGTCGATTTTATCATATGTCGGGGCCATCGCATGTCGGGGGGGTTACTGTATTATGTGCTGAACTTTTGTATTAAATGGCTTAGGGACAATCGGCACACAGGCTACGAAGGTGTCAAACTAGTGATAAATACAATATGCACGTAGCACAATAAACTGAACAAATGATAAATTCCCCCATAATTCTTATAGATTTACAGTAGCTACATGTTGTCCAGCCCATACTAAACCCCCTTCTTATTAATAAAAGGTAGGGCCATGGTTGGACATAAAATAACCCGGTCTGTTTAGGAGGGCTGCACACAGCAAATGTGCAAATCCCTTAAAGGCTCGACTGGACAACTAATGGGAAAATATGGTCAATTTAGTCTTGTTCTGCTTGCATTCAAGTGGTTTATCATGTTATTTAAAGCTAACCAAGCAGTGCCTACTGGGTCTCTTTCTAGGATGAAGAGGAAGTTGTCCGTGAAATTATCAAACAGGAAGAGAGTGTGGATCCGGATTATTGGGAGAAACTTCTCAGACACCATTATGAGCAACAGCAGGAAGACTTGGCTCGAAATCTGGGTAAAGGAAAGAGAATCCGTAAGCAGGTTAACTACAATGACGGCAGCCAAGAGGACCGAGGTGAGTGTCTTACTGTCCACAGCATTGGTGTGTAACATTTTTCTGAAGTGTTTATCTTGTAATTTTCCGCTGTCTTGAACATCCATTCCTTTCTGTTCCCAGATTGGCAGGATGATCAGTCCGATAACCAGTCTGACTATTCTGTGGCTTCTGAAGAAGGAGATGAAGACTTTGATGAACGATCAGAAGGTGAGAGAGAGTAACCCATTGTAACTGGTCGTAAAATAGTTTGGAGTATCCTTTTGTGGTGTTCCCTATAATGTAAAAAAATGTTTAATTGCAGCAGCCCGTCGACCTAACAGGAAAGGTTTGAGGAATGATAAAGATAAACCATTACCACCTCTGCTGGCTCGTGTTGGAGGCAACATTGAGGTAAGAAATGTCTTGGAAGCATAATCCTACTATAGTGATGATACCAATTGCATGGGGATTCATTGTCAGTAATACTTTACTGGAATCTCACTGGGACATGTAGCAGAAACCTTTACACTTCTGTTACACATGGTAGTACAAATTACTGATGGTATCTATGGGGGACATGTATCATTATTTGTGTAGGGTAGAAGCACTTAACCCCTTTTCCCGAATTCTAAATTATGTGCAGAAGCGCTAAATTTATCAATCAAGCGCAATTAGCTTCATAAATTGCGGGTAAATATAGGAATCTCCTCAATCCACTCTTTGGAAAATAGAATTGATTTAGAGCATCTTGCTAAGTCAAAGATGGCTTATATTTGCGCAAAAAAAACAGCTCTTGCGGCAAAATTTTTGGTGTACAGGATAAGTACGCAGTTAATAAATCCATGCGTACTATAGATGTCGCTCCAAGGTACCCTGATTCAGCCACATCTAGAGGACATGATCTACCAAAACGTGCGCAAAAAAAAGCTTGTGCAAAATTTTGTGCAAAAAAAAATACACACACAACAGGGGTAAAATCTTTGATACATGTCCCCCTATGGGTATAATTGCGCACAGCAGACTTGTTTCTGTCTGGGATGCTGATAGGACAGCAGTGGGTCTATGTGGGGCTGTTATCAAAACACCCATTGACTGGATTTGCATAAACAGCGTAGCACTAAAACTACTGTTGAGTCTCCAGTGGCTATGCATAAAATGTTCCTGCTTTTGTAAAACTACAGCTACAAGTAAACCCAGACAGCCCAAAGCATGTCTGGGCATGCTGAGAGTCGTAGTTTTTGGTTAGTTTAAGAAGACATAGGGGGAAAAAAGTGAGCACGTGACTTACCATGGAGACCGGTCTGCATAGGACCTGTAGACACAAAATGAGATTCCTAATTCACACGCTTTGCAAAGTAATGTTTGCACATTGGTTATGAAGGTGGAAATGGACTTTGAATAAGCAGTGTACTTGTTTTGTATTTTTCTAGGTTTTGGGTTTCAATGCCCGTCAACGAAAGGCTTTCCTGAATGCCATTATGCGTTACGGCATGCCACCACAGGATGCATTCACCACCCAATGGCTTGTCAGAGATTTGCGTGGAAAATCTGAAAAGGAATTCAAGTAAGATTTGCGATTCCCTGTTCCTAAATTGTACAATCTGCTGTGAGTTTCTTCCAGTCTTCTTACATTGCTCTCTACATTTTCCAGAGCGTACGTGTCATTGTTTATGCGTCATCTCTGTGAACCCGGCGCAGATGGAGCAGAGACATTTGCAGATGGAGTTCCACGGGAAGGTCTCTCTCGCCAACATGTGTTAACAAGAATCGGAGTTATGTCACTTATTCGCAAGAAGGTGAGATGCTATTTTATAACATTATTGAAAGGGTCTCCAGCCTTGTTTTTTTTTTTTGTTTTTTTTACAAATATTGGTAACCCCTGTCTGTTCCTATGCAGTAAAATTTTGCCAGAAACCAGCTTATGCCATATGAAGTATTGTCTTCGGCTAAATTAGCATCTTATCATTTCGGTTTAAAAATTGTCTCCACCAGGTTCAAGAGTTTGAGCATGTGAATGGACGCTGGAGTATGCCAGAGCTTGCCGAACAAGAGGAGAACAAGAAGACCTCTCCAGTCGACTCTCCATCTCCTAAAACCCCCACCCCATCAACACCAGGGGATACACAACCTAATACTCCAGCTCCCTCTGTAGTTAATGGTATGATATTACTTACTTTTTATTTGTTCATGGCTTTCTAACTTCTCATGTGCAAAGAGAAAAATAACCTAAACCTGTAGACAGACTTCAGAGGTAAAACGTATCGTCTGACCAAATAACAAAGCGCCTCATGTCAGGTCAGTGATATGGGGACCCACGGCCGGACGTACATCAATTCTGTCTGTTTAGGAGGGCTGCACACAGAAAGGCGCACTCCCTTAAAGGCTCGACAGGACAGTTAATGTTCTTTAATTTTATTATTATTTTGGGGTATTAACCCCTAAATGACTCATGGCATACATCTACACCCTTGTTGTTTGCGTCAAGCCCTCATATGGGTCTGTAGATGAAACATTAGAGTTATGGCTGCTACAAGGGGAGTAGGAAAATATGAAAACTTAAAAATGAAAATGGGCTGTGTCCTACAGGGGTTAACTTGCAATTTTTTTCTTTCATCTCTGCAGAAGAGGGTGTGAAAACTGAGGAACCAGCTGTGAAAGAGGAAAGCGCACAACCGGAAACAAAACCACCTGAGGAGAATATTGAGGTGAGGGTCAGTTGACTGTACTGTCTACATCATTGTTTCCCAACCAGGGTGCCTCCAGCTGTTGCAAAACTACAACTCCCAGCATGGCCCGGACAGCCGTTGGCTGTCCGGGCATGCTGAGAGTTGTAGTTTTGCAAAAGCTGGAGTCACCCTGGTTGGGAAACGCTGGTCTACATGCTACACTCCTGCATATGATAGGCCATTGCATTAATATCTGCAAGATAACTGGGCAATTAACTCTAAATTCTTAACTTTAATAAACTTTAATAGTAATAACTTGTTATATTTTCCCCTATGCCAGAGTGCACCACCACCACCAGCAGCAGCAACAGAGCCCCGCGCCCCGACAGAAACTGCCCCAACAGAGGTGAAGCCAGAAGAGGCGGAAAAACAAGAGAAGTCTCCTCCACCTGAGCCAATGGAGACCGAGCAGAAACCGGAACCGGAGAAAGCCAATGATGATGTTATTACTGTGGAAGACAAGAAAGGTTCAGATGGCTTCTCTTCTCAATTGGTTTGCCCTGTGCTGTGTGAGATTAAATGTCTAAAAACGTATTCTACCTACCTCCGATTCTAGATGATGAGAAGCCGGTCACGTTACAGAATGGAGAGACTCCCAAAGACACCACGGAGGAGATCAAGAAAAAGGCTGCGGCCACCAAGCAGAGGTTTATGTTTAACATTGCAGATGGAGGCTTCACAGGTAAAGGGAGCAGTGTTCTCTTTAAAAACAAAAAACCTTTGGGTCAGGGTGGCCATACATACACAATAACTGACTAAGCGCTTGCCTCTCCTGTTTCCACCATACATACAAGTGCTGGCCCACACATAGATACACATTGAATTGGGGGGTGGGGGGGGGCAGCTTATCTTAATTCTGCTTGGAGAATGGTATACTATTGTCAGGGTACACTTATGTGTGGCAGGAACTTGTTTTCCATTGGTTAAGAGTGTATTCCTTGTCTTTCCTACAGAACTACATTCATTATGGCAGAATGAGGAGCGAGCAGCCACCGTTACAAAGAAGACTTACGAGATCTGGCACCGAAGACACGACTATTGGCTGCTGTCTGGCATTATAAAGTATCCTTTTGAAAAGCAAATGCAGTTTTACTGCAGGGCAATAAAACAGTTTCCATGCTTGTCAACCAATAGGCAGCTTAGACAAGGGTCTGTTTTACAGCCTTGCAGGATGAGTTAGTGTTTTATATATATGTATATGTGTGTGTGTGTATATATATATATATATATATATATATATATATATATATATATATATATATATATATATATATATATATATATATATATATATATATATATATATATATATATATATATATATATATATATAATGTGTATGTGTGTAGATATATAGATAGATAGATAGCTATGGATATATATAGATATGGATATATATGGATATATATGGATATATAGATATAGATATGTGTGTGTGTGTATATATATTTATATATGTATATGTGTGTGTTTATGTGTATATATGTGTATATATATATGTGTGTGTGTGTGTGTAATATGTGAAATGTAAAGGTCGTATAAGACGTTTTCCTTAGCATCTTCTCTTAGCCACGGCTATGCACGCTGGCAGGACATCCAGAACGATGTGCGGTATGCCATCCTAAACGAACCTTTCAAAGGAGAAGTGAACAGAGGCAACTTCCTGGAGATCAAAAACAAGTTTCTGGCACGACGGTTCAAGGTTAGTGCTGCATCATTGCCTCAGTGTATTGTCTGCTTAATCTAGAAGGGGGGGTGTATTATATTCAGACGATGCTGCTGATTGTAGGCCATTTCCTATTAAATTATAATAATGTAATCTAGATTTGTTTTTAACACTCAAATTTTATTTTGCAAAAAGAAACCCACGCTTGGCATTCCTTTTTAAGATGTTATATACTAGTGTGTCCCCTAGGAAGATGCCTAAAGCTTTGCAAAACTACAATTCCAAGCATGAATGGCTGTCCGGGCATGCTGGGAATAGTAGTTTCTCGGTCGCTTTTCATTGGGGGACACCTATACTGATGGCAACAGGGGCATGGCGCTACCTGATCTCCACATGCGACAAAGGGGCACAGTGCATGAGAGTATGGGCCGTCAACCACTTATCACCACCAGCTAGCGCCTGGAGGTTGTATCCTGGTCCAGGTCCCCCACTGCCCCTGCTTACCTTGCTTTGCTCCAGGTTGTTGCAGCGCGGCCATAAGCTAGGGCCCCCCCCAAATGTTGCAGATTCCCATTCTCCTCCTTTTCTTTACAGCTTCTAGAACAGGCACTTGTCATAGAAGAGCAGTTGAGGCGAGCTGCTTATCTGAACATGTCTGAAGATCCATCGCACCCGTCCATGGCTCTGAATACTCGATTTGCAGAGGTGGAGTGTTTGGCCGAAAGTCACCAGCACTTGTCTAAAGAGTCTATGGCAGGGAACAAGCCAGCCAATGCTGTTTTACACAAAGGTAAGAAATGCACAGATATGTCCTGTAACTTATTCCACATCTTGGTTATTTTAAGCGAATAATTCTTGGTACTATAAACTGTTGTCTTTCTCAGGATATAACAAATTGTCTTACGGTATTATGTGTTGCGGTATTTACTTTATCCTGACTTATCGCCTCCTTTTTGTCCTCTAGTACTTAAACAGTTGGAGGAATTATTGAGTGATATGAAAGCAGACGTTACCCGACTTCCAGCCACCATTGCCCGAATTCCTCCTGTGGCAGTCAGATTACAGATGTCAGAACGCAACATTTTAAGCAGACTGGCAAGCAGGAGTGGTGAACCTCAACCCCAGCAGGTAAGATTGGGCAAGGCTATAACCATTAACAAAGCAGTGAATTTATGGTGCAACAAATGTAAGGGAAAGCTTAAATGGCAGTGCGGTTTTATCAGAATTAATTATAAAATGATCAGTTTGATGTTGATTATGGTTATAGTGGTCTCACTTCTCAAGACTGCGTTCTTAGTGCAGGCTTTCTGTATGTGCTAAGCTCCCAGTGTGCACAGTAAACCTATCCATAGAGCCCCAGTACCAGAGTTTTAATTTTTGGCATCTTCTTCTTTTAATTTTGTGGTCTGATGTATGGAAAACAATAGACTGTTACATAGAGCAATGTATAGTAAAAGCATGCACTGTATACATGTTTTACTGTAGGACCCTATGTATGACTAATGTATTGTGGAGGTATAGCCTCTGTGTAACTGTTTGTTTTGCTATCTATAAACTGCATTATATTCAAAAATTCCCATCTTTAATTTTTCCTGTAAAGAACGTTTGGGTATTGCCATAGAAAACATAGAATGTGTCGACAGATGAGAACCAGTCGGCCCATTTGTCTGCCCAATATTCTGAATAGTCCCTGGCCCTATCTTTTATATGAAGAATAGCCTTATGCCTATCCCTATCTTATATGAAGAATAGCCTTATGTCTATCTTATATGAAGGATAACCTTATGCCTATCACTATCTTATATGAAGCCTATCCCTACCTTATATGAAGGATAGCCTTATACCGATCACTATCTTATATGAAGGATAGTGTTGTTCCTGTCCCCTGCATGCTTACACATTCACTGTATTTGCAGTTACCTCGTCTGCAGGAAGGCTATTCCATGCATCCACTACTTTCTCTGTAGTTATACTTCCTGATATTACTGTATAAACTTTTGCCCTCTATTATAAACCTGTCCCTCTAATTCTGCACAGCTATGACTACTCTATAATTATTTGCTGCCTCTCTTCTCAGACCTTCTCTTTAACATAAGTATCTCTATCTACAGCAGATTGCTCAGCAATAACAATCCCCCTCCTCTGGTCAGGAGGACAAAGCATCCACCCACCCCATACATTCCCAACCTAAGAGCAGACGACCCGGGGAAGCGCACCGGACCTGTTCACCAAAATCGGCATCCAGGGACAAGACTCAGCAGAGCTGAACCCCACCCCAGGAACAATGATGTAGGGGGGGGTCACAGGAATCCTGATCCTACAAGGTGTCACTGTGACCGCACTAGCCTGATGGCAGATCGTATGGTGCTGCTGCTTCATAAAATGGGGTCCACCCCTTCATCCATGGGGTGCAGGGTTGCACCAAATACCCCAAAGGCCAGAAACTCTCCCTGCGCGCAGGAGCAAATCGCATCCTGGTTTCAGAAGGAAATACTTTCGTTTTTGTTTGTCTTTAATTTTATTTGCTCTGATCCCCTCACGCTGCCCGAGGGGGGGCAGGAGGGGTGTCACCCAGGACAGACACCCTACCTCCATCCTTTTTAATACAGAACGCGTTGTCGTATAATAAAACACAAAACACTATTGAGAGGTTTTCTTTCTGAGTTCTGTTTGGTGGGAAGGGCTGGTGATGAACACACAAACCAGACACGTTGTGAAACGTCTCCTTTTGGTTCTGCATAACTGCTGCAGATTTGGGATGAATTATGGCACTTACAGCGCAAAAAATACCTGGTTATTTCAGCGACTGTTTACATCCACAACTTACGTGTTTCAGATTGACAAAGGTTTGGTTGCTTTACTTCAGTGGTCTCAAACTGTGGCTCTGCAGATGTTGCAAAACTTCAACTCCCAGCATGCCCGGACAGCCAAAGGCTGTCCGGGCATGCTGGGAGTTGTAGTTTTGCAACAGCTGGAGGGCCACAGTTTAAGACCACTGCTTATGAACAGGGGGGCACCACATATATCAAATAGATGCCCCTTGTTCATAAATGGCAAAGTAACTTAGATGTAGACACATTTTTTAAGTGTTGGCCAGGCTGGTGTGAGATTGCACAAAACTTTTGTGACCATGTTAAAAGAACCTCGGCAACTAGGTAACCATCCGACGCTACATGTAAGTTGTTTTTCCTTGAAACGGTCTGACTTGTTCCAAAAAAAAATGCTGCAAATTTTTACCTACTGCGCAAAACTGTGGCGTACGATAGAAAATAGGTTCTAGAATTTAATTTACACTAAGAAATGAGAATCTTCCCCTAAATTGGACTTGCAAATTGCAAAATAGGCAGCGAGGTCCGTGGTCCCTTTTTTTAGAAGAGTCTTCTCTCATGGACACTTTACTATAGAAATAAATAAATCATTTGTGGTGTCTGCATGTGCCTGCAACGTCTCAGTACCAGTAGCTATGGGCCTTAAAGGGGTACTCCCGTGGAATTTTTTTTTTTTTTTTTTAAATCAACTGGTGCCAGAAAGTTAAACAGATTTGTGTATCACTTCTCTTAAAAATCTTAATCCTTCCAGTACTTTTTAGGGGCTGTATACTAAAGAGAAATCCAAAAAAGAAATGCATTTCCTCTGATGTCATGACCACAGTGCTCTCTGCTGTCTATTTTAGGAGCTGTCCAGAGCAGCCTGTTTGCTATGGGGATTTTCTCCTGTTCTGGACAGTTCCTGAAATGGTCAGCAGAGAGCACTGTGGTCATGACATCAGAGCAAATGCATTTCTTTTTTGGATTTCTCTTTCGTATACAGTCCCTAAAAAGTACTGAAAGGATTAAGTTTTTATTTTTTATTTTTTTTTAATAGAAGTGATTTACAAATCTGTTTAACTTTCTAGTACCAGTTGATTTCCATGGAGTACCCCTTTAAAGTAGTATTCCCAGCCTGACTATCACTCTGTCTGGTTCTGGGTTCCTTGGCGTTGATTTCCTACTTCCTTCCGGGATGGTTCAGGCCATCTTACTTCCTAATTGACCTACTTAAAATAGTATTCCCATCTCAACCAAGTTACTTAAAGGTGTACTCCAGGATCTAAAAACTTATCCAGTATCCTTAGGATAGGGAATTGGTGTCAGATTGCGCTGGGGGGGTTGATTCTGACTGCTGGGACCCCCTGCGATCTCCCGTATGGGGCCCTGCTGGCAGTCTGCAATGAGAGCAGGAGTGCTGCATTCCTCAATCTGCCATAGAACTGCATTTACTGTGGCGCATCGGCTGCCACTTCGCGCGGTGGTACACACTCCCTTTGTTCGTACTGCCAGGGCCCCGTACGGGAGATTGCGGGGGTTCCCAGCGGTCGGACCCCCGAGATCTGACACTTATCCCCTATTCTTAGGATAAGGCATACGTTTTTTATTTATTTATTTTTTTCCAGATCCTGGAGTACTCCTTTTTAAATTGTAGGGCACGTTAAGTTAAAGGTTGCAAATACATTATTTTGCCAAATTTTCCTGACATTCCTGTCCTCTTGTTAACAGCTCACTGCATAGGTTACATGCATCTTGTGTCATGTATATAATCTGTCAACAGGAGGAGTAAAGTAGCAGGAATATCGGGAGGAAATACATTTGCTAAATGAATGGATTTGCAAAAAAAAATCACTTATGTTCCCTACAAGTTTGGCTATGCTAGTTGAGACGGGAATGCCGCTTTAAGGATCTGGATCAGACAGAAATTACAAAATATTCCGGATTGAGTTCCTAGAGAAGTCTTATAATTCTGTGTAATGTGCCAATTTGTCCCATGTTCATGCACTGGGCGCACAGCATTCCAGGTGGCTAGAGACCATGTCATAAGTCACATGGTCAGTGAGTGGGTGGATAGCATTCCTTTTACTAAATCTTTTCCACCCTGCTATCCACCCACTGCAGCATAGCTACTCCTCCTGGAGATAATGTGACTTATGACATTGTCTCTGCATGGAATGCTGGGAAAGCGTAAAATAGGCATGAACACTACAGCACTTTTGGGTGTGGGTTCTGTGCATCAAAAATGGACAAAGCCGTGCACAGAGGTAATAGAAGAATAAACAGTATTTATGGCTCTGTCATGGGCTTAATGGTTGAAGAAAACAAATGTGTAATCTTGGGGAACCCGTTTAAGAACTTGTCCGTGCTAAAAGCTGCATCTGATTTTTTTTTTTTAATTTAATTTTTTTCTTCTGATGCTCCAGTAGATTCTCTCTGCACTCAACAAAAAGTATCCCTTTCCTATTAGGTAAAGCTGGGTTCACACCACGTTTTTGCAATATGGTTCCTGTATCAGGTTTTGGATAAACACTCCTCAAAACCTGACTACTGTATCAAAACGTGTACAAATTTTAATCTGTATACAGTTGAAAACCATATATGGTTTGAAAAATGATGTCCGGATGGAACCGTACACACAAGTTACCATTGACTACCATGTTTAAAAAAAAAAAAAAAAAAGAAGAAAATTTACTTTATCTATCGGCTCCATTGGGGGACACAGACCATGGGTGTATGCTGCTGTCTCTAGGAGGCTTGATACTATGGCAACCAGAAAAGTCGGCTCCTCCCAGCAGGGTATACCCGCCCACAAGGCACCTGAGGAAATCAGTTTCAGCTTGGTGTCGAAGGAGGAGACACTGGTCTGGGATTCTCCTCAGACCATGTCTTTTTATTTTCCTAGTTAGGGAATGTGTTCTTTTATTCCTTTTTCTTTCCATTTTCAGGTGGGGACTCGGGAACTGCGGTTCACTGTTTCCCCATTGCCAGAGGTGTCAGGCATCTTGGATGTACTGTTAACCCCCTCTCACAAACGGTCAGTGCTTGGAGTAGTACCTCATGGGTCCGGGTCCGCCTACCTCCCTGTTCGCCTCGCTATGAGCTTGGATTGCTGCAGATGACAATGCTGACTGAAGACTTCTAGAGGTAAGTTCTTCAGACTAAGGTGAGTATTTTTTCGTTCCCTTAGGTCACGGACTTGCAACATCTGGAGTCCCCCAGTTTTGGGACCACTAGCTCATAATTGAGCAGTGTGAGGATGGGGCTGGCCATAGGGTTTTTCCCTCTTCTTCTCTGCAGGGGGGCACCTTTATTATCTTATGGGGAGCAGTCTTCCTGAGCAGTCAATGTGTTTATAGGGCACAGTTATAACGCAGCTGCCTTCTGCAGGCATGGCACTTTCTCTACGAGCGCTCGTTTTACTTTCACTTTAGTTCCGGCGGCGCCCTCGCCAGCTCCGTGGCGACCACTGGGAGTATTGGCTCACTGAGTTGAAGCATGGGCACCATAATCTCTTCACCTTGTGGCACTCACCTCTTGATTCCCGGCCTTCTGGCTAGGATCAGAGAAATTTTTATAAATCCGGCCGGATGTCCGGGCAGTATATCTGCACACATTCACTTATTTATTTCTTTTTGTCTCACTGTGTCACTTTTTGCGTGTTGTGTGTTCACAGGATTTGTCAGGATGCGGTAGCCCTTCTGGGTGTCCCTCCTGGCGGTCTAGGGGAGGTGTGTGTGGCCATTAGGTTCCGCACCTCCCTGCAAACACCCCGGGTACTCCTGCTTTGGCAGGGTACCTACTGTTACCGGCTCTGCGGGCAGATACCTTGGCTAACGCCAAGGGGGATGCCGGGAGCATTTGTGGTCCCCTAGTAGCTTCGGCGAAAAGGGACATCGAACCTGGAACCTCGCAGGTACCTTTTGGTCGGGAAGCGAAGGGTAAGGTTTGTTGGGGGGGGGGGGGGGCGATCTCCTTTGTGCACGTTTTTTTTTAGTGTAACACGTTTGCACTTTTTCTTGCACTTTCGGTGATTCGAGAGCACGTTCCTCGGCTTTAGATTTAAAAAAAAAAAAAAAAAAAAACTGCTCCCCCAGACCCTCCGGCTATCTACCCCGGTTGTCTTCCAGACCTGGTGGGTTCGGCCGGCCCCCCAGTCTGGGTTCCCTCCCTCTCCCAGTCTGTACGACTTGGCCCAGGTCTCTCCTTATGTGGTGACTACCTTGGAGAGGCCCTCCCTACACCGGCACTCTGGAGAGTCGCGCTCTCCCCCTATTCTGACGCTATCACAGCATCATAGGGGTGTTTTTCATCTGACTCACTCCCTGAGTCTTCTGGCAGGCACGGGCACTCCCCTGGCAGGCATCGCCCTGTTCCTCCGCCCTGTAGCAAGTGTCGCTCCCCTAGAGGACGCTCCCATGGTCGCCGCTCTGGCTCTCCAGACCCGCGTACCAAGTCAGTCTCCCTCTCTTCCAGGGCCATCTCACACGTTCCCGTTCACCTGGTGAACTTGTGGATGTAGTTTCAGATACGGCCGCTGATTCGGAAGACCGCACGGATATGTCGGACATGGTGCGCTAATTGGTTTCGGCCATAAGAGACGTCTTCCATCTAGAGGACCCAGGAACTTCGGATGTGGCTCCAGAAGTTTCCTTCATCATGCCCAACCTCCAGGGCTGCCTCACCTAGTTCCCATTCACCTGGAGAACATGTGGATGAGGTTTCTGATTCGGACTCCGAGGACCACACGGATATGCCTGATGTGGTGTACCCATTGGTTTCGGCCATAAGAGACACCTTCCAGCTAAAGGACCCAGGAACTTCGGACGTGGTCCAGAAGTTTCCTCTCATCATGCCTGACCTCTTCCAGGGCTGCCTCACCTCGTTCCCATTCAACTGGAGAACTTGTGGATGAGGTTTCTGATTCGGCCTCCGACTCAAAAGGAACGCACGCATGCCTGATGTGGTGTACTCATTGGTTTCGGCCATAAGAGACACCTTCCATCTATAGGACCCAGGATCTTCGGACGTGGCTCCAGAAGTCTCCTTTTTCGTGCCAGACACCGTCACCCAAGTTACGCCCTGCTAGTATCTGCCTGGAGGCACCCTGACAAAAAGTTTCAGGAAAAAAGGATGGTTCAAGCATGGTATCCTTTAGCCAAGGACCTCATTGCTCGGTGCACCTCCTCTCCAACTGTGGATCTGCCGGTCTTCCGCCTCTCTAAGGTGCCTACCTGGCCGTTGGCTAATGCAGCTGCCTTCAAGGATCCAGCAGACATGAAGGTGGAGACTTTGGCAAACTTTTCCTTTTGAGACCGCAGGTTCTTCCTGCTTTTGCTTCGGCCTGGGTGGCCGGAGCCCTTTTCAGTATGATCTCCCATCTCCGCCAGGGTAGTCTTCAAGATCCCTCTGGAGGATTTATTTAATCTAGCTCTCCGATGCTCCGCAGCTGGAGTTTTTGTGTTCTGCTTCCATGCGCAGCCACTGTGCTGCCTTTACCACAAGTTACCTGGTAGCCACCGTCCCTCCATGTGGCTTAAAATCCTGGAATGTGGGCGCCGCCTTCAGAAAGTGAGGCGACGAGCGGAAAAAGGTTCTTTATTACCTCTGGATAAGGCTCACAGAACCGCTTTCCGTCGTAAGTCCTCCTTCCGGTTCTGCGGACCTTTGGTACCAACAGAGGGTCCAGCCGGGCGCCTTCATGGGAAGAGGGCTCCCTCCTTCCGGACCTGTCCTTCCGGAGGGCGGCTTATCTGTTCCGGACGTTTTGCGGCCCCATCAGGCACCCGTAGGCCTTCCCTGGTCCCTTCCCTTTTATGGTTGCTTCGTTTCTCCCCTGCTTTTTCGGGGGCGTTCCTTCCTACCCCTCCGTGCCAGTCTGTCGGGCTGGGGAGGTGTTTTCAAGGACCGGTCTGTCTGGGGCCTTGGTCCCCGAGAAGCCCTTTTCCCCTTCAACATGTTGGGGCATAGGGCAATTCTTTCTTTGCTTGCTTCTTGGAAAATTCCCTTCTGGGCAGAACTCAGGTTTCCAGCCATCTCATAGATCTTCATTCCGGGCGTCTTTGGGATGAGATCTTTCTCAGCCGGTCCTCAGCTGTCCAAGGCGAGTGGTCCCTACATCCGGAGGTGTTTGCAGTGATCTACAATCTCTGGGGTGCTCCAGGCATGGACCTCTGCACGTCCCGCCACAACCAAAGCGTTTTTCTCTCTTGGTCGGGCTTGACCCTCCTTATCTGTTTCCTCCCCTTCCTTTCTTTTTGGGGGTCCTGAGGAAACTCGTAGCAGGGGTGTTCCCGCCATTCTCGTGGCCCAGACTGGCCCCGACAGGCATGGTACATTGTCGTGGTCAAGCTCCTGAACAACTCACTGCTGCGCCTTCCCTATTGTCCAGACCTCCTATATCAGGTCTCCTGTGCCACCCCTATTACAGTCTCTGCCTTTGACGGAGTAGCGGTTGAGACAGCGGTTCTGAGGACCTGCGGTTCTCTTCCCAAGTGGTTCACACCAGGCGGAGGGCTCACAAGCCTTCCTCTGCAAAGATTTATCGCCTTACCTGGCGGTCTTATTTCTGTTGGTGTGAAACTCAGCCTTTTTCTCCGATCGTGGTTGGCTTTCAGCTCTCTTAGGTGTCAAAGGTTCGGCCGTTTCCATTTTTTCAACGTCCTCTGGCATTCAATTATCATGTCCGAACCTAGTTCAGGGAGGGGCTCATGCTGCCCCTCCTTATCAGTCCCTTTTTTCCCTTGGGACTTGCACTTGGTCTTAGATGTCCTGCAAGGCCCCCCCCCCCCCTTTTGAGCCTCTCGGGGACATTTTTCTTCGCCTCCTTCCCCGGAAGGTGGCGTTCCTTGTTGCTCTTACCTCTGTTAGGAGGGGTCAGAGCTGGCAGCTTTCTCCTGCCGTTCTCCCTTCCTGGTTGTATACCAGGACAAGTTGTTTTCAGTCCAGGTCTGTCCTTCTTACCTGAGATGGTTTTTTTTTTTTTTTTTTTTTTTTTTTTTTAATCTCTATGAGGACATCGTCCTACCGTTCTTTTGTCCGGCCCCTTTTCATCCCTGGGAACCATTTGGTTGTGGTAAGGCTGTTCGGACTTGTCTCTGTCACTCTTTCCTTTCGGCAGTGTGACCCCCCCCCCCCCCTTTTTTTTTTTGTACAGGATAACCTGCCCCTACGACCACCATTTCTCGGTGGATCCGGTCTGCTATTTCGGAAGCTTACCGCTGCAAAAGGGAAGATCTCGCCCTTCAGGGTTTTGGCTTATTCCACCCATTTTTCGGGGCATCCTGGGCACTCCGCTACGTGGCTTCGGCCTTGCAGTTCTGTAAACGTGGTAGTCTTTGCACACTTTCACAAGGGCCTACGAGATTCATATCTTTGCATCAGCTAATGCTCCTCTGGGCCATAAGGCGTTGCAGGCAGCGGTGGTCCAGCCGTCCGCTTGACTGATTTCCTTACCCACCCAAGGGACGGCTTTGGTACGTCCCATGGTCTGTGTCCCCCAATGCAGCCGATGGAGAAAAGGAGATTTTTATGCTTACCGTAAAATCTTTCTCGAATGACCCATTGGGGGACACAGCTCCCACCCCTTTTCTGGTGTTCCTATTTAAGTTATTTGTCGGAGGGTATGTTCAGTTGCCTTTTCTTCTGATTGCTCGGACAGTTTGTGGGTTCTTTCTCCTGACCTGTCAGTCTTCTCCTATTGCTCTGGGACTAAAACTGATTACCTCAGGTGTCTGTGGGCGGGTATACCCTGCTGGGAGGAGCAGACTTTTCTGGTTGCCATAGTGTCAAGCCTCCTAGAGACAGCAGCATAAACCCATGGTCTGTGTACCCATATGGATCCTTCGAGAGAGATTTTACGGTAAGCATAAAAATCTCATTTTTCAATACGGTTTTTCACCAGGACCAAAAACCGTGGTAGGCTACGGTTTTGGCAATGGGAAAAACTGAAAACCGTGCAAGATGCAAAACTCACACAACCTGATGCATCTTTTGGCATATGGTTTTCAATACGGTTCCCTACGGTTTTCAAATTGATAACTTATATGGGAACTGTATTGCTAAATACGTGGTGTGAACCCAGCCTAAGATGGGCGTTGTATATCTATTAATCAGCAGGAGAAATTACCTGAAGAATACATTTTGTTCCCTTCCATGTCAACTGGATACTCTATTTAGGCCACAGTTACAGCGAAGTGGGGAAAAAACTATTTTGTACGTTTTCCAAAGGAATGATTGGTCTATAATGTTGGTTGGCTTATTTGAAGTGTGAGACACAGAGAATAACAAATCAAGAAAAAACGAGTTTCAAATAAAGTTATGAATGAATTTGCATTTTACTCAGCAAAAAAATATTTCAAGTACTGTGGTGCAGGAAAACTTGTCCCCCTATCCAAAGTTTAGGGTATATGATTGTGAGGGGTCTAAGTGGTGAGACCCCCACAATCTCCTGCACAGCACTCTGGCTCTCCTCAGGAGCGGCGTGTGTACCCCCAAATGAAGTGATGGCCGACGTGCCCCTCCATGCATCTCTATGGGAGAGCCGGAGATGCAGAGTTTGTGTATCTCTAGCTCTCCCATGGAGATACATGGAGGGGTGCGTCAGCCACCACTTCATTGCGGGGGTTCCCAGCGTTTGGACCCTACGATCAGACACTTCTGCACCACAGTACTCCTTTTTAACCCCTTTGCAAAACACAACTAACTTTGTGGCAAAACCCTTGTTGGCAGTCAGAGGTCAGGTTTTGTTAGTTGGCCAGTAGGTTTTGTTGGGCAGTAAATACTAAAACCTCAATCTCTTGAAGGATTTTGTCCCACTCCTCTGCAGATCCTCTCCAAGTCAAGGTTTTGAGGCTGATGTTTGGCAACTTGAACCTTCATCTTCTCCACAGATTTTTAGGGGTAATAAAGGGGGTACTCTGCGGGAAAAAAAAAATTTCAACAATTAGTGCCATTAATTTATAAACATATTTTTAATTTACTTCTATTTATCCCCTTAAGGACCAAGCATGTTATGGCCATGCCATGCCCATTTGAAGCCTAAATAAGGGATTTGCATAGGGACGGACCCGGATGATATGATTTGATTGATAATCTGTTTTCCCTTAGTCTCCTCAGCAGCACAATATGGGGTGTCTCGTGCTCCTGTGAACCCATTGGACTTAGGAATTTTTATGACCTTAATAAAATAACTCCTCCCCCCACAGCCCATATAATGGGCATACCTCCTCTTCACACAGAGTAGTTATAAAGGAAAAAAAAATTAATAAACAAAGTAAGGGGGGGGGGGGAGACTAAGGGAAAACAGATTATTAATCAAATCGTCTCTTCCCAAAAACAATATGGGGATATAGCAAGGAGAGAAACCCCATATGGAGGGCCTCAATGCTTAGCAGTATTAATAACCAAGTTTACAAAACTCTGCTGAGAAGACTCTGGTCTCCATTCTATAGTAACAAAACAAAGGTTAATTGAGTAGACCAGCTAGCAGACAAATATTTGTTCAATAGGAACTGAACATTTTTCAGCCCAAGAGGACTCCACTGATCTTGTAGAATGGGCCTTTGTAAAAGCTGGGGGGTCTAATCCTGTTAGAATATAACAAAAATGCATGTAACTACAGATCCATCTAGATATGTTAGGCTTAGAGGCCTTCTTGTCTCTAGTAGAACATTGAAACAAAATAAAATGATTTTCTTCCTTCCTGAAGGTAGATTAAGGTAAATTCTAAAACAGCGAACCACATCTAAATTTTTGAGGAGTTGGTCCTCATCATCTGAAAGTGCAGGTAAAGCAATGACCTGACTTGTGTTTTCTGAAAAGAAGCACACTTGGGTAAGAAGGTTGTGAGGAATCTCAACAGGACCTTGTCCTCAAAAAACTGTTTGTCTTCCTAGAAGAGAGGGCCTGTAACTCATCTACCCTCTTTACTGAAGTTATGGCCAATAAAAAAAAAAAAAACTGTTTTTTAAAGAGAGTAGTTCCAAACTAATATCCTGGATAGGTTCAAATGGATAGTCAGTCAGAAAGTTTCTTCAGAACTAAGGGTAAGTCCCCAAAAGAGACAGGTCTTGGATCCTGGGTCTCCGATGAGAAGCTGCTCTAATAAAGGCCTTGAACTCTGGAATTAGTAAGTCTTTTTTTGGAGTACTGAAGAAAGGGCTGAAATTTGTATCTTAAGTGTACTTGGTGATAGTCCCTTATCAAACCCATCCTGGAGAAATTCCAAAATTTCAGGGTTAGATTGGTTACAGAGCTAAAATTTTGAGGTGGTATCACCTCCCCAAGGGCGGGTTCACAAGGCTCTACGAGAAGCTACAGAGAGAGACATAGCTCTGGAGGCCAAGGTGATTTGCCGAAGGGCAGAATCTACTAGGAAATTAATAGCTTGTTTGACCACCTTGAAACTAGAGGATCTCATCCCCCTTGACACCAGAATCAATGTCGTCTTTAGCCTCGGACAGCCACCTCTTCAATGTCCTTGTGACCTCATGAGTAGCAGCAGCTACAATGTTGGACCCAGAGGCCATAGAGTATGCTCTCAAGAGTAATTTCAATACGCCTGTCCATTGGATCCTTTAAGTTGGAGCCATCTTCTGCAGTCAAAATGGTTCTTTAGGACAACTTCGATATAGCAAAGTCTACTTTAGCTGGCTCCATCCAGGTGGAGATCTCCTCCAAAAAAGGATATAGCGAAATCTTTTGGCAAGTACCGGAGCCTTTTCAGGATTTTTAAATTCCCTATTCATGAGGGTCGTCTTAGGTTCGTCTAAAGAAAAAAAAACTGGGCCCCTTAGAGGTAGAGGGACCTTCCTCGTCTTCAGTCAGACCTTCAGTCTGAACAAGCTTTATCAGCTTTTGAATTTGTTCAATTGGGAAGAGGGTGCGAGAGGAAAATTTCTCTTCCTCAGTCAGTAGATGGGTAAGCCTCATCCAACACTGTATATTCCTCTTCCAGAGATAATCCAGTATCCTTTCTAGATTTTTTTGGATTTAGGTCTAGAAATGGATGACTTGTCTTCAAGTTTCTTTAAAAAAAATCTTGAACCCATATTACGACGTCTCTGACTCTGTTCATCTCTATCCATAGGGTTCGGCTGACAGATATTAGTCGGCATATGGATAATCATCAGGTATAGGATTCTCACATCTCCAAGTGAAATGCTTACGTTTGGAAGTGGCCTTACTGCCACATGTATTGCCACCAGATTCCATATGGAAAACTGAAATAAGGAAAAAATTCCATTAGCAAGAAAAAAACTGAAAACCTATAAAAATCCTGTTTAAAGAAAAGCATCAAAAAAGCCTACATGGCACAGCAAAAAAATCTGATATAGATTGCAGTGAATATCTCTAGCCTCAATAGTTCTTCCTACACCAGGAAGCACATACACACAGCAAGAGAGTGAGCAGAGAAATGAAAGGGTTTAAATACCCTGAAAAAGACTGCCAGCCGCTAGGCCACGCCCCGGATCCCCTGATCTAGCCAAAGAGAAAAGGGTAAAGTCAAAGGACCTTAAAATAAAACTAGAAAGGTCCCTAGAGAATAAAAGGCTGCTAGAGTGCAATTAGCATATAGCAAACCTAAATATTTATATTAAACAAGAAACAAAGAGCATAGGATGTTACTTCCGGTCCCAACCTCGCGCGCCCCGGCTCAGAAGTCCCGAGCGTTACACACGCACGGGAACAAATGGCGCAGGGTGCCCATGATGCACACAGAAGGACAAAAAAAAGACTGCTGTGAAGAGGAGGTATGTGGGGGAGGAGTTTTTATTAAGGTCATTAAAATACTTGCGTCCCATGGGCGCACAGGGGCATGAGAAACCCCATATTGTGCTGCTGAGGGATGTTAGGGAAGCAAGCGTTACACTTGTCCCTTACCAAAAATACCCTACGACAGTGTTTGTTTCTCAAACAGGGTGCCTCCAGCTGTTGCAAAACTCCCAGTACGAGATGTTTTTTTGTACGAGATGAGATGTTTTTGATTTTTAACCATCAAACAATGAAGCTTTATTGATTGCTCAAAGAAACAGGCAAAATCAGCACATAAAAGTAAAAACTGAAGGTTCGAAAACCTCAGAATAACAGTAACAAGTAGGTCATATAAAAAAGGAAAAAAGGTAAGTATTAACAAAAGAGATCCATGCAGATAAAATACATGAAGCGGTAATAGCCATACAACGTAAGACAGGAATACCAAATCATCCATACCCAGTAGAAACCAGCTCCCCACCCCCAACCCACTAACCAACCCCTCCTCCCCCCCCCCCCACCTCCCATCATCCCGAATATCAGTACAAGGAGAAACTATGCGTCATATTAGGGCAATGTGGGGAAGTAAGCCAAGGTTCCCATACTAAGTTAAATCTATCCACCAAGTCTTCACGGATTGCTGTCAACTTTTCATTCAACATAATGGCATTGATTCTATCTATCACCACCGAGAGAGATAGGACAGGTTGTTTCCACTGTGCTGCAACATGTATCCTTGTCGCCATTAGAATATAATGGGACAACTTAAAGACCCTAAACGGCATCCTCGATGGTTTGAGGCTCAGGAGGCAAAAGGCAGGGGTACGAGGCACCCCGACCTCCAGTATCGAGGTCAGTATGTCCAAAATCTGAATCCATAACACTGATACAGTGGGGCAACTCCACCAGGTGTGAAACATTGTACCTCTAGCCCCACAGCCCCTAAAGCACAGAGGGGAAACTGAAGGAAATAATCGATGGAGTCTAGTAGGGACCTTATAGGTACGGTGAAGTATCTTCAGAGATGTTTCCAACAGGGAGATCTGCCAACCACCCTTACTAATAGTAGTGCAGCAGTCTCTCCATTGTGAGGCAGAAAGCGTGGAGTGAATGTCCCCTTCCCACTCAATCATGTATTTTAACTTTTTATCCGGGGGAGGAGCGTTAAAGTGTGAATAAAGTATTGAGAGGAGACCTGGTGTGTTAGAGAGTATAATATATGTCTCTCAAACGAGGTAGGGATAACTGGAGAGTTACGATGAATATGTGACTTATAGAAAGAGACGATCTGACAGGCCCGGAACCTCTCCCTCGGTGGAACTTCATGTCGTAAGTACAGGGAATCTAAGGACGGCAACATTTGGCCTACTAAAAAATGATGCAGGTACCTCAATCCCTTACTCAGCCACCAGTGAAAAGAAGTAGGAATTAAGCCAGGGGGAAAAGAAGGATTGGAAAGAAAGGGCAGAAGAGGTGAAGGCACCGACTGCATACGGAACTTAAATCTCACCTGACGCCACAGAGAAAGGGCGTACAGAGTGACTTGCGCTGAGGAGGGTAGCAAGGACGCAACAGGGCACGTAGTCCACATCAATGTGGGCAGCGAATGTGGAGAGACCAGAACCCCCTCCAAGTCCACCCACCTGGGAGCCCCCACCGAAATGTTAACCTGCGCTAATTGGGCAATGCGTGCAGCATAATAATACTTCAAAAGATTGGGCACCGAAACACCCCCCTCTCTCTTATTATAGTACATAAGGGTCCTATTAATTCTTGGAGCCCGGTCAGACCAGATATATTTAAAAACTGTTTTCTGAAACGACATTAAATCCCGTTTCACAATAGGGATAGGGAGTGTCCTAAATAGATATAAAAGGCGGGGCAATATTACCATACGCACTACATTAACCCGACCTATCCAGGATATGTAGGAATAGTTCCACTTCAATAGGTCAGTCCTCAATGTCCTATATAGTGGAACGTAATTAGCCTGATACAAGGAGTCCAGGGAAGCGGTCAGTCGCACCCCCAGGTAACTGAGACCCGCAGGTGAGTCCCTATAGCCAAAATTCAAACCTATAAGGCTTTTAGCCCTATCAGGGACATTAAAGTACATCACTTCCGACTTACTATTATTGATCCGCAGGCCAGACATATGCGCAAAAGTGCCCAACACCTCTAGTAAATTAGGAAGGGACGTAAGTGGTTGGGTGATAGTTAACAAAAAGTCATCTGCAAACAGGCTGCATTTATATTCCCTATCCCCCACTCCCACACCCCTGATGTCGGAGTGTGCCCTAATTTGGGCGGCCAAGGGTTCCATTAACAGGGCAAATAAAGCCGGCGACAACGGGCATCCCTGCCTTGTCCCACGTAGTATAGTAAGGGGTGCCGGAGTGGTGGAAGGCAATTTCAGAAAAGCCTTGGGATTGGAGTACAAGTGTTGGAGGATAGTGATAAAGGGGCCCTTAAATCCATACTTAGTCAGCACTGCGAACATATATGGCCATGTAACGCTATCGAAAGCCTTTTCTATATCTAGAGCTAAGGCTAGCATGGGTGTTTGGGTAGTATTGGACCACTGAATAAGATTTACTATTTTACGGACATTATCTGGGGCCTGTCTCCCGGGGATAAATCCCACTTGGTCCGCCTGTACCAGGGAGGGTAAAAAACGATTTACACGGGCAGCCAGAATGGACGTCAGGAGTTTAGTATCAATATTCAGTAAAGTTATAGGACGGTAATTAGCAGGATGCAAATGATCCTTGTTGGGTTTCGGGATTACCGTTATGTGTGCGTCTAGAAATTCAGCTGGAATAGGATCGCAGGATCTCAGGGAATTGAACAGCGATGTCAGGGGGGGGACCAAAATGGAGGCGAACTTTTTATAATAGGCGGCCGAAAAGCCGTCAGGCCCAGGGGACTTGCCATTTTTGAGTTTTTTTATCGCATCTGAGACTTCCTCGGTGGTAAAGGGGGCATTCATGACCTCCAAAGCATCCGAGGTAAGAGTTGGGAGATGAATAGAAGATAAGCCAGATGAAATAGATAAAGGAGTAGGAGAGTTAGCAGGTGGGGCAGCATACAGCGAGGAATAGAAAGAATGGAAAGCTGAGTAAATATGATCGGGATTAGAGGTAGTCACACCAGGACGTATCTGAATGGCATGTACTTTGTTATAGGAAGAGGTGTTGCGCAGCATAGAGGCCAAGAGGCGGTCGGGCTTGTTTGCGTACCTATAGTACGTGGAATGAGTCCAACGTACCGCTCTCTCGACCTCCATGGACAACAAGGCATCTAACTGAGTCCTAGTATTCTTGACTTCTTTATACAGGTACAGAGAAGGGTCATTTTGGTGTGCTATGGTAAGGCGGAACAATTTAGCTTCCAGTGCGACCCTGGTGGCCGAGCGATCTTTCTTAACACCCGAGGCTAAGGAGATAATCCTACCTCTCATGTACGATTTATGAGCTAACCATGGCCAACAGGGCGCACTGGCAGATGAACCGTTGCGAAGAAAATATTCTGTTAAGTCAGCCTCCAAGTGGGTACGGACCCGGGTAATTGTAAGCAGAGACTCATTCAGCCGCCACCTAAAGGGAATCCCGGAGGGAGCGGCTAAATGAAAGGCCGCAACCACTAAATCATGATCCGACCACACACACGGAATATGACGTGCATATAACAAGTGGGGCAGTAACACAGCGTTGGCCAAGATCCAGTCAATGCGAGTATAGGTATGCTGGGAAGGAGAATAGTATGTGTACCCTCTACAGCGGCCATTATGCTCCCGCCAGACATCAGCTAAACAATGGTCGCTAAACAATTGTTGGACCCTCTTCTGCTGAGCCCCAGATCTACGAAGCGGGGCAGAGTGGGATCTATCCAGGTCACTATGATACACAAAGTTAAAATCCCCAGCCCAAATCAGCCAGTCGTAGGTCAGGGTCTCCAACTCAGAACACAATTTAGTGAAAAAAGAGATAGAGGCGTCAGTGGGAGCATAAGAGTTAACGAGGCAAAGTGTTTTATCATACAGCAATCCTATTAAGATAACATAACGGCTATCAGGATCCACAATCGAATGTGCTACAGTATATGGGAAAGCGTCGTGCAATAACGTCACAACCCCCCTACTTTTGGACGCATATGTGGACATATAATAACGGTGGTATGATTTATGAAGAAACTTGGGGTGAGAGGATGGGGTAAAATGGGACTCCTGCAAGCAAAGTATATCCGGATGCAGCCTAGTATATTCCCTAAATGCCTTGTTACGTTTGTGAGGGGAGTTAAAGCCCCTCACATTGTGAGACACTAGCTTACACATAGGAACATAACACACGATGCTAGATAACACGTAATCAGGAGGGGAGCAAGCGGCAGGGGCAAATAATACAATACCAGTCCAGATAGTACATCAAGAGACCATGTCAAGGATCTGACCATCAGCAAGGACCTACAACATAAAACAGCACACAAAAAAAAAGACAAACATGTCATACAAAAACCAAAACACAACAAACAGTCCTGGAAAGGAAAGACAGGTCGGAGTCGTCCGAAACCCATCATACTTCCTAGTCCCATGTCCGGGTTGTGAGGGCGCACTACTCCGGTCTGTGCACCGCCCAGTATAACAAGTCCTCGGGTCCCAGCCGGAACGAGGTATGGGAAAGTCAGTCCCGCATTAATGTAAAAGTTACCTGAGCCATGTGAATGAAAACAAATAGAAAAAATAATTCACAGGATCAGCATGAGGCAACAGTGAATCCCCGGAGAGAGGCTATTAGACTAGCCACCAGGGCCTCGGTCAAACAGTCAGGCAGGCTTCTTCGAGTTATCCTGACGGGCAACGGTGGTCCATGTACGCTGTGGACGTCTCTTCCTCTGTGGCTGTGGCGGCAAATCCACCGGCTGGATATTTTCAGATTTTAGAGCATCCAAGGCCTCTTTTATAGAGCGGACAAAATGGGTACGTCCATTAAGTCGAAAAGACAAGGAGAAGGGGAATCCCCATCTGTACTTAACTTGATGCTGGGTTAGAGCCAAGGTGATAGGCCGAAAGTCCCTGCGCCGGGCCAAGGTAGAGGGTGCTAAATCGGAGTATAGCCGAGCTGTAGGGGGCATGCCCGGCAGAGTAGGCAGGTCACGGGCTGCAAGCAAAAGAACATCCCGTATCTCCGGATAGTGCAATTTCAATATAACGTCTCTCGGGAGTTCAGCGTTCTTGGGCTTAGCGAGGGCCCTGTGGATCCTATCAAACCTCAGCATCTCAGGTTCTAATTGGGGAGCTAACTCAAAAAAAAGGGCGGTAAGTACCTTAGTCAGGTCAGTAATCGATTCCGGCAGTCCCCGCAGTCTCAGGTTCGCCCTACGCGACCTATTCTCGAGGTCCTCCAGCTTAAATTCAATGGCCGCCATCTTACTTGCCTGCTCATCAATGTCCTGTCTATCCGACTCCACCGCGTCCGCCAAGTCATCGATTTTGGATTCATTATCGGCCACCCTCTGAGTAAGTTCCTGAATTTGCGAGGAAAAAGTAGCCACAGCTTGCGATAACTCGTTGCGGAACAGGGTCTGTATGTTTCGGAACATGGCAGCAGGGGTAAGATCTTCAGGCTGTGAGAGTTCGTCGTCAGACTGATCCTCCGGCGGGAGGGAGCTGGCGGCGGCCATCTTGGATTTAGCCCCGGCCCTGAAGAGATCCGGAATTGACTGTGAAAGTCCCTGAGAAGCCGCCTGAAGTCGTCTCCTGGAGGAGCGGGGAGTAGTCATAGTATCTCCGGCGGGTGTTCCCGTGCTAAGGAGCCGTGTGTCGGCGCTGAGATCGGCGGTATAAGCACAGCCGGCACGGAGCTCACATGAGGTGCGTCTGTCTCAGTGAGCCGCGCGCATGCGTCCTCCATTTTTGATTTTTATAGGGGGGGGGGGGGGTTTAACTGTGTATGGGTGTGTATGTAGTGTTTTACTTTTTTTGTACAGTGTAGTGTAGCGTTTTTAGGGTCCATCCACAAGGGTGGGGGGGTGGGGAGTTTCCCGCTGGGAGTTTGAGCGAGAAACTCACTGTAAACCCCCGCCCGTGTGATTTTACCCTGTACATTCTTATGGCGGGGGGGTTGGGGTGAACAAACCTCCATCTTTTTCATAGAAAAAATGTGCCTCCAGCTATTGCATAACTACAACCCTCAGCATGCTGGAAGTTGTAGTTTTTGCAACAGCTGAAGGCACACTGGTTGCGAAACAGAGTTAGTTACCTAATTCAGTGTTTCACAACCAGTGTGCCTCCAGCTGTTGCATAACTACAATTCCCAGGGTGCACGGACAGCCAAAGGGCATGCTGGGAATTGTAGTTGTGCCTTCCACTGTTGTATAACAACTCCCAGCATACCCTTTTGTGCATGCTGGGAGTTGTTGCTAAGCAACAGCAGGAGCCACAGCCTTACCTCCTGCTGTTGCCTGCTCCCTCCTCATCGCCACCTCCGCTGGTCCTGGGGCCCCGATCCTACCAAAGACGCTGGGGGTCGGGGGCCCCAGGTGCCGGTGTCCACTGCCGACACCCGCTATCACCCTCCGGAATAGGGGCGGAGCAGGTGCCGTTAGTGACTCCCCCAGCAGGAGTCCTGATCTCATCGGCCGGCAACGGCCAACGAATCAGAACGATCGTGAGGTGTCACCAGTGCCACCTCACTCCTGCTGCTAAAGGTTCTGTGTCAGACAGCACCTATCACCCTTTTTTTTCAGGTTACTGGGGACCAGATTGACCCCGAATCGCCGATCTGAATTGATTGGCGATTTGCGGTGATCGCCAACATGGGGGGGGGGGGGGGGGTTCAGGACCTCCCCAGGGGTTTGCACAGGGTGTCTGCTGAATGATTTCAGCAGGCATCCCATTCCATTCTCCACCGGATTACCAGGACGTACCATGTGTACCTGTACGCCCTGTGTCCTTAACCCCTTAAGGGGTTTTTCCATTTTCGTTTTTTCCTCCTTACCTTTAAAAAATCATAACTCTTTCAATCTTTCACCTAAAAATCCATATGATGGCTTATTTTTTGCGCCACCAATTCTACTTTGTAATGATGTCAGTCATTTTACCTAAAATCTACGGCGAAACGGGAAAAAAAATCAATGTGAGACAAAATTGAAAAAAAAAACAACGCCATTTTGTAACTTTTGGGGGCTTCCGGAAAAAATCAAAACTACATGCAGGAAAATTTATACGTTTAAAATTGTCATCTTCTGACCCCTATAACTTTTAGATTTTTCTGCGTATGGGGCGGTATGAGGGCTCATTTTTTGCGCCATGATCTGAAGTTTTTAGCGGTACCATTTTTGCATTGATAGAGGACTTATTGATCTTTTCATGATATAAAAAGTGACCAAAAATGCACTATTTTGGACTTTGGAATTTTTTTTGCGCGCTCGCCATTGACCGTGCGGTTTAATTAATGATATTTTTTTTATAATTCGGATATTTCCGCACGCGGCGATACCACATATGTTTATTTTTATTTACACTTTTTTTTATGGGAAAATGGGGGTGATTCAAATTTTTTATAGGGGAGGGGTTAAATGATCTTCACTTTTTTTTTTTTTTTGCAGTTATAGCTCCCATAGGGACCTATAACACTGCACACACTGATCTTTCACATTCATCACTGGTTTCTCATAAGAAACCAGTGATCGATGATTCTGCCGCTTGACTGCTCATGCCTGGATCTCAGGCACTGAGCAGTCATTCGGCGATCGGACAGCGAGGAGGCAGGTAGGGACCCTCCAGCTGTCCTGTAAGCTGTTCGGGATGCCGCGATTTCACCGCGGCTATCCCGAACAGCTCCCTGAGCTAACCGGCATGGTTTCACTTTCATTTTAGACGTGGCGTTCAACTTTGAACGCTGCGTCTAAAGGGTTAATAGCGTGCGGCAGCGCGATCAATGCCGTGCGCTATTAGCCACGGGTCCTGGCTGTTGTTAGAGGCCGGGCCTGACCCGCCATGATGTGGGGCCACGCCGTGGCCCCACGTTATAGATCGGGAGTGGACTCGGGGCGTACAGAACAGAAATTTCTGGGCACAGGGACCACACAGGGACCCTAGCAGTTAGATCCCTGCTTAGGCGATCTGCCAGGATATTTTGTATCCCTTTAATATGGACCACAAAATCCTTGTTACTTTGGCTTCTGCCAATTAAAGATCCTTCCCTCCTCCTGAAGGAGGGACTGTATCCTACCTGTTTTTTGATGTAGAACACCGAGACCATGTTGTCTGATCTGACTCGAACTGCCTTCCCCATAAGAAGAGGTGTGAAGTATTTCAGAGCAGTATATGGCTCTCAATTCTTGTTAATTTGTAATGATAATTTGTTTTCTTTTAATCTTGGGGACTGGTGGACCTATGATATGTTAATGAGCCCAAGGAAAAATTATAATCATTAATTACAGTCATGGCTGTAAATGTTGGCACCCCTGAAGTTTTTCAAGAAAATTACCGTATATACTCGAGTATAAGCCGACCTGTATATAAGCCGAGGCCCCTAATTTCACCCCAAAATCCCAGGAAAAGTTATTGACTCGAGTATAAGCCTAGGGAGGGAAATACATCATCCCCCCTGTCATCATCCAGACCCCCGTCATTAACACCCTCATCACCCTGTCATCATCCCCCCTTCATCATCACCGCCTGTCATCATCCCCCCCTTCATCATCACCACCTGTCATCATCCCCCCCTTCATCATCACCGCCTGTCATCATCCCCCCTTCATCATCACCGTCTGTCATCATCCCCTTGTCATCATCCCACCCCCCCTTCATCATCCCCTTGTCATCATCCCACACCCCCCTTCATCATCCCCTTGTCATCATCCCACACACCCCCTTCATAATCCCCTTGTCATCATCCCACACCCCCTCTTCATCATCCCCTTATCATCATCCCACACCCCCCCCCTTCATCATCCCCTTGTCATCATCCCACACACCCCCTTCATCATCCCTCTGTCATCATCCCACACCCCCCCTTCATCATCCCCTTGTCATAATCCCACCCCCTTCATCATCCCCTTGTCATCATCCCACACCCCCCTTTCATCATTCCCCTGTCATCATCCCACCCCCCCTTCATCATCCACTTGTCATAATCCCACCCCCCCTTCATCATCCCCTTGTCATCATCCCACACCCCCCTTCATCATCCCCCTGTCATCATCACCACATGTTATCAGCCCCCCCCTTTCATCATCACCGCTTGTCAATGTCTGATACAGTGGTCTTCAACCTGCGGACCTCCAGATGTTTCAAAACTACAACTCCAAGCAAGCCCAGGCAGCCATCGGCTGTCCGGGCTTGCTGGGAGTTGTAGTTTTGAAACCTCTGGAGGTCCGCAGGTTGAAGACCACTGCAGCCTTCGACATCATCCAGCCCCCCCCCCTCTCACCCCCTTTAGTTCTGTACTCACCTCCGCTCGGCGGGACGTTAGGGTGCGCTGGTCCGGTGCTGCAGGACTGTCCGGTGGGGAGGTCGTCCGGTGGGATAGTGGTTCCGGGCTGCCATCTTCACCGGGGGGCCTCTTCTCCGTGCTTCGGGCCCGGAATAGAGGCGTTGCCTTGACAACAACGCAGAGGGACTTTGGTAATGAACGTCCCTCTGCGTCGTCATCAAGACAACGTGACTATTCCGGGGCCGGGCCCGAAGCGCGGAGAAGAGGCCCCCCGGTGAAGATGGCAGCCCGGAACCACTATCCCACTGGACGACCTCGCCACCGGACAGTCCTGCAGCACCGGACCAGCGCACCCTAACGTCCGCCGAGCGGAGGTGAGTACAGAACTAAAGGGGGTGAGGGGGGGGGGGGCTGGATGATGTCGAAGGCCGCAGTGGTCTTCAACCTGCGGACCTCCAGAGGTTTCAAAACTACAACTCCCAGCAAGCCCGGACAGTCGATGGCTGCCCGGGCTTGCTGGGAGTTGTAGTTTTGAAACATCTGGAGGTCCGCAGGTTTAAGACCACTGAGGCCGGAGAGTTCACTCGAGTATAAGCCGAGGGGGGTGTTTTCAGCTCGAAAAATCGTGCTGGAAAACTCGGCTTATACTCGAGTATATACGGTAAGCATTTCTCACAGAAAAGGATTGCATTAACACATGTTTTGCTATACACATGTTTATTCCCTTTGTGTGTATTGGAACTAAACCAAAAAAAAGGGAGGAAAAAAGGCAAATTGGACATAATGTCACACCAAACTCCAAAATCCTTCTGGGAAAACGTCTTGTGGACAGATGAGACTAAGAGAGCATTTTGGTAAAGCACATCATTCTACTGTTTACCGAAAACAGAATGAGGCCTACAAAGAAAAGAACACAGTACCTACAGTGAAATATGATGCAGGTTTAGTGATGTTTTGGGGTTGTTTTTCTGCCTCTGGCACTGGGTGCCTTGAATGTGTACAAGGCATCATGAAATCTGAGGATTACCAACGGATTTTGGGTCACCCTGTACAGCCCAGTGACAGAAAGCTGGGTTTGCGTCCGAGATCTTGGGTCTTCCAGCAGGAGAATGACCCCAAACATACATCAGAAAGCACCTAGAAATGGATGGCAACAAAGCGCTGGAGAGTTCTGAAGTGGCAGCAATGAGTACAGATCTAAATCCCATTGAACACCTGTGGAGAGATGTTAAAATTGCTGTTAGGATAAGGCGCCTTCCAAAAAGAGAGACCTGGAGCAGTTTGGAAAGGAAGAGTGGTCCAACATTCCGGCTGAGAGGTGTAAGAAGCTTATTGATGGTTATAGGAAGCCACTGATTTCAGTTATTTTTTTCCAAAGGGTGTGAAACCAAATATTAAGCTACGGGTGCCACTAATTTTGTCCAGCCCATTTTTGGAGTTTGGTGACATTATGTTCAATTTGCTTTTTTTTTTTTCCCCCTCCCTTTTTTGGTTTAGTTCCAATACACACAAAGGGAATAAACATGTGTATAGCAAAACATGTGTTTACTGCATGTCATGGCTAGCACTTCGGTCCGGCACTCTGACCAGGAGCGCTCGCCGCCTCCTTCCCACGGTGGGAAAGCGATTTGCATCGCAGGACGTGCCCGCATGCGAATTGCAGGCCGTTTGTTACCTGCTGCTGCCCGCCTCTCTGGTTCCCTGCGTGCGAGTACGCCCCTGCCTTCTCCAGATTTAAAGGGCAAGCAGACCACTTATTGTAGCCTGGTCCTTTCCATATGTGATTTAAGCCAGCTTTTCCCTGCCGAACCTTCAGTGCCCCTAGCTTGAGATTAAGCATTCCCTATTGTCTGTTTGCCTTACCCGTATATTTGACCCTTTCGCTATGTTACTTGACTACGCACCTTTGCCGCCTGCCTTGACCTTCTGCTAAGTCAGACTACTCCTCTGCCTTTGTGGTCGAGTCATATCGGGGGTAGCAACCTGGGTTTCGCCTGACGAAGCAAGCCCATTCTGCCTTGCGGCAGGCTCTGGTGAAGACCAGCGGCACCTTAGACTCCGCTCCCCGATACAGCCCGTGTCATCTGCCTCACAGGTCGGAGGATCCACATCCAGCAACGTTACACTGCAGTCCTTATCTGTGAGAAATACTTAATTTTCTTCATGTTTCTTGCCAACATTTACGGCCATGACTGTAAATACCCCCCATAAAGAAGATCACCCCCAGTCCACTGTGTTATAACAAGAACTAAAGGAAAACAAATGTTAGAAATTAACCATTCCCTTACATCCTACCAGCAGCACTGATGGGAATCTAGCAATCAGAACTTAGCACAGTTCACCCAAAGGCTAAGTATTAAAATGCACCTATAGTGGGAGATAAAGGTGGATTCAGTGCTCCAGGAGGTAAGCAAACTTCAGTGAAAGAGCTCGCAACAGCCCTGGTCGAATGGGCTCTAACAAAGTTTGGAGGATCCAGACAAAGGCTTCTCTAATACCCTCATTGATCCACTTACTGATGGTAGGTTTCGATGCATTCTGACCTTTGCCATTCCTGGCAAACAGGATAAGGATTTGTTATCCTTCCTGAAGTCTCAAGATCTATCCACATATATTTGGAGGCATCTCAATATATCCAAGATGTGAAGATGTTGTTCCCTATCGTCTATTCAGCATAACAATGATGGGATGAATCTCCGCCCCTGTGAGCTGCCTTCACGCCCCCTCCCATAGTCTTGCATAGCGGGGGCGGGGTGTGACATCACACGAGGGTGGAGTCGTGACGTCACGGTACTCCAGACTTGTGGTCGTTACGCGGCAGATTCTGAGCTGGCAGCGCGGCATGCAGCTCCCCGAGGTGGGTGCTGAATGCAAGATTACGGGGTCCCCAGCGGTGGGACCCCTGCGGTCAGACATCTTAACCCCTATCCTTTGGATAGGGGATAAGATGACTTAGGGCCAGAGTACCCCTTTAAGCTGAACTGTGTGATTAAGCTTTGATTAGCTTGCTTGTGGTGTGTTTCTCCCCTTCCTCCTTCCTTTATTCTGCTCCTAACACTCCGTAGATTTTAGAATTCTTGCAAGATGGTTTCGACAGAGGACTGTCACCAAACATTCTGAAGGTGCAGATAGCTGCCATGCCAGCTTATCTAGGACAGAGACTTTTTTGGATCCCTAAACTCCCTCGGGAGTTTTATTAAGGCCGTCACTAGGCTACGTCCAAAAATTGTTAAGCCAATTTCTACGTGGGACTTGGGCCTGGTCCTTAAACATCTGCATTTTCCCCCCTTTGAGCCTCTTCAAGATGTGGATCTCAAGTTTCTCTCTATGAAGGTCAGTTTCCTCCTACCAGTTACCACAGCAAAAAGGATTGGAGAACTTCTGGCTTTCTACTCTTCAGAGCCCCACACTTCCTTTCTACCGGATAAAGTTCTACTGAGATACTTACCAGATTTTTTGTCCAAGGTTCCATCCTTTTCTAATTGAAATCAGTTGATTTCCCTATCGAAATATGTTCCTGATGCATCGTTTGGTGAAGAGAGTCATCTTTATAATCTGGACTTAGTGAGAGCTCTTCAGATGTATATTGAAAGAACCAGTTCTTTTAGGAAGGATGAGAACTTGTTTGTTTTGTACCATGGCTCAAAGAGAAGAAAGAAGACCTCTAAGCCCACGCTGGCCCGTTGGATATGTGACTATATCCGTAATGCCTACTGTGTTGCCAACCTTGAGCCTCCTGAATTCTAGCTTTGTCCAGAGCAAGAGCTTTGTTAACTTCTAGTGCTGAGCGTGGCTCAGTTCCATTGGATCATATTTGTCAGAGTGGTTCATGGAGCACTCCTGTGACCTTCTTTAAGCATTATAAGATGGACTGTTCATCACTTGAAAATTTTTCTTTTGTAAGGTCTATTATTAATTCTGTTGACTCTTGAGCCCACCCTATATCTTGCAATGTAAATCCACATCATTGTGCTGCTGACTAGATGATATGGAAGTTAAAATTTAAGAAGTTAATTTGTTTTCCCTTAGTCTGTCAGCAGCACAAGGTTCCTCTCTTTATTTTTTGCATACTATGCATTAACTCAAGGGGTTTCTGCTAAGTGTGGACTTTTATGCCCTAGGGGGTGTGTCTTTATTTTTTCATTAAAAGTACCTGGGTCCTGCATCTCACAGGGGCGGAGATTCACCCCATCATTGTGCTGCTGACAGACTAAGGGAAAACAAATTAACTTCTTACATTTTTACGTCTTTAAAGGAGACAGCATGAGGAGCAAAGACAGGTAAGGAAATCCCTTGGTTGAGATTTATGAAAGATGGAACCTTGGGAGCAAAGGTAAGAATGAATATGTGACAGAAAAAATTTAGTGTAGGGTTCAAAGGTGAAACATGCCTGGAGCTCCCCAATCCTCTTGGCCCACATTACTGCCAGTAGAAAGTTCAACAGGTAAAGATACCTGAGTTCTGTCTCCTCCAGTGGTTAAAAGGGGGAAATGCTATACCCTTAAGAAAAGAAAAATCCTATTTCGGAATGGGCTTCAGGCTTGTAGGGCTTTTATCTCTTGGCTCCTTTCAGGAACCTCTTAATGAGGAGGTTTTGAGAAAAGGGTTTATAAAGACAGGCTAAGAAAATCCTGGACCCTAAGTGTATAAGGAAATTCATCTATTCCTGTGCTCCACTGGACAATATAGACCTTCCTGGGGTTGGGATTCTGCCTCGATTCCAAGGGTTTTCCTCCTCTCTACTCCCAGGCCTCCTGGCTGAGAGAACGCTTTGGCATTTAGAGGTTGGGGGGCTCCTGATAGCTCAGACTGCAGGTGTCTCCAGCCCTCCTTTTGCGGAAGTTAGTGGACATACCTGACTCCTAGCTGAGTGACTGTGCTGTGCCAGCGTAATTGGTTTCTTCAGGACTTCTCATCATGTGACCAGCAAAAGAGCAAGTAAGTTAGCACCCCAACCTTCTACCTCAGGGTCTTCAGGTCCTCAGGAATATAGGATTATCGGCAAGGTAATTGTCGATACTGATAATGCCCAAAATCGTGATTATCGGCCAATAATATCGGCCAAACCGATAATCTGTCAATCCATAGTTTATAAAATGGATTCTAAAGCCTGAGAGCTCTGGAAGCGTCCTCCTAAGGTAGATCTAGCGGTAGAAAGGTTCTCTAAGAAGTCCTTATTTCTGTTGCATGACTCATCCTTGCTCAAGGATGCGATGGAGAGGAAGGCTGACATTAGGCTGAAAAAGGTCTATACTAAAGTAAAGGCAAACTGCAAGGCAGCAATGGCTACGGTACCAACGCCCAGAACTCTTATGCTTAAGCTAACTCTCTTAGGACACTACAAAAGGTGTGCCTAGAGAAGAATTGTTTGATAATATCTCTGAGATGAAGAGGGCTTCAGAATTTCTGTGGCTTTTTGCTGGACTCGCTGAGTGCAAGTTCTAAGGGGTTGTCCCTCTCTAAATCTGCAAGGAGAGCAGCGTTATGGCTGAAAGAATGGGATAAAGACATCCCATCAAAAAATAATTTCTGCTCTCTGTTGTTTTAAGGTAAAAGTCTGTCCGGTCCCCAGCTGGACAAGATTATGGAGTCCCATAATCAGACCAAGGGGGTTTATTTTCTGCAAGTAGACAAGAAGTCAAAATTTTATTCATTTAGGAGGCAGTAGCAGTGAACATTACTTCTTTCTAGAAAAGCAAATCAGCATGGCAGGCAGTGCAGAATCTTGGCTGGAGGTGACTGTCAGGCAGCAGGGGCGATAAAGGAGCTATTTCAAGGAAGCAAGGACCATAACCAATGACCAAAGAGCAATAGTTCCAGTGAGGGCAAGGCTGCATTGTTTTGCCTATGCATGGAAGAAAACCATTTTAGATTCAGAAGTTCTATCAGTGGTCTACCAGGGGTAGTTCATCAAATTCATTGGTTTGAACGCAGTAAAACTACATCTACAAGGATTAGTGACAGAATGAATCAGAAACGTCGCCTTCAAAGAAGTCCCTTATCACAAAAGGAAATCTGGAGTGTACTGAAAGGGTACTGGTGCCTGGTTATCACTGTCTGACCTGAATGGATTTTACAAGAACCAGCATTTCAGGATGGACACAGGTCAGTCAAGCACTTCCTACAAGAGGGCAACATGGCTGCAACCCTGGCTTTAGCAGACGTCCATCTCCACGTGCCTACCAGAAGGTCACATTGCAAATATCTCTGAGTGGCCATCTGTTGGGGGAAGAAAATTGGTAACCTGCAATTTACCTGTCTACCATTTGGCCTTTCATCTGTGTCTAGGGTCTTCAGATGGTGGTAGTCCTAGCTGTTGTTTACGTCCTCAGGGAGTGTTCATTGTACCTTACTTGGTGCAGAGATCCTCTGCCAACATGTGCAATTTACAATCAGCACATTACAGTAACACTGGTTTGTACTGAATTATCAGAAGTCCAGGATGGAGCCAGCCAGAATCTTGAAATTATTGGGGTTCTTCCTCGATTCAATCAAGATAAAAATCTTCTTTACAGAAGACAGGTCAGGCAAGATGTTAGCCAGTGTTCAGGATCTTCTTTCCTTCAGAAAGATTTCAGTCGGGACAGGCATGAGGCTGCTGGGGCTTGTGACATCCTCTCTGGAGGCTGTTCCTTGGACCAGGGCACATGAGACTCCTCCAGACAGACACTCGATTAGTGGGATGGGCTTCATATGACTCTCGATTCTCTGTAGGTTTCGTCGATTCTCTGTTAAGCGTCCAAAAGGGACCTCAGATGGTGATTGAGCAGGGACAAGGTTGCCTGCAGGAAGGGTCTGTTTAATTCTCCCCTGTTATGTCTCATCACAGTTGCCTGCAGAATAGGCTGAAGAGCCCATCTGGGGGACCTTTTGGTCCAGAAGAGTAAGTCTCCGCTGAACAGTCGGAGCATGATCAATCTGATAGAAATGCAGGGGGTCCATCATGCCATTTGTTACCTCTGATGCCTGACCAAGGCCACATAGTCCTGGTGCAGTCCTGGCCACAGTCTATTATGTCAACAAGAAAGGGGGAACTAGGTCCCCTTTTTCAATGAAAGAAAGGAGAGCCATGATATTCTGCATGATAAGAATGTGCAAGATATCCAAGCCATATACGCTACTCAATAAAATAAAGGGAACACTTAAACAACACAATGTAACTCCAAGTCAGTGACACTTCTGTGAAATCCCACTGTCCACTCAGGAAGAACACTGATTGACAATCAATTTCACATGATGTTGTGCAAATGGAACAGACAACAGGTGGAAATTATAGGCAATTAGCAAGACACCCCAATAAAGAAGTGGTTCTGCAGGTGGTGACCACAGACCACTTTTCAGTTCCTATGCTTCCTGGCTGATGTTTTGGTCACTTGTGAATGCTGGCGGTGCTTTCACTCGAGGGGTAGCATGAGACTGAGTCTACAACCCACACAAGTGGCTCAGGTAGTGCAGCTCATCCAGGATGGCACATCAATGCGAGCTGTGGCAAGAAGGTTTGCTGTGTCTGTCAGCGTAGTGTCCAGAGCATGGAGGCGCTACCAGGAGACAGGCCAATACATCAGGAGACATGGAGGAGGCCGTAGAAGGGCAACAACCCAGCAGAAGGACCGCTACCTCCGCCTTTGTGCAAGGAGGAGCACTGCCAGAGCCCTGCAAAATGACCTCCAGCAGGCCACAAATGTGCATATGTCCACTCAAACGGTCAGAAACAGACTCCATGAGGGTGGTATGAGGTACCGACGTCCACAGGTGGGGGTGGTGTTTACAGCCCAACACCATGCAGGACGTTTGGCATTTGCCAGAGAACACCAAGCTTGTCAAATTCGCCACTGGCACCCTGTGCTTTCCACAGATGAAAGCAGGTTCACACTGAGCACGTGTGACAGAGTCTGGAGACGCCATGGAGAACGTTCTGCTGCCTGCAACATCCTCCAGCATGACCGGTTTGGCAGTTGGTCAGTTATGGTGTGGGATGGCATTTCTATGGGGGATGCACAGCCCTCCATGTGCATGCCAGAGGTAGCCTGACTGCCATTAGGTACCGTGATGAGATCCTCAGACCCCTTGTGAGACCATATGCTGGTGCAGTTGGCCCTGGGTTCCTCCTAATGCAAGACAATGCTAGACCTCATGTGGCTGGAGTGTGTCAGCAGTTCCTGCAAGAGGAAGGCATTGACGCTATGGACTGGCCGCCCGATCCCCAGACCTGAATCCGGTTGAGCACATCTGGGACGTCACGCTCCATCCACCACAGACTGTCCAAGAGTTGGCAGATGCTTTAGTCCAGGTCTGGGAGGACATCCCTCAGGAGACCATCCTCCACCTCCTCAGGAGCATGCCCAGGCGTTGTAGGGAGGTCATACAGGCACGTAGAGGCCACATACACTACTGAGCCTCATTGTGACTTGTTTTAAGGACATTACATAAAGTTGGATCAGCCTGTAGTGGGGTTTTCCACTGTGATTTTGAGTGTAACTCCATATCCAGACCTCCATGGGTTGATAAATTTGATTTCCATTGATAATTTTTGTGTGATTTTGTTGTCAGAACATTCAACTATGTAAAGACGAAAGTATTTCATACAATTAGTTCATTCATTCAGATCTAGGATGTGTTATCTTGGTGTTCCCTTTATTTCTTTGAGCAGTGTATATCAGGTCATATCAAAATAGAGTCTTCATCTGGAATCTTTTCATTGGGTCATCAAGCGATTCGGTCAGCCAGACATAGAAGCCATGGCCTCCAGGGACAACAGGAAAAACCATCTAGATTTTCTGGACAGCCTTCCCATCAGCTGGACAGACAAATAAGTCTATGTAAAAATCATGGGGTGCATCAATAGGGGCATAGATGCCCACGACAAGAAAATAATTCCACCGCTGTACAAATCACTAGTCAGACCATACATAGAATACTGTGTACAGTACTGGTCAGACCACACATAGAATACTGTGTACAGTACTGGTCAGACCACACATGGAATACTGTGTACAGTACTGGTCAGACCACACATAGAATACTGTGTACAGTACTGGTCAGACCACACATAGAATACTGTGTACAGTACTGGTCAGACCACACATAGAATACTGTGTACAGTACTGGTCAGACCACACATGGAATACTGTGTACAGTACTGGTCAGACCACACATGGAATACTGTGTACAGTACTGGTCAGACCACACATGGAATGCTGTGTACAGTACTAGTCAGACCACACATAGAATACTGTGTACAGTACTGGGCACCAGTGTACAAGAAAGATATAGTGGAGCTGGAGAGGGTTCAAAGACGGGCAACCAGGGTAATACGGGGAATGGGAGGACTACAGTACCCAGAAAGATTATCAGAATTAGGGTTATTTAGTTTAGAAAAAAGAAGGCTTAGGGGCGACCTAATAACTATGTATAAATATATCAGGGGACTGTACAGAGATCTCTCCCATGATCTATTTATACCCAGGACTGTATCTATAACAAGGGGGCATCCTCTACGTCTAGAGGAAAAAAGGTTTCTGCACCAGCACAGTGGTATAGGTGGTTTGTCGGCACTTCGTCGTAGAGGTGGTGCTCGTGGATAAGATAGTCAATAGTATAAGAAATGGATCCCAGCACTCACCAGATGATGCAATAAGTTCAGTTTTATTTGTAGGAATACATCGGCAGTGTATGCCTTCCTCTGCTGTCTAACGTTAGACAGCAGAGGAAGGCATTCACTGCCGAAACGCGTCCTGTATTTAAAGATGTATTCCTACAAATAAAACTGAACTTATTCCATCATCTGGTGAGTGCTGGGATCCATTTCTTATCCTCTACACCAGCACAGACGGGGGTTCTTTACTGTAAGAGCAGTGAGACTGTGGAACTCTCTGCCAGTGGAGGTGGTCAAGGAGAACACCACAGAATCTACTCCAGACAGCCTGGAGGATGACAGGTGAGTATTGAGAAAAAGGGACTTTTCAGAAGAAGTGGTAGACCCCCTTGTGTCAGTATTTCGATGCACACATTGGTTCAGCGTGGGCCCATATAGCAGTCTATAGGTGTTGCCATAGTACGGATAGATACGGCCATAAAACTTATCTGCCTGAACTTATATAAAATAAACAAAAATAGTTACGTGAGCCCCTCCAATTATAATAGAGATGGCGCAGCATAAATCCCACTCCAAGGGTCTCCATGGAGAGTGTGCAATACCGCAAGTGACCACTAGTTGCGCACAAGTTCCCCAATCTGCGCAATTGTACTATAGCGCAGTGTTTTTCAAACAGTGTGCCTCCAGCTGTTGCAAAACTACAACTTCCAGCATGCCCGGACAGCCCTTGGCTGTCCGGGCATGCTGGGAGTTGTAGTTTTGCAACAGCTGGAGGCACCCTAATTGGAGGCACTGGACTGAACTAAATTTCCTGCTAAATCCGTTTATAACAGAGTCAAAATAAAACGATACAGCACAGAAGAGGTTAACCGATGACACCGGTCTCACGTTGCTCTTTTAACCGTCGCCATTTTCCCGGAGACCAAACTGACTTTCCATGAGGTGCCTACGGTTCCTAGCTAGGGACAGTTCAAAAAAAAAATGATATCAAAGCGTTCTTCAGTCACGTGATCGTACGCGGCGCTCTGTGGAAGGGGACGTGTGCTCTGACGTCATCACTGGGCGACACTCCTCAAACACGTGAGGGAGTAAGAGAGCGAGGAGCAGGGCTGCGGGTCACAGGTACGGGCAGGATGAGGCTTCTTCTCCGGTGTGTTCGCCTATAGGTTACCGTATAGAGGCGGCTCTACGTCACTTGTTTCATAGTGGGGGGTCCTGGGTTAGAGGCGTCATTATCACGTGTCATAGCAGTGTTTCCTAACCGTTCTGCCTCCAGCTGTTGCAAAACTACAACTCCCAGCATGCCCGGACAGCCTTCGGCTGTCCGGGCATGATGGGTGTTGTAGTTTTGCAACAGCTGGAGACACACTGGTTGAAAAACACTGTCCTGTAGTCACATCCCTATATGGCGGTGTTCCCAAACCAGAGGCTCTATAGCTGTTGCTTAACTACAATTCCCAACATGTCTTTGGTTGTCTGGGCATGATGGAAGTTGTTGTTTTGCAGCAGATGGAGACCCACAGGTTGAGGTACACTACTGTATAGAGATGTCCTGTATAAAACTCCAGAGCTGCACTCACTATTCTGCTGGTGAGGTCACTGTGTACATACATTACTTATCCTGTACTGATCCTGAGTTATATCCTGTATTCTACCCCAGAGCTGTACTCACTATTCTGCTGGTGAGGTCACTGTGTACATACATTACATTACTTATCCTGTACTGATCCTGAGTTATATCCTGTATTATACTCCAGAGCTGTACTCACTATTCTGCTGGTGGGGTCACTGTGTACATACATTACATTACTTATCCTGTACTGATCCTGAGTTATATCCTGTATTATACTCCAGAGCTGTACTCACTATTCTGCTGGTGAGGTCACTGTGTACATACATTACATTACTTATCCTGTACTGATCCTGAGTTATATCCTGTATTATACTCCAGAGCTGTACTCACTATTCTGCTGGTGGGGTCACTGTGTACATACATTACATTACTTATTCTGTACTGATCCTGAGTTATATCCTGTATTCTACCCCAGAGCTGTACTCACTATTCTGCTGGTGAGGTCACTGTGTACATACATTACATTACTTATCCTGTACTGATCCCGAGTTATATCCTGTATTATACCCCAGAGCTGTACTCACTATTCTGCTGGTGAGATCACTGTGTACATACATTACATTACTTATCCTGTACTGATCCTGAGTTATATCCTGTATTATACCCCAGAGCTGTACTCACTATTCTGCTGGTGGGGTCACTGTGTACATACATTACATTACTTATCCTGTACTGATCCTGATTTATATCCTGTATTATACCCCAGAGCTGTACTCACTATTCTGCTGGTGAGGTCACTGTGTACATACATTACATTACTTATCCTGTACTGATCCTGAGTTATATCCTGTATTATACCCCAGAGCTGTACTCACTATTCTGCTGGTGGGGTCACTGTGTACATACATTACATTACTTATACTGTACTGATCCCGAGTTATATCCTGTATTATACTCCCGAGCTGTACTCACTATTCTGCTGGTGAGGTCACTGTGTACATACATTACATTACTTATCCTGTACTGATCCTGAGTTATATCCTGTATTATACTCCAGAGCTGTACTCACTATTCTGCTGGTGGGGTCACTGTGTACATACATTACATTACTTATCCTGTACTGATCCTGAGTTATATCCTGTATTATACTCCCGAGCTGTACTCACTATTCTGCTGGTGGGGTCACTGTGTACATACATTACATTACTTATCCTGTACTGATCCTGAGTTATATCCTGTATTATACCCCAGAGCTGTACTCACTATTCTGCTGGTGAGGTCACTGTGTACATACATTACATTACTTATCCTGTACTGATCCTGAGTTATATCCTGTATTATACTCCAGAGCTGTACTCACTATTCGGCTGGTGAGGTCACTGTGTACATACATTACATTACTTATCCTGTACTGATCCTGAGTTATATCCTGTATTATACTGCAGAGCTGTACTCGCTATTCTGCTGGTGAGGTCACTGTGTACATACATTACATTACTTATCCTGTACTGATCCTGACCTTAGATTTACTCTTCTTATAGTCTCTTTGAACATCTCTGCTGTGTCCCTGAAAATACATCATGGGTAGGAAATTAGACCCCCTAAAGAAAGTGGCCCGGGGACCCGGACGGAAAGCGAAAAAACAACCAGGAGCTGAAAACGAACTGAGCAAAATCCTGAGTGATGGTGAGTGTCGTAGTCTTCCTACCTATATATATGAAAAATAATTACCATATTTTTCGCCGTATAAGACGCACTTTTTCTTCCCCAAAACTGGGGGGGAAAAGTCGGTGCGTCTTATACGGCGAATACACACCTATGGCGGCGGTCCCTGCGGCCATCAACGGCCGGGACCCGCGGCTAATACAGGACATCACCGATCGCGCTGATTCCCTGTATTAACCCTTCAGACGCTGCGATCAAAGCTGACCGCCGCATCTATAACAAATGTAAAAGCTTCCCGACAGCTCATTCGGGCTGATCGGAACTATCGCGATAAAATTGCGATGTCCAGATCAGCTAGGACGCGAGCGGAGACACCCCTTACCTTGCTCTGTCGTGTCCAATCAGCGTTTGATTGCTCCAAGCCTGAGCTACAGGCTTGAGCAATTGAGCCCCTATTACTCTTTAGAGGCCTGTGGAAAATGAAAGAAGCAATCTGATTGGTTGCTATGGGCAACTGCACTACTCTTCCTCTGCACGGGTTTTGATAAATCTCCCCCTTAGTGATGGCAGCAGTATACAGATAGATCTGAAAAGGGTCTCAGAGCTAGGAGGACGGATCTAATAGGTGATGTCCTCCTGTAGTTCACAGGAAGTCCGAAACCAGGTCCTGGAGCAAAGTAACTTTTTTTCAGTCAGACTAGTGATCACATGACCAAGTTAAGTTAATGTAAAGCATATATGCAGCTGTTTTGAAATAAAACAGATGGCGCCGTAGGAGTAGTGATTGGGAGTGCGCATAATATGGGCAAATAACATGGAGTGCTTCTTTAAAGGGGTATGTACATGTAGCAATGTGTCATATATGGTGACATCTTCTTCCTTATCATCCCCGGGAGACATTCCTACCAGCAACAATAGTGAAGATATAAAGTTTGAAAGGTGTCCCCTGCCAGCTTGCCACCACGCCCCCTCCCAGAGACTTGCATTCAGGGGGCGTGGTGTGACATAACGAGGGGTGTGGCCATGACGTCATGGCAGCCCGCACCCAGCATTCTAAACGAATGCCGGGTGCTGCACAGAGATTCTGGGGGTCCCAGCTGTGGACCCCCCACAATCAAACATCTTTTCGCCTATCCTTTGGCTTGGTGATAAGATGTCTAGGGACGGAGTACCCCTTTAATCTGCCTACACATCCCAACTGAGCACGTGCAGCTCTGAAACCTATGTCACTAGGTACTTTACAACTTCAGCATTCGCTGCCATTAACCCCTTAACGATGCAGGACGTATATTTACATCCTGCGCCGGCTCCCGCGATATGAAGCGGGATCGCGCCGCGATCCCGCATCATATCGCGTCGGTCCCGGCCCTCATCAACGACCGGGACCGGCGGCTAATACCACACATCGCCGATCGCGGCGATGTGTGGTATTAACCCTTTAGAAGCGGCGGTCAAAGCTCGGTGAAATCGCGGCGTCCCGAACAGCTGACAGGACACCGGGAGGGTCCTTACCTGCCTCCTCAGTGTCCGATCGGCGAATGACTGCTCCGTGCCTGAGATCCAGGCAGGAGCAGTCAAGCGCCGATAACACTGATCACAGGCTTGTTAATACACGCCAGTGATCAGGATGAGAGATCAGTGTGTGCAGTGTTATAGGTCCCTATGTTAATAAAGGTCATTTAACCCCTTCCCTAATAAAAGTTTGAATCACCCCCCTTTTCCCATAAAAAAAATAAAACGGTGTAAATAAAAATAAACATATGTGGTATCGCCGCGTGCGCAAATGTCCGAACTATAAAAATATATCATTAATTAAGCCGTACGGTCAATGGCGAACGTGCAAAAAAATTCCAAAGTCCAAAAAAGCGTATTTTGGTCACTTTTTATACCATTAAAAATGAATAAAAAGGGATCAAAAAGTCCGATCAAAACAAAAATCATACCGATAAAAACTTCAGATCACGGCTCAAAAAAAGATCCCTCATACAGCCCTGTACGTGGAAAAATAAAAAAGTTATAGGGGTCAGAAGATGCCATTTTTAAATGTATAAATTTTCCTGCATGTAGTTATTTTTTCCAGAAGTGCGACAAAATCAAACCTATATAAGTAGGGGATCATTTTAACCGTATGGACCTACAGAATAATGATAAGGTGTAAGTTTTACCGAAAGATGCACTGCGTAGAAATGGAAGCCCCCAAAAGTTACAAAATGGCGTTTTTTCTTCGATTTTGTCGCACAATTATTTTTTTTTCCGTTTCGCTGTGCATTTTTGGGTAAAATGACTAATGTCACTGCAAAGTAGAATTGGTGGCGCAAAAAATAAGCCATAATATGGATTTTTAGGTGGAAAATTGAAAGGGTTATTATTTTTAAAAGGTAAGGAGGAAAAAACGAAAGTGCAAAAACGGAAAAACCCTGAGTCCTTAAGGGGTTAAAGGGGTATTCCAGACAAAACCTTTTTTTTTATATATATATATATATATATATATATATATATATATCAACTGGCTCCGGAAAGTTAAACAGATCTGTAAATTACTTCTATTAAAAAATCTTAATCCTTCCAATAGTTATTAGCTTCTGAAGTTTTCGGTCTAACTGCTCAATGATGATGTCACGCCCCGGGAGCTGTGCATGATGGGAGAATATCCCCATAGGAACTGCACAGCTCCCGGGACGTGAGTCATCAGAGAGCAGTTAGACAGAAAACAACAACTCAACTTCAGAAGCTAATAACTATTGGAAGGATTAAGATTTTTAAATAGAAGTAATTTACAAATCTGTTTAACTTTCCTGAGCCAGTTGATATATAAAAAAAAATTTTTTTCCTGGAATACCCCTTTAACCCCTTAACGACGCAGGACGTATATTTACGTCCTGCGCCGGCTCCCGCGATATGAAGCGGGATCGCGCCGCGATCCCGCATCATATCGCGTGGGTCCCAGCGCTAATCAACGGCCGGGACCCGCGGCTAATACCACACATCGCCGATCGCGGCGATGTGCGGTATTAACCCTTTAGAAGCGGCGGTCAAAGCTGACCGCCGCTTCTAAAGTGAAACTGAAAGTATCCCGGCTGCTCAGTCGGGCTGTTCGGGACCGCCACGGTGAAATCGCGGCGTCCCGAACAGCTGATCGGACACCGGGAGGGCTCTTATCGGTGTCCGATCGACGAATGACTGCTCCGTGCCTGAGATCCAGGCAGGAGCAGTCAAGCGCCGATAACACTGATCACAGGCGTGTTAATACACGCCTGTGATCAGGATGAGAGATCAGTGTGTGCAGTGTTATAGGTCCCTATGGGACCTATAACACTGCAAAAAAAAAGTAAAAAAAAAGTGTTAATAAAGGTCATTTAACCCCTTCCCTAATAAAAGTTTGAATCACCCCCCTTTTCCCATAAGAAAAATAAAACAGTGTAAAAAAAAATAAAAATAAACATATGTGGTATTGCCGCGTGCGTAAATGTCCGAACTATAAAAATATATCATTAATTAAGCCGTACGGTCAATGGCGTACGCGCAAAAAAATTCCAAAGTCCAAAAAAGCGTATTTTCGTAACTTTTTATAACATTAAAAAATGAATAAAAAGTGATCAAAAAGTCAGATCAAAACAAAAATCATACCAATAAAAACTTCAGATCACGGCGCAAAAAATGAGTCCTCATACCGCCCTGTACGTGGAAAAATAAAGTTATAGGGGTCAGAAGATGACATTTTTAAATGTATAAATTTTCCTGCATGTAGTTATGATTTTTTCCAGAAGTGCGACAAAATCAAACCTATATAAGTAGGGTATCATTTTAACCGTATGGACCTACAGAATAATGATAAGGTGTAATTTTTACCGAAATATGCACTGCGTAGAAACGGAAGCCCCCAAAGGTTACAAAATGGCGTTTTTTTTTTCGATTTTGTCGCACAATGATTTTTTTTTTCGTTTCGCCGTGCATTTTTGGGTAAAATGACTAATGTCACTGCAAAGTAGAATTGGCGACGCAAAAAATAAGCCATAATATGGATTTTTAGGTGGAAAATTGAAAGGGTTATGATTTTTTAAAGGTAAGGAGGAAAAAACGAAAGTGCAAAAAACGGAAAAACCCTGAGTCCTTAAGGGGTTAATGTAGTAATCTCTGTCTACTGATAGCTTTTTTTATTTATTTTTATTTTTTTTTATAACAGAGACTGAAGTAAAACGCCTGTCCAGCCGCAGCAGAAAGAGGTGAGGATCCTGCTGTGTGTGACCTTCTTGTTGTTGTTTTAGTCCTTTCTTTTTTCTTTTTCATTTTTCACCTTCTTTGTTTCTCTCAGGGCATTAAAGAGGAGACAAGTGGAAGAACAGAAGACAACACCTAGTAAACCAGAAGCAAAGCAAAATGGTGAGAAGTGAAGACTCCTCCTAAGTTATGTAGCGCACTCGGCTCAAACATATTATCACCGCTTACATCTTATTGTTTCATTAGGTGACGCAAAAGCTGCCCAGAGAGGGAAGACAAAGCTGTCAGGGTTCAGTGATGAGAATGCAGAGTGGCTGAAACCTGTCAAGAGGCCAAGGAAGGAGGAAGATGAGGAGGAGATGGAGGAAGGTGACATTGATCAAGACATGGACAGCGGAGATGAGGAGCCTGGAAATCTAAAAGGAGAAGAGGAGGAAGAAGCCGAGGAGAACGGAGACGATGAACCTGCTGAAGGGCTGGACCTTTCTGACAGTGATGATCTGCAGGATGACTATGGAGCGTCCTCAGAGGATGAGGAGGAGGAGGGTGGTGAGGAGGATGATGATAATGAAGAGGAAGATGATGATGATGATAATGAAGAGGAGGATGATGATGATGAAGATGAAGATGATAATGATGTAGGTCTATCAGCATTCTTGTACCCAATACCCAAATTACTGCTTTTGTTTTGTTTATTTAACATACGTTCACTCTGATTTGTCTTCTTGTTTTAGCTTCTTCCAATTGAGAAGGCCGCTGTAAAACAGAAGAAAAAGAGTAAAAGGTAAAAATATGGAAAATTACAGTAAAACTTTTGTCTGCTGCTCTAAAGTTAATCACCGCCCTCTTGTTTCTCCTCTTTAGTGATGTCCCTGGCCCTTCCTCCTCCCCCTCCTCCTCTATAGTGATGCCCCTGGCCCTTCCTTCTCCCCCTCCTCCTCTATAGTGATGCCCCTGGCCCTTCCTTCTCTTCCTCCTCCTCTATAGTGATGCCTCTGTCCCTTCCTCCTCCTCTATAGTGATGCCCCTGGCCCTTCCTTCCCCCCCTCCTCCTCTATAGTGATGCCCCTGGCCCTTCCTTCTCCCCCTCCTCCTCTATAGTGATGCCCCTGGCCCTTCCTCCTCCCCCTCCTCCTCTATAGTGATGCCCCTCGCCCTTCCTTCTCCCCCTCCTCCTCTATAGTGATGCCCCTGGCCCTTCCTTCTCCCCCTCCTCCTCTATAGTGATGCCCCTGGCCCTTCCTTCTCCCCCTCCTCCTCTATAGTGATGCCCCTGGCCCTTCCTTCTCCCCCTCCTCCTCTATAGTGATGCCCCTGGCCCTTCCTTATCCTCCTCCTCCATAGTGATGCCCCTGGCCCTTCCTTCTCTTCCTCTATAGTGATGCCCCTGTCCCCTTCCTTCTCTTCCTCTATAGTGATGCCCCTGTCCCCTTCCTTCTCTTCCTCTATAGTGATGCCCCTGGCCCTTCCTTCTCCTCCTCCTCCTCTATAGTGTGATGCCTCTGGCCCTTCCTTCTCCTCCTCTATAGTGATGCCCCTGGCCCTTCCTTCTCCTCCCCCTCCTCTATAGTGATGCCTCTGGCCCTTCCTCCTCCTCTATAGTGATGCCTCTGGCCCTTCCTCCTCCTCTATAGTGATGCCCCTGGCCCTTCCTTCTCCTCCTCCTCCTCCTCTATAGTGATGCCTCTGGCCCTTCCTCCTCCTCTATAGTGATGCCCCTGGCCCTTCCTTCTCTTCCTCTATAGTGATGCCCCTGGCCCTTCCTTCTCCTCCTCCTCCTCTATAGTGATGCCCCTGGCCCTTCCTTCTCCCCCTCCAGCTACATAATGTTGCTCCCTGTCTTATTTTTCACACTATGTCTTACCCCTTCACCTAATAACATGGTTCTCCATGTGCAGTGCGCTCCTATGTCTTCACTACAGGTGTCTTACTCCTGACTTCTTAATTTACTCCTCACATCCTCTGTTACTGTTCATGAAACCATCATGTTTACATATCAGTCTCCTTTTACACAGAGAGAAGGAGGCCGAGGGTGAATCAGACATTAAGCTGAATTTGGACGGTGAAGAACATTTTACCCTACCAACCGCAGAAGAAATGGACAACCAGCGTATCCTTGTTTGTGATGGTCTTCGTGCCTGGGTGTAGCCTAAAATGGGCAATCTGTATTAGTGTAAAGAGGGGGAACCTTATTTATTTAGAAACATTCATTCCCCCAGTCCATTACTGTTCACAGATCTCATACGCGTAAGCCTATGCCAGTGTTTCCCAACCAGGGTGCCACCAGCTGTTGCAAAACTACAATTCCCAACATGCCCGGACAGCCTTCGGCTGTCCGGGCATGCTGGGAGTTGTAGTTTTGCAACAGCTGGAGGCGCCCTGGTTAGGAAACACTGGCCTAAGCATAGTCCTTGCCATGTTTGCCTCCTTACATCACTGTTCAGTCTCCGCGAACCTTGACCTCACCAGTGTGCAGGAACGCATTAAGGATATTGTAGCTGTTTTACTAGATTTTGGCAATCGTGGAGGACAGCATTCAAGACAGGAATATATTTCTGTGCTCCGCCGGGATCTGGCCACCTACTACAGCTATGGCGACTACATGATCGAGATGCTCAGTGACCTGTTCCCAGTGTCAGAGGTGAAGACTGCTATTGAGATTTATATGAAAATACTGAATGATGTACAAGGTGATGTCCGTCACACAGTCTGTTCTAATCTGACCATTACTTCATCTCTCTTCCCTCCTCTGAAGTTGGTTGACTTTCTGGAGTCCTGTGAGGTTCAACGTCCAGTAACAATCAGAACCAACACTTTAAAGACCAGAAGACGGGACTTGGCACAGGTATCTATTCAACATTTGTCTGTTCATACTATATGGCTCATCTTCTGTCTGTTATGTATTATTTTGTATACCCAGGGAAAGGTCCACTATAATACCGCCTTCAATGTACAAGAATAAAACTACAATAATACTGCCTCCTATGTACAAGTGTATAACTACTATAATACTATCTCCTATATACATGAATATAACTACTATAATACTGCTCCTATATACATGAATATAACTACTATAATACTGCTCCTATATACAAGAATATAACTACTATAATACTATCTCCTATATACAAGAATATAACTACTGTAATACTGCTCCTATATACAAGAATATAACTACTATAATACTGCTCCTATATACAAGAATATAACTACTATAATACTGCCCCTATATACAAGAATATAACTACTATAATACTGCTCCTATATACAAGAATATAACTACTATAATACTACCTCCTATATACAAGAATATAACTACTATAATACTGCTCCTATATACAAGAATATAACTACCGTATATACTCGAGTATAAGCCGACCCGAGTATAAGCCGAGACCCCTAATTTCAATCCAAAATCCCAGGAAAAGTTATTGACTCGAGTATAAGCCTAGGGTGGGAAATACCTCATCCCCCCCCTGTCATCATCCAGACCCGTCATTAACATCCTCATCATCATCCCCTTGTCATCATCCCACACATCCCCCCTTCATCATCCCCTTATCATCCCACACATCCCCCTTCATCATCCCCTTGTCATCATCCCACACATCCCCCCTTCATCATCCCCTTATCATCCCGCACATCCCCTTATCATCCCGCACATCCCCCCTTCATCATCCCCTTATCATCCCACACATCCCCTTATCATCCCGCACATCCCCCCTTCATCATCCCCTTATCATCCCACACATCCCCCCTTCATCATCCCCTTGTAATCATCCCACACCCCCCCCCTTCATCATCCCCACCCCCCTTCATCATCCCCACACCCCCCCTTCATCATCCTCTTCTCATCATTCGCCCTCAGTGGTCTTCAACCTGCGGACCTCCAGAGGTTTCAAAACTACAACTCCCAGCAAGCCCGGGCAGCCATCGGCTGTCCGGGCTTGCTGGGAGTTGTAGTTTTGAAACCTCCGGAGGTCCGCAGGTTGAAGACCACTGCGGCCTTCAACATCATCCAGCCCCCCTCTCACCCCCTTTAGTTCTGAGTACTCACCTCCACTCGGCGCTGGTCCGGTCCTGCAGGGCTGTCCGGTGAGGAGGTGGTCCGGTGAGGAGGTGGTCCGGGCTGCTATCTTCACCGGGGGCGCCTCTTCTCCGCGCTTCCGGCCCGGAATAGAGGCGTTGCCTTGACAATGACGCAGAAGTACGTTGGCAATGAACGCACCTCTGCGTCGTTGTCATGGCAACGTGACTATTCTGAGGCCGGGCCCGAAGCGCTTAGAAGAGGCCTCCCCGGTGAAGATAGCAGCCCGGAACCACTATCCCACCGGACCACCTCCTCACCGGACAGTCCTGCAGGACCGGACCAGCGCCGAGCGGAGGTGAGTACTCAGAACTAAAGGGGGTGAGAGGGGGCTGGATGATGTTGAAGGCCGCAGTGGTCTTCAACCTGCGGACCTCCGGAGGTTTCAAAACTACAACTCCCAGCAAGCCCGGACAGCCGATGGCTGCCCGGGCTTGCTGGGAGTTGTAGTTTTGAAACCTCTGGAGGTCCGCAGGTTGAAGACCACTGCGGGTGGGGGAGTTCACTCGAGTATAAGCCGAGGGGGGTGTTTTCAGCACGAAAAATCGTGCTGAAAAACTCGGCTTATACTCAAGTATATACGGTACTATAAAACTGCCCCTATATACAAGAGTATATCTAATATAATACTGCCTCCTATATACAATAATATAACTACTATAATACTATCTCCTATATACAAGAATATAACTACTATAATACTGCTCCTATGTACATTAATATAACTACTATAATACTGCTCCTATATACAAGAATATAACTACTATAATACTGCTCCTATATACAAGAATATAACTACTATACTACTGCTCCTATGTACAAGAATATTACTACTATAATACTGCCTCCTATGTACAAGAATATAACTACTATAATACTGCTCCTATATACAAGAATATAACTACTATAATACTGCTCCTATATACAAGAATATAACTACTATAATACTGCTCCTATATACAAGAATATAACTACTATAATAATGCTCCTATATACAAGAATATAACTACTATACTACTGCTCCTATGTACAAGAATATTACTACTATAATACTGCCTCCTATGTACAAGAATATAACTACTATAATACTGCTCCTATATACAAGAATATAACTACTATACTACTGCTCCTATGTACAAGAATATTACTACTATAATACTGCCTCCTATATACAAGAATATTACTACTATAATACTGCCTCCTATATACAAGAATATAACTACTATACTACTGCTCCTATGTACAAGAATATTACTACTATAATACTGTCTCCTATATACAAGAATATAACTACTATTACCTTTGTTCTTCCTTTCTTCAGGCTCTTATCAACCGTGGAGTCAATCTGGATCCATTGGGCAAGTGGTCTAAGACAGGGCTGGTCATTTATGATTCCTCTGTACCCGTGGGTAAGTTGGCATAGAAGGGGTATGAGGCCTGGCAGAACCCTGTTCTCTGTATAGTCCTGGCATTGATGTGTGTTCTCCTTCCAGGTGCCACCCCTGAGTATCTGGCTGGACATTACATGCTACAGGGAGGCTCCAGTTTCTTACCTGTCATTGCTTTGGCGCCTCAAGAAAATGAGCGGGTCCTGGACATGTGCTGTGCCCCTGGCGGGAAGACCAGTTATATGGGTGCGTACGGATGAAGCTCAATGATTCTCAAGCTGAATTCCTTTTATGTACGGTCCCTTCTGGATGATGACATTTGTCTTTTATTCATAGCTCAACTGATGAAGAACACGGGGGTCATTGTAGCCAACGACATGAACGCCGATCGGCTCCGCAGCGTGGTGGGAAACCTGCACAGACTGGGAGTCACAAACTGTATCATTAGTAATTATGATGGTCGGCAGCTCTCCGGGGTGAGAACTCACAGAAGATGTCACATTATTCTTAAGCTGACCATAGACTTGAGGGTTTCTTTTCGAGTTATCTTAAAGGGGTACTCCGCTGCTCAGCATTTGGAACAAATTGTTCCGTACGCTGGAGTCGGCGCCGGGAGCTTGTGACGTGGTATCCCCACCCCCTCATGATGTCACGCCCCGCCCCCTCAATGTAAGTCTATGGGAGGGGGCGTGACGGCAGTCACGCCCCCTCCCATAGACTTACATTGAGGGGGCGGGGCGTGACATCATGAGGGGGTGGGATACCACGTCACAAGCTCCCGCCTCCAGCGTTCGGAACAGTTTGTTCCAAACACTGAGCAGCAGAGTACCCCTTTAACCCCTTAAGGATCAAGCGTTTTTCCTTTTCTGCACTTTCGTTTTTTTTTTCCTCCTCCTTACCTTTTAAAAAATCATAACCCTTTCAATTTGGCACCTAAAAATCCATGTTATTATGCTTATTTTTTGCACCACCAATTCTACTTCGTAATGACATCAGTCATTTTACCCAAAACTCTACGGTGAAATGGAAAAGAAAAATCATTGTGCGACAAAATGGAAGAAAAAAACACCTTTTTTGTAACTTTTGAAAGCTTCTGTTTCTATGCAGTAAATTTTTCGGTAAAAATAACACCTTATCTTTATTCTGTAGGTCCATACGGTTAAAATGATACCCTACTTATATAGGTTTGATTTTATATTACTTAAAAAAAAAATCATAACTACATGCAGGAAAATTTATATGTTTAAAAATGTCATCTTCTGACCCCTATAACTTTTTTAATTTTCCGCATATGGGGCGGTATGAGGGCTCATTTTTTGCGCCGTGATCTGAAGTTTTTATCGGTGCCATTTTTGTTTTGATCGCTTTTTATTCTTTTTTTTTTTTTTTTTTATGGTATAAAAGGTGACCAAAAATACGCTATTTTGGACTTTGGAATTTTCTTGCGTGTACCTTATTGACCGTGCGGTTTAATTTACAATAAATATTTTATAGTTTGGACTTTTACGCACGCGGCGATACCACATATGTTTTTATTTACACAGTTTTCTTTTGTTTTATGGGAAAAGGGGGGTTATTCAAACTTTTATTAGGGAAGGGGTTAAATCATCATTATTATTATTTTTTTTTTTCAGTGTTCTAGCTCCCATAGGGGACTATAACATGCAGTACATTGATTCAATACACTGATCACTGCTATTGCATTGCAATGCAATGATCAGTGTTATCAGCGGTCGATTGCTCAAGCCTGGATTTCAGGCTTGTAGCAATCAATCGCCGATCAGACGCGCAGGAGACAGGTAAGGCACCCTCCTGCTGCGTTCTAGCTGATCGGGATGCTCTAGCTGATCGGGACATGGCGATTTTTATCGCGGTGGCCACGATCAGCCCGACTGAGCTGCCAGGAAGCTTTCACTTTAGACGCGGCGATCAACTTTGATCGCCGCGTCTAAAGCGTTAATGCCAGACATCTGCCTGAACGGCGATGTCTGGCATCAGCAGCCAGGACCATTTGGGTGTGATCCGAGCTCCGCTCCTGAGCTCTCTTCATAACCCTTCCGTGCCGCAGCGCCGTTTAGAAATGGCGTTTTGCGGCAAGGGATTAATCTTTTGTATTATTTGTGATATCTTTATTGATATTGTTAATATTAATATCTACATCATCCCCCTTTATCAGGTTCTTGGAGGATTTGACCGGGTGCTGCTGGATGCTCCGTGCAGTGGAACTGGAATCATCAGCAAAGATCCGGTTGTGAAAACGAACAAGGTGGGTGAGGTAGAGGGCACGTGCAGGGCAAGGGAAGTGGGACGCAATGCCTGAAATGTTCATGTTGTCAGTGTAGGACTGATATAGAAAGACTAGGATGTAAGTCAGTATCTCCCAACCAATGTGCCTCCAGCTGTTGCTAAACTATAACTTCCAGTATGCTAGGAGTTGTAGTTTATCTACAGCTGGAGGAACAATGGTTGGGAGATATTGATGTTAATACTTGTGTATCCAACCTGACCTCCTTGTGTATCCAACCAGACCTCCAGATGTTGCAAAACTACAACTCCCAGCATGCCCGGACAGCCAACGGCTGTCCGGGCATGCTGGGAGTTGTAGTTTTGCAACATCTGGAGGTCTGCAAGTTGAAGACCACTGACATAGACTATAGGTCACTACTAGAGATGAGCAAACTTACAGTAAATTCGATTCGTCACGAACTTCTCAGCTCGGCAGTTGATGACTTTTAATGCATAAATTAGTTCGGCTTTCAGGTGCTCCCGTGGGCTGGAAAAGGTGGATACAGTCCTAGGGAGACTCTTTCCTAGGACTGTATCCACCTTTTCCAGCCCACCGGAGCACCGGAAAGCTGAACTAATTTATGCAGCCGCCGAGCCGAGAAGTTCGTGACGAATCGAATTTACTGTAAGTTCGCTCATCTCTAGTCACTACATAGAATGCCCTATTTACCCCCTAACTTGTATTTGCAGAATACACAGGACATCCAGCGATGCGCACACATACAGAAGGAGCTGATCCTAAGTGCCATTGACTCTTTAGATGCCCAGTCTTCAAGTGGTGGATTCCTGGTCTATTGCACCTGCTCAATCACAGTAAGTGTCTCGCTGAGGTTAAGTCTTAAAGGGGTTAACAAGTAGGGTTATACGTGTCTGAATAGTGGGGGTTCTACTGCCGTATTATGAGAACGGGGTCACGTGTCGCCCTTGTGTGGGTCAAGTGGTAATCGAGCGGATGTGCGGTCACGCCATTTACTTTCAATGAGAGATGCTAGACCGCCGCTCCGTTCAAACGGGCACTTTGAACTCCCATTCACATAATTGTTGCTGGTCCCATCATGGGATAGAAGCTGTCGGCTGATTGGTCGTTCAGCCTGGTGGAAGACTGGTCTTTTGGCTTCTCTTGAATAGAGCCGTGTTGCAACGCTGTATCATAGTGGTCCCCAACACCGGCCAACTTCAATGGGATTCTGCTGTCACATTCCCAAAATGTAAAGGGAAACTGAAAGCTGGTTTACCCTTACTAAACCCGATATAATGAGTTATAGTGTGGGGGAACAGCTGCAAAATGAGGGGTCACTAAGTTTAACATGTCCTGGAAAACCCCTACTCTGGTGGGAGCAATTTGTAGTGGCTCCAGAAAGTTATACAGATTTGTAAATTACTTTTATTTAAATAAAAATCTTAAACCTTCCAGCACTTATCAGCTGCTGTATGCTACAGAGTTGTTCTTTTCGGTCTGACCACAGTGCTCTCTGCTGACACCTCTGTTAGTGTCAGGAACTGTCCAGAGCAGGAGAGTTTTGCTATGGGGATTTGCTCCTTCTCTGGACAGTTCCTGACACGGCCAGAGGTGTCAGCAGAGAGCACTGTGGGCAGACAGAAAAGCACTACACAACTTCCTCTGGAGCATACGGCAGCTGATAAGTACTGGAAGGGTTAGGATTTTTTAATAGAAGTTAGAAATCTGTTTAACTTTCTGGCATTGAGAAAAAAAAAAAATAATATTCCACCGGAGTACCCCTTTAAGAGCTCATTCACACAGCAAAATATCCGGCTGGACATTCTGTGTGCACAAGGCGCTGACTGATTCATGTGGCGCTAGGACTGCTTGGAAATGAGCGGTCTTCATAGACGGCAATGCATTTCCCGACAGATTTCGCTGAAAGAATAAACATGTGAGTCTGGAATCTGTATTTCCGCTGCAGAATTTTTCGCCTGGGGAAACAACGGAATTTCCAAGCTGAACCTTTTCAGTGGATTTTATGCTTATAAATTCTGCCGTGTGACTGGCGCCTTAGTCTCCCCGTGTAGTGTCCCTTGTTTGACTCTTTAGGGGACACTGACTTTGCTTCCCTTGATACTTTTACGCTTTGTGCCTACAGGTGGAGGAGAACGAGTGTGTGGTGGATTACGCCCTGAAGAAGAGAAACGTTAAACTTGTACCAACAGGTCTGGACTTTGGTAAAGAAGGATTCGTGAGGTGAGGAACCTGCTGGGATCTTTTGTAAGGCCCGCAGCAGACATCCCTGTTCTCTTCTGTCCTCTACTACACTTTGCATGTAAAGACAAAAGGGGAGATATAGTAAAACATGTGCATAGAAAACGTTGACCAGTTGCCCGTAGCAACCAGTTAGGTCGCTGCTTTTATATTTCTTTTAAAAAATGAAAGAAGTGGTCTGGTTACCATGGGCAACTGCACCGTTCCTCCTCTGCACAGATTTTGATAATCCCCCCCATGACTATACAGTGATCCCTCAACATACGATGGTAATTCGTTCCAAATGAACCATCGTTAGTTGAAACCATCGTATGTTGAGGGATCCGTGCAATGATAAGTATAGGAAGTTATACTCACCTGTCCCCGCCTCTCCGGACTGTCACCGCTGCCCTGGATGTCGCCCTCCATCGCTTTCGCCGTGTCCCCGCCGCTCCGGACCGTCACTGCTGGCTGGGATCATCGCCGTCATGATGTCACTACGCATGCTGCTCCTATTGGATGACGGGACGGCGTGCGCGGCGACGTCATGACGACGAAGGAGGGGATCCTGAATAGGATGGTCCGGAGTGCCGGGGACAGGTGAGAGATCATCACCGCAGCACACGGGGCACCGTAATCGGCTATCCGGTGACAGCTGAAGCAGTCTGCGCTGCCAGATAGCCGTTTATGCGATGGCCCCGACATACAAAAGCATCGTATGTTGATGCTGCCTCTGAGAAGCCATCGTATGTGGAAATAATCGTATGTCGGGGCCATCGTAGGTCGGGGGGTCACTGTATATTGCATTTAAAAAAAAAAAATGCCCAAACTAGTTTTCAGAGGATGTTGACCCCAGGATTTTCTAGTAATATATTTCTTCTTCCTTAGATTCAAGGAGAGGCGATTCCATCAGTCTCTACGCCTGACGCGCAGATTTTACCCGCACACTCACAACATGGACGGGTTCTTTATCGCCAAATTTCGCAAATTTTCAAACACCATCCCGTCTACTAAAGAAGGTGAGCAACATGGCTGTACTTGCATCTTATCACTGAGAGAGGGGCACTGAGGCCACTGTCTTAGGAGAGTAGTTATTAGTGCTGCTGTGGTACTGCAACTCCCAGCCATGACTATTAGTTATGCTGATAGGGGTTAAGAGGGGTACTCCGGTGAAAACCTTTTTTCTTTTAAATCAACTGGTGGCAGAAAGTTAAACATATTTGTAAATTACTTCTATTAAATAATCTTAATCCTTCCAATACTTATTAGCTGCTGAATGCTACAGAGGAAATTCCTTTCTTTTTGGAACACTGATGACATCACGAGCACAGTGCTCTCTGCTGACATCTCTGTCCATTTTAGCAACCATGTATAGCAGATGTATGCTAAGGGCAGCATGGTGGCTCAGTGGTTGGCACTGCTGCCTTGCAGTGCTGGGGACTTGGGTTCAAATCCCACTAAGGACAACAATAAAGAAAGTGTTATTATTATTTTAATAATGTCAGCAGAGAGAACTGTGCTCGTGATGTCATCAAAGAGCATTCCAAAAAGAAAAGAATTTCCTCTGTAGTATTCAGCAGCTAATAAGTACAGGAAGGATTAAGATTTTTTAATAGAAGTTATTTACAAATATGTTTAACTTTCTGCCACCAGTTGATTTTAAAGAAAAAAGGTTTTCACCGGAGTACGCCTTTAAAGTTTTGCACATGATGGCCCAGGCCAGTGGTCTCAAACTGTGTCCCTCCAGATGTTGCAAAACCTCAACTCCCAGCATGCCCGGACAGCCGTTGGCTGTCCGGGCATGCTGGGAGTTGAAGTTTTGCAACATCTGGAGGGACACAGTTTAAGACCACTGTCCTGGACTAAGGCTAGGTCTGATACCCCTGGTAGCCCATCAATTCTCAGAATGCATAGAATGTGCCGCAGTACCAGACATAGCCACATGGGCAGCGCTGTGTCTGTTAGTGCAGCTTTTTAGTTCCATCCTCCCAGTCAATGGGACAACCGGAAATCTAAATAATAATAATAAAAATGATGATAATAATAATGAAAATAATAATAGAAATGATGATGATGATGATGATAAAAATTATAAAAGTAATGATAAAAATTATAATAAAAATAATTTTAAAAAATGCTACTTTTCTAGTAAACATTGTATTTCAGTTCTTTAGCAATTGAACTGATCCGTGTTTGCTGTCATTGGATGGAAACCTTTCCCACAATCAGAGGCTGAAAAGCTGTCCTGATCCAGTCCTGTGTACACAGCTGCAAACTGTAATGAAACCAGTTAAAGGGGGTACTCCGCTGCGTCGTTCCTAACACTTGGAGCGGGTGGCGGAGGTTGTGACATCACACCATGCCCCCTCAATGCAAGTCTATGGGAGGGGGTGTGACTGCCACCACCGCCCCCTCCTATAGACTTTCATTGGGGGGGGGGGGGGGGGGGGCGTGGCATGATTTTATAAGGGGTGTGGCAGTGACATCACGACCCCACCACCCGCATCCAGCATTGTAAACTAATGTCTGGTGCTGCACAGAGATTGCGTCCCAGCTTAGATACCCCTATGATTAGACATCTTATCCCGAATCCTATGGATAGGAGATAAGATGTCTAGGGGCGGAGTACCCCTTTAACAGAACTATTCCTATTCACTCACTACAAGCACAGATTTTGAAAATAGCGAGCAACTGAAACAAAAGGGATTAATAGGAAGTTGAAGTATGTTTCAGTATAGCAATGTTTCCCAACCAGGGTGCCTCCAGCTGTTACAAAACTACAACTCTCACGTGCATGCATGCTGGGAGTTGTAGTTTTGCAACAGCTGGAGGCACCCTGGTTGGGAAACACTGCAGTATACAAGACCAATTTCTTATCCTATTCATCTGTTCTTTGTTACATCTCCTACCCTCATAGCTGAGTGACAACCGCATTAGAGCTACAGACTTCTAGCTTTGGTTGTCACCCAGCTTTGCCAGGCATTGATGTATCACCTGGACAGAAAAGGATTTCCCACACCCCACCAGTAAAGAATGTGTTCACGATTCGTTCTCCAGATTGCAGATGAAGTGTTCTATAATTTTCTATGTAATCCTATTCTCTCCAAGGGAAAGAAGAATCCGGTGCTGATCAGACAGAACAAAATGCCGCAGAGAAGAAAGAAACGGGACAGAAGGAAGCGAGCCCCAAACCTGCAAACCAAAAACAGAAGGGGCAGAACACACCGCTGCCTTCCAAACCAGGGAAGAACACACCGCTGCCTTCCAAACCAGGGCAGAAGACACCACCCCCTTCCAAACCAGGCCAGAAGGCACCTCCCCCTTCCAAACCAGGGCAGAAGGCACCTCCCCCTTCCAAACCAGGGCAGAAGGCACCTCGCCCTTCCAAACCAGGGCAGAAGACACCTCGCCCTTCCAATCCAGGGCAGAAGACACCTCGCCCTTCCAAACCAGGGCAGAAGACACCACCTCCCTCCAATCCAGGGCAGAAGACACCACCCCCCTCCAATCCAGGGCAGAAAACACCCCCCTCCAAACCAGGGCAATCCACACCTAAAACAAAGGAACAGAAGCGTCTCAAGTATAAGAAAAATCAAAAGTTGTTCCAAAAGAAACAGAAGCTTCTATTAAAGAAGAAGAAAGAGAAAAAGAAGAGTAAATAGTATCGTGACTTCTCCCAGACCACAACCACCATCTCCAGTTCTGCGCTGGTCCCTGATCAGTCATCCTCCAACTCTGTCCATCTAGAAGAGACACATGTTGGACGCTTTGAATGGGCGCCATCTATACGAAGTGTTCTGTACACGAGGACGCTCTGGGATCAAGAGACGCTCTGCAAGAGGCTTGGACTGTCCAGGGCGGATGAGATGCTCTGCAGGCATGTTCTCCGTGCCACAGGCTGTCTGCTGAGACTGTCATTTGTGACTTGTTTTACCATAAATTGAATACAAACCAAGAATTGTGTGTGGTGTAAATGTCATTTTCCTCTGATAGTGATTGTGGGCAGCGCCTGGGCCAATACCAGGAAGTATTACTTTACTGAGAGAGTAGTCTGTACATGGAATAGCCTTCCTGCAGAAGTGGTCGCTACAAAGTGAGGAAGTTTAAGCATGCATGGGATAGGCATAAGGCTATCCTCCATATAAGATAGGGATAGTTATAAGGCTATCCTTCATATAAGATAGGGATAGGCATAAGGCTATCCTTCATATAAGATAGAGATAGGTATAAGGCTATTCTTCATATAAGATAGAGATAGGTATAAGGCTATTCTTCATATAAGATAGGGATAAGCATAAGGCTATCCTTCATATAAGATAGGGATAGACATAAGGCTATCCTTCATATAAGATAGAGATAGGTATAAGGCTATCCTTCATATAAGATAGGGATAGGTATAAGGCTATCCTTCATATAAGATAGGGATAGACATAAGGCTATCCTTCATATAAGATAGGGATAGGTATAAGGCTATCCTTCATATAAGATGGGGATAGGTATAAGGCTATCCTTCATATAAGATAGGGACAGGCATAAGGCTATCCATATAAGATAGGGATAGGCATAAGGCTATTCTTCATATAAGATAGGGATAGGTATAAGGCTATCCTTCATATAAGATAGGCATAAGGCTATTCTTCATATAAGATAGGGACAGGCATAAGGCTATCCTTCATATAAGATAGGCATAAGGCTATCCTTCATATAAGATAGGGATAGGTATAAGGCTCTTCTTCATATAAGATAGGGATAGGTATAAGGCTATCCTTCATATAAGATAGGCATAAGGCTATTCTTCATATAAGATAGGGACAGGCATAAGGCTATCCTTCATATAAGATAGGGACAGGCATAAGGCTATCCTTCATATAAGATAGGGATAGGTATAAGGCTATCCTTCATAGAAGATAGGGATAGGTATAAGGCTATCCTTCATATAAGATAGGTATAAGGCTATCCTTCATATAAGATGGGGATAGGTATAAGGCTATCCTTCATATAAGATAGGGATAGGTATAAGGCTATCCTTCATATAAGATAGGTATAAGGCTATCCTTCATATAAGATAGGGATAGGTATAAGGCTCTTCTTCATATAAGATGGGGATAGGTATAAGGCTATCCTTCATATAAGATGGGGATAGGTATAAGGCTATCCTTCATATAAGATAGGGATAGGTATAAGGCTCTTCTTCATATAAGATGGGGATAGGTATAAGGCTATCCTTCATATAAGATAGGGATAGGTATAAGGCTCTTCTTCATATAAGATGGGGATAGGTATAAGGCTATCCTTCATATAAGATAGGGATAGGTATAAGGCTATCCTTCATATAAGATAGGTATAAGGCTATCCTACATATAAGATAGGCATAAGGCTATTCTTCATATAAGATAGGGACAGGCATAAGGCTACCCTTCATATAAGATAGGGACAGGCATAAGGCTATCCTTCATATAAGATGGGGATAGGTATAAGGCTATCCTTCATATAAGATAGGGACAGGCATAAGGCTATCCATATAAGATAGGGATAGGCATAAGGCTATTCTTCATATAAGATAGGGATAGGTATAAGGCTCTTCTTCATATAAGATAGGGATAGGTATAAGGCTATCCTTCATATAAGATAGGGATAGGTATAAGGCTATCCTTCATATAAGATAGGCATAAGGCTATCCTTCATATAAGATAGGGATAGGTATAAGGCTATCCTTCATATAAGATAGGGATAGGCATAAGGCTATCCTTCATAGAAGATAGGGATAGGTATAAGGCTATCCTTCATATAAGATAGGGATAGGCATAAGGCTATCCTTCATATAAGATGGGGATAGGTATAAGGCTATCCTTCATATAAGATAGGGATAGGTATAAGGCTCTTCTTCATATAAGATAGCGATAGGTATAAGGCTATCCTTCATATAAATTAGGGATAGACATAAGGCTATCCTTCATATAAGATAGGGATAGGCATAAGGCTATCCTTCATATAAGATAGGGATAGGTATAAGGCTATCCTTCATATAAGATAGGGATAGGCATAAGGCTATCCTTCATAGAAGATAGGGATAGGTATAAGGCTATCCTTCATATAAGATAGGGATAGGCATAAGGCTATCCTTCATATAAGATGGGGAAAGGTATAAGGCTATCCTTCATATAAGATAGGGATAGGTATAAGGCTATTCTTCATATAAGATAGGTATAAGGCTATCCTTCATATAAGATAGGGATAGGTATATGGTTATCCTTCATATAAGATAGGGATAGGTATAAGGCTATCCTTCATATAAGATAGGGAAAGGTATATGGTTATCCTTCATATAAGATAGGGATAGGTATAAGGCTATCCTTCATATAAGATAGGGATAGGTATATGGTTATCCTTCATATAAGATAGGGATAGGTATAAGGCTATTCTTCATATAAGATAGGGATAGGTATAAGGCTATCCTTCATATAAGATAGGGATAGGTATAAGGCTATTCTTCATATAAGATAGAGATAGGTATAAGGCTATCCTTCATATAAGATAGGGATAGGTATATGGTTATCCTTCATATAAGATAGGGATAGGTATAAGGCTATCCTTCATATAAGATAGAGATAGGCATAAGGCTATCCTTCATATAAATTAGGGATAGACATAAGGCTATCCTTCATATAAGATAGGGATAGGCATAAGGCTATCCTTCATATAAGATAGGGATAGGTATAAGGCTATCCTTCATAGAAGATAGGGATAGGTATAAGGCTATCCTTCATATAGGAATAAGGCTATCCTTCATATAAGATAGGGATAGGTATATGGTTATCCTTCATATAAGATAGGGATAGGTATAAGGCTATCCTTCATATAAGATAGAGATAGGCATAAGGCTATCCTTCATATAAATTAGGGATAGACATAAGGCTATCCTTCATATAAGATAGGGATAGGCATAAGGCTATCCTTCATATAAGATAGGGATATGTATAAGGCTATCCTTCATATAAGATAGGGATAGGCATAAGGCTATCCTTCATATAAGATATGGCCAGGGACTGTTCATAGTAGTCAGATTATTGGGCAGACTAGATGGGCCGGATGGTTCTTATCTGTCGCCACATTCTACATTTCTAAGGGGGATCAGTCAGTAGAGCAGTTTTTGGCTATTCTCACAGCTGCTGGTTATAAGATTTGCTTCATATTTTATAGCTCCAAGTTTATTGTGTTCTTGGCATCTGCTGAAAAGGACTTTGAGAGGTTTTTCTGCATGTCGGCTGCCTTCAGCCAATCAGAATCACCGTGGATGATCTCAGTAATGCTGATTGGCTGAGAGAACCTGACAGGGCCGTCCTTATCACAGTGCTCCTCCCCCTGTCCTGTTCAGCTGGATACCGAGCGCTCTCTACAGAAGTTATACTAAAAAATGGACTGTTTTTAATGGGAAGAAAACAATATTCTAATATTCTAGTCCAGTGTTTCCCAACCAGTGTGCCTTCAGCTGTTGCAAAACTACAACTCCCAGCATGCCCGGACAGACGAAGGCTCTGGTTTATTATCTAGGTCAGTGTTTCCCAAACAGGGTGCCTCCAGCTGTTGCAAGACTACAACTCCCAGCATTCCTGGACAGACGAAGGCTTATTATCTAGGTCAGTGTTTCCCAAACAGGGTGCCTCCAGCTGTTGCTAAACTACAACTCCCAGCATACCCGGACAGCCTTCGGCTGTCCGGGCATGCTGGGAGTTGTAGTTTTGCAACAGCTGGAGGCACACTAGTTGGGAAATACTGACCTAGATAATAAACCAGAGCCTTCGTCTGTCCAGGAATGCTGGGAGTTGTAGTCTTGCAACAGCTGAAGGCACACTGGTTGGGAAACACTGACCTAGATAATAAACCAGAGCCTTCGTCTGTCCGGGCATGCTGGGAGTTGTAGTTTTGCAACAGCTGAAGGCACACTGGTTGGGAAACACTGACCTAGATAATAAAACAGAGCCTTTGGGCATGCTGGGGATTGTAGTTTTGAAACAGCTGGAGGCCCCCTGGTCGAGAAACACTGCTGTAGTTCATTGTCCAAAGTGGCATTCAAGATGGAGATTTCAACTTCTGGAGAAGAACTACAAGCTCCAGCCAAATTATCAAGTGGGTGCAGTGAAGAATTGAAGGAAGAAAGAAGACTTTATATATTCTTGACGATGGAGGACACATGTATGATGTTTTAGAATAGTTTTAAGTATGTTTTTTTTTTTTTTTTTTAATCCGAAATCTTTTGGGCACATGACTTTTTTATGTTTTATGTCTTGATACTGGTATCAGCACCGACACAGACATTTTGCACAAGTACTTGTATTCGTGCCAATGTCCCTGATACCTGCAGACCATAGAAAAAAAACCTTTCATTTTCCGTCAGCTGCCGTGCTGAGGCCTCTTAAAGGGGTACTCCGCTGTTGTCACACCCCTCCCATAGACTTGCGTTGAGGGGGCGGGGCTATGACGTCACGAGCTCCGGCTCCAGCTTTCGGAACGGTTTGTTCCAAACATTGAGCAGCAGAGTACCCCTTTAAATATTTGCTCCATTATTTTTTTTTCCGTTTCGCCGTAGATTTTTGGGAAAGTGACTGATGTCATTACAAAGTAGAATTGGTGGTGCAAAAAATAAGCCATAATATGGAATTTTAGGTGCAAAATTGAAAGGGTTATGATTTTTAAAAGGTAAGGAGGAAAAAACGAAAGTACTAAAACAGAAAAACCCTCCGTCCCCAAGGGGTTAAAGGGGTACTCTGCTGGCCAGCGTTCGGAACTAAATGTTTCGAACGCTGTTTTCACACTGTGGAGGTCGGCCACACCCCTTGTGACTTTATAGTCACGCCCCCTTAATGCAAGTCTATATGAGGACTCCCATAGACTTGCATTGAGGGGGCGTGGCCGAAAACAGCATTCGGAACATTTAGTTCCAAACGCTGGCCAGCGGAGTACCCCTTTAAACCTAATAGGAGGATTCCCTACTTGCCTGTCTTCTTGGGGCTGCTACCTAACAGAGGGGATTCCCTACATAACACCGAAATTTGTGACCTTTGGAGAAGAGTCGCACATGATAAATTAACAACCACTGCAAAGTCAAAGGGCAAAAAAGTGAGCAAGTTTGGTAAAAAAAAAAAAGTCTCATAAAGTCACAAAACCACTGATTCACCAAATTTGTGCCTTTTTTTAATTTTTTTTTTTTTTTTTTTTTTACACAACAAAAGATGTGAAAAATGTTTGACAGCAATTGTATTATTGGTCATTCGTATCCGTAGGTACTTGGAAAAAAAAAAATAAACATACTCTGATACTCTTAACGACGTACGACATATATTTACATCCTGCGCCGGCTCCAGCGATGTAACGCGGAGTCACGTGGTGACCCTGCGTCATATCGGGTCGGTCCCAGCGGCCATCAACGGCCGGGACCCGCGGCTAATACTGGACATCACCGATCGCGGTGATGCCCGGTATTAACCCTTCAGACGCGGCGATCAAAGTTGACCACTGTGTCGGTAGTGAAACCAAAAGCATCCCGGAAGCTCAGTCGGGCTGTTCGGGACCGCCGCGGTGAAATCACTGCGTCCCGAACAGATTGCAGGACTGTATTCCTACCTGCCTCCTGCATGTCCGATCGCCGAATGACTGCTCTGTGCCTGAGATCCAGGCAGGAGCAGTCAAGCTCCGATTACACTGATCAATGCCAAGCTATTGCATGGCAGTGAACAGTGTAAGAGATCAGTGTATGCAATGTTATAGTCCTCTATGGGGACTGAAAATAAAGTGTTAATAAATGTGATTTTAACCCCCTCCCTAATAAAAGTCAGAATCACCCCCCTTTTCCCATAAAAAAATAAATAAAATGAGTCCTCATACCGCCCCATATGTGGGGAAAAAAAGTTATAGGGGTCAGAAGATGACAATTTTAAACATACAAATTTTCCTGCATGTAGTTATGATTTTTTCCAGAAGTGCGACAAAATCAAACCTATATAAGTAGGGGATCATTTTAATCGTATGGACCTACAGAATAAAGATAAGGTGTCATTTTTACCGAAAAATGTACTACGTAGAAACGGAAGCCCCCAAAAGTTACAAAATTGTGTTTTTTGTTCAATTTTGTCGCACAATGATTTATTTTTCCATTTCACCATAGACTTTTGGGTAAAATGACTAATGTCCCTGCAAAGTAAAATTGGTGGTGCAAAAAATAAGCCATCATATGGATTTTTAGGTGGAAAATTTAAAGAGTTATGATTTTTAAAAGGTAAGGAGGAAAAAACGAAAATGCAAAAACTGAAAAACGCTGAGTCCTTAAGGGGTTAAAAAAAATGGCATTGGGACATATATAGTAATGTAGTTGTCAGCATTCATCACTGCTGCTAAGGCTGCATTCACACCTCATTTTTGCTATACAGTTCCCGTATCAGGTTTTTGATGAAAAACGGATTCCTCAAAACCGGACTAAACTGTATCAAAACGTGTGTACAAATTATAACCCGTATACGGTTTGAAAAATGATGTCCGGTTTTGGGTACGGGTAAAAAAAACTGACAAAACGGTATAAGACGCAAAACGGTTTACAATGTTAAGTCAATGCAGACGGTTTTCTATACGGTTCCGTACGGTTTTTAACTTGAAACCATATACAGGAACTGTATTGCAAAAAAACGTGGTGTGAATGCACCCAAAAACTGTGACCCATAAGGGGGCGCCCTACCACAAAGCATCATGGGCCTCCCGGAAACCCTTCCCCCAGTACTATGTTTGGGTGCTGTGGGTATTGTTTTTTGGAGGTTTTTTTTTTTTAGGTCAGAAGGGTCTAGTTCTATTGTTACATGTTTAGAGTCTGTATAGCGGACAGAAGTCTCGCGGCTCCCTGGTGTCATAGATATAGACGCCTGCTGGATGCAGACCGGGGGTGTAATGGCAGCTGTCTCTACCCTCATGTATGGAAGTCAACAGCTGTGCCTGAAACTGGAGATTGTGGAATTCTAGGCTGCTGTCATGGTACGACAGGAGGTGCTCCAAGTAGACCAAATCACTTGAACCATGACCATGAGACCGGCCATCAATGTTTGCTTAGTGGGGTCTGACCTTAGGGACCCCCAGCGATCCGCACAATGAAGGGGCAGCACTGCTTGTAGGACGGGACACGCTGCAGCCTCCTGTAGAAACAATGAATGGGACAGAACCGCAGGTCTTTTTATTGCTTTAAAGGACAACTGCAACCAAAAAACACTTATCCCCTATCCCCCCGCAGTCTCCTGAAAAGGGCCCCGCAATAGTGCTCAGTATCGACCTGAGAGGTCAACGGTTACGCCCCCTCCCCATAAAGTTCTATGGGAGAGGCGGGGAAACAGGAACGCTGCCTCCCCGCCTCTCCTATAGAACTACATAAAGGAGGCGTGTCAGCCGCAACGTCATGCTGCAGCCGGCACGCCTCTTGTACGGGAGAGCCGCGGCTCCGTGCAGGAGATCGCGGGGGGTCCTATCAGTCGGACCCCCCCACGATCAAACACCTATCCCCTATCCTGTGGATAGGGGATAAGTGTTTTTTGGCCACATATTTCCTTTAAACCCCAACCATCAATGTTACAATTCCTTTAACCCCTTAAGGACCAGGCCATTTTATACCTTAAGGACCGGAGCGTTTTTTGCAATTCTGACCACTGTCACTTTAAACATTAATAACTCTGGAATGCTTTTAGTTATCATTCTGATTCCGAGATTGTTTTTTCGTGACATATTCTACTTTAACTTAGTGGTAAAATTTTATGGTAACTTGCATCCTTTCTTGGTGAAAAATCCCAAAATTTGATGAAAAAAATGAAAATTTTGCATTTTTCTAACTTTGAAGCTCTCTGCCTGTAAGGAAAATGGATATTCAAAATATATTTTTTTTGGGTTCACATATACAATATGTCTACTTTATGTTTGCATTATAAAATTTATGAGTTTTTACTTTTGGAAGACATCAGAGGGCTTCAAAGTTCAGTAGCAATTTTGAAATTTTTCACAAAATTTTCAAACTCACTATTTTTCAGGGACCAGTTCAGTTTTGAAGTGGATTTGAAGGGTCTTCATATTAGAAATACCCCATAAAAGACCCCATTATAAAAACTACACCCCCTAAAGTATTCAAAAAAGCATTCAGTAAGTGTATTAACCCTTTAGGTGTTTCACAGGAATAGCAGCAAAGTGAAGGAGAAAATTCAAAATCTTCATTTTTTACACTCGCATGTTCTTGTAGACCCAATTTTTGAATTTTTGCAAGGGATAAAAAGGAGAAAATTTTTACTTGTATTTGAAACCCAATTTCTCTCGAGTAAGCACATACCTCATATGTCTATGTAAAGTGTTCGGTGGGCGCAGTAGAGGGCTCAGAAGGGAAGGAGCGACAAATGGTTTTTGGGGGGCATGCCGCATTTAGGAAGCCCCTATGGTGCCAGGACAGCAAAAAAAAACACATGGCATACCATTTTGGAAACTAGACCCCTCAGGGAACGTAACAAGGGGTAAAGTGAACCTTAATACCCTACAGGTGATTCACGACTTTTGCATATGTAAAAAAAATATATATTTTTTTTACCTAAAATGCTTGGTTTCCCAAAAATTTTACATTTTTAAAAAGGGTAATAGCAGAAAATACCCCCCAAAATTTGAAGCCCAATTTCTCCCGATACAGAAAACACCTCGCATGGGGGTGAAAAGTGCTCTGCTGGTGCACTACAGGTCTCAGAAGAGAAGGAGTCACATTTGGCTTTTTGAAAGCAAATTTTGCTCTGGGGGCATGCCGCATTTAGGAAGCCCCTATGGTGCCAGAACCGCAAAATAACCCCCACATGGCATACCATTTTGGAAACTAGACCCCTCGGGGAACGTAACAAGGGGTAACGTGAACCTTAATGCCCTACAGCTGTTTCACGACTTTTGCATATGTAAAAAAAAAAAATTTTTTTACCTAAAATGCTTGTTTTCCCAAAATGTTTACATTTTTAAAAAGGGTAATAGCGGAAAATACCCCCCAAAATTTGAAGCCCAATTTCTCCCGATTCAGAAAACACCCCATATGGGGGTGAAAAGTGCTCTGCTGGCGCACTACAGGTCTCAGAAGAGAAGGAGTCACATTTGGCTTTTTGAAAGCGAATTTTGCTCTGGGGGCATGCCGCATTTAGGAAGCCCCTATGGTGCCAGGACAGCAAAAAAAAAAACACATGGCATACCATTTTGGAAACTAGACCCCTCGGGGAACGTAACAAGGGGTAATTTAAACCTTAATACCCTACAGGTGTTTCACGACTTTTGCATATGTAAAAAAATATATATATTTTTTACCTAAAATGCTTGTTTTCCCAAAAATTTTACATTTTTTAAAAGGGTAATAGCAGAAAATACCCCCCAAAATTTGAAGCCCAATTTCTCCCGAGTACGGCGATACCCCATATGTGGCCCTAAACTGTTGCCTTGAAATACGACAGGGCTCCAAAGTGAGAGCGCCATGCGCATTTGAGGCCTAAATTAGGGACTTGCATAGGGGTGGACATAGGGGTATTCTACGCCAGTGATTCCCAAACTTGGTGCCTCCAGCTGTTGTAAAACTCCCAGCATGCCTGGACAATCAACGGCTATCTGGCAATACTGGGAGTAGTTGTTTTGCTACAGCTGGAGGCTCCGTTTTGGAAACAGTGGCGTACCAGACGTTTTTCATTTTTATTAGGGAGGGGAGTTGTATAGGGGTATGTGTATATGTAGTGTTTTTTACTTTTTATTTTATTTTGTGTTAGTGTAGTGTAGTGTTTTTAGGGTACAGTCACACGGGCGGGGGGTTCACAGTAGTTTCTCGCTGGCAGTTTGAGCTGCGGCAGAAATTTTGCCGCACCTCAAACTTGCAGCCAGATACTTACTGTAATCCTCCGCCCATGTGAGTGTACCCTGTACGTTCACATTGGGGGGGGAACATCCAGCTGTTGCAAAACTACAACTCCCAGCATGTACGGTCTATCAGTGCATGCTGGGAGTTGTAGTTTTGCAACAGCTGGAGGCACACTGGTTGTGAAACACCGAGTTTGGTAACAAACTCAGTGTTTTGCAACCAGTGTGCCTTCAGCTGTTGCAAAAGCTACAACCCCCAGCATGTACGGACAGCGGAAGGGCATGCTGGGTCTTGTAGTTATGCAACAGCTGGAGGCATACTACTTTGGCTGGGGATGCTGGGGATTGTAATTATGCAACAGCTGGAGACACACTGGTTTGCTACTTAACTCAGTGTGCCTTCAGCTGTTGCAAAACTACAACTCTCAGCAGTCACCGACAGCCAACGGGCATGCTGGGAGTTGTAGTTATGCAACCACCAGATGCACCACTACAACTCCCAGCATGCACTTTAGCTGATTGTGCAAGCTGGGAGTTGTAGTTACACAACAGCTGAAGGTACACTTTTCCATAGAAAGAATGTGCCTCCAGCTGTTGCAAAACTACAAGTCCCAGCATGCCCATAAGGGCATGCTGGGAGTTGTGGTGGTCTGCCTCCTGCTGTTGCATAACTACAGCTCCCAGCATGCCCTTTTTGCATGCTGGGAGCTGTTGCTAAGCAACAGCAGGAGGCTGTCACTCACCTCCAACGATCCAGCCGCACAGGTCAGTCCCTCGTCGTCTCCGCCGCCGCCGCTGCTCCTGGGGCCCCGATCCCAACAGGGGCGCCGGGGATCGGGGTCCCCAGCACCCGGGGTGCACGTCCCGCACCCGCTCACGTCCTCCAGAAGAGGGGTGGAGCGGGTTGCGGGAGTGACACCCGCAGCAGGCGCCCTGATTGGTCGGCCGGTAATCCGGCCGACGAATCAGGGCGATCGTGAGGTGGCACCAGTGCCACCTCACCCCTGCTGCCTCTGGCTGTTCGGGGCCGTCGGAGACGGCCCCGAACAGCCTGTAATTCCGGGTCACCGGGTCACTGGAGACCCGATTGACCCGGAATCCGCCGCAGATCGCTGGACTGAATTGTCCAGCGATCTGCGGCCATCGCCGACATGGGGGGTCATAATGACCCCCCTGGGCGATATGCCCCGATGCCTGCAGAACGATTTCAGCAGGCATCGGGGACCGGCTCCGCTCCAGATGGTTGCGGGGGGCCGGTAAAACACATGACGTTCTCATACGTCATGTGTCCTTAAGGACTCGGAAATGGAGACGTATGAGAACGTCATGTGTCCTTAAGGGGTTAAGGAGTTTTTTGTCCTTCAGCTTAAGAGTCATTTATGTAAAAATCAATGGAAGGAAATTATCTTTTAAATGTTATTTTGCTCTTAGCCCCTGCTTCGCCGGCCCCTTTTAAAGAGTACCTATCGTGATCTAAACTCTTCCTAATCCCCCCCCCATCTGTCCCTGACTCTCACTGACACTATCCCCGTGTTTCTTTACATTCAAAACCCCCTCTTTCTACCTGATTTATTGTCTTCTTGGCTGCTCATTCAGCCGTCCTAGTGTGAGGGAGGAAGGGGGCGTGGCCCAGCATAGAGGCTATGAACACAGCAGCCTGCAGCTCTGAATCTTCTCCTCTCTATTTACAACTGCATGTGCAGAAAGAAGAAAGATCGGAGCTCAGATAGTAAAATGAATGAGGGCATGCAGTAAGGCAGAGTCAGGAGTATGCCCTGCTGTGCTATGAGCACAGTGCTGGCTCCTGCCTGTCAATCAGAAAACTGTGCTGAGCTTGTCTGTGTCCCGGCTGCAGTCTGAGATTTAGGACTCCAGCATGAGTCTGAAATCTATAAAAAGGGCTTGCGGCCAGGACTGGTAAGGAGACCCCTAGTGGTCATTTTTTCAAAGTGGAAAATTAAATAGAAAGAAGCATAATTTTTAATAACATGCAATTGGAAAGTTATTCTGCATACATTAATCTATAATATATCAAAAGTTTTTTTTAATGAAATGTACCCTTAAAATATATATTTGTAGAACTCTAGGGGGGGGGGGGGGAAATTTATCAAACAATTTTGACTGGTTTTTCCTGTCTAAAATAGTCTCTCAGAAATTCGCAGTCTATATTCGTGCGACTTCTTTGCGACTTTTGGTATAGAGGATTTTAAGTTCACCGCAGCATTAGTAGTCTATAATAGATCTAAAAATGCAGTGGTCCGGAATTTATCAATTTCTATTTATCAATTCTTCGCAGCAAAGTCGCATTGTGCGAAAATACGCCGAAATGTCAGACCATGTTGAAGCAGGCGGAAATAAAATCGAAACTAAAGTCTGTGCGCGTAATGCGCATAATTTATGCATTTAGTCGTGCGACTGTTCATGAATTAGGCGCACAACAGACCGGACATACGCGCTGGACATTGGTCTATGTTGATGCGGAAAATAGACAAGGATGATAAATGTCCCCCTATGAGTGTATGTAGAGCAGTGTTTCCCAACCAGGGGGCCTCCAGCTGTTGCAAAACGACAACTCCCAGCATGCCCGGACAGCCTTTGGCTGTCCGGGCATGCTGGGAGTTGTCGTTTTGCAACAGCTGGAGGCACCCTGGTTGGGACACACTGATGTAGAGAATGTATTATGAACAATTCTCCATAGAAATTCAAAAAATTTGCTCAAATTTCGCAAAACTGCAGTTTTTTGGGGATGGACATTCTTTCCACTGATGTGACTCCGCAGTCTGAACAGAGCAGCAGAAAACAATAGGCAGAGTGCCTTTTTTTTATAATGGGATTCTTCTTCTCTGTTCAGACTGCGGAATCGCCTCAGCGGAACATGTTCGTTCTTTGGGCAGAATTCTGCCTGTTGAATGTCCGCAGTGTGAACGAGCCCTTACGGTACGTTCACACGGGCGGATTTATTTGCGGGTTTCCCGCTGCGTATTTGAAAGGGGGCGGGCTCTATGTGGTTGTCCGCAGCAGATTTTCTGCTGCAGAAAATCCACCGAAAGCCCCATTGAAGTCAGTAGGGTCTACGGCGGATTTTCCGCAGCGGAAATTCCGCAGCAGAAAATCTGCTGCGGACAGCCGAGAAGAGCCCGCCACCCTTTCAAATATTTCAAATATGCAGCGGGAAACCCGCAAATAAATCCGCCCGTGTGAACGTACCCTAAAGCAGAATTCAGCTTGGGCATTCTGCCGTGTGAATGGGGCCCTTATGGGTGGGTTCAAATGTGTAAGTTTCTGGAATTCTGTGTGCTAGTTGCCAAAACAGAAATGTCTGCAACAAAATGTGCCACATGGGAATCAATCCTTAGGACAGTGTTTCCCAACCCGGGCACCTCCAGCTGTTGCCAAAGGCTGTCCGAGAGTGCTGGGAGTTGTAGATTTGCAATAGCTGGAGGCACCCTGGTAGGGGAAACACTGCCTTAGGTTGAGGAGATACATGTGCAATGGCGGGATCCAAGGTGCTGTTCCCCCCTTATGGAATCCCCCTAACAATAGGGAATTGCAGCACATTGTTCCCGATTGATCCTGTGCTGTAGGGGGAGGGGAGGAACAGATGAGGCTATTGTTGGTGTGCGGAGGGGCAATGACTTATCTTCCCCCGGCCTGCAGCTAGTGTCTTACACTTCTGGTCAAATAGCAGAGAAGAGTAACTTTTCTAATAAACTTTGCTTTTAAATTCCTTAAAGGGGTACTCCGGTGGAAAACGTATATTTTTTTTTTTATTCAACTGGTCCCAGAAAGTGAAACAGATTTGTAAATTACTTCTATTAAAAATTCTTTACCCTTCCAGTACTTTTTAGCAGATGTATGCTACAGATGAAATTCTTTTCTTTTTTAATTTCTTTTTTGTCTTGTCCACAGTGCTCTCTGCTGACACCTCTGTCCATGTCAGGAACTGTCCAGAGCAGCATAGGTTTGCAATGGGGATTTTCTCCTGCTCTGGACAGTTCCGGATACGGGCATCAGGTGTCAGCAGAGAGCACTGTGGACAAGACAAAAAATAAATTCAAAAAGAAAAGAAGTACTAAGTACTGGAAGGGTAAAGATTTTTTTAAAAGAAGTGATTTACAAATCTGTTTAACTTTCCGGCACCAGTTGATAAAAAAAAATTTAATAAAAAATGTCCACCGGAGGACCCCTTTAACACAGTGTTTTCCAAATAATGTGTCTCCAGCTGTTGCGGAACTACAACTCCCAGCATGCTCGGACAGCCACTGGCTGTCCGGGCATGCTAGGAGGCGTAGTTCCCCTACAGCTGGAGGCACACTATTTGGAAAACACTGCGTTAAAACTTTTTAAGATCTCGGTTTCTGAATCGGAACATTTTTGTTTACATCCAGAATTAGAACACCTGCCCTGATCATCATCATCATCATCAAGCTGATGGTTCGTTACCGTGTATCATGTTAATACCCCATGTAGCAGCCACGTTGCAGCTCAAATTCATGGCTACTTGCAAATAGTTGAAAAGCTTTTCATGTGAAAACTGACAAATTGAGAAAAAAAAAACCTGTATAATCAGGATGTTGGTCTGGTACCTGATGAAGGGGAGCTGCGTCCCTGAAACACGTTGTAATTAAACAGATAGGATTGAACTTTGAAACTTATCCAGGGATAAAAAGACAGAGCTAATTTCTGTATTGCAGTTCAGTTCCATTGAGGTGAATGGAGCTAAGTTGTAATACCACACACAACCTGAGGACAGTGGTGGCACTGTTTTGGAAGAAATTAGTTATGTGTTTCTATATCTGGATGACCCCTTTAATTCTTGGATTGTGACGAATTCTCAGAGAGTGCAGCATCTGGAAGTTTTCTCTTTTCCCTTCATATTGTGTTAGACGCCAATCATAGAAACGGGATTGTGCAGTCATTTTCATGGAAAGAGCAGCTCCATATTTCCCCATTATAAAAGGCGCAGTATAGGTGTTATGACTTGTCACAACCCACCCAGCTAAGCACTGCTACTTTGGTCACCGTTGTTAAAAAGTTTTTCTTTACTGTTGCTAAATACTGCACTTCCCAGAATGCATTGCTTTCCCTCACTCCATCATAGTCCTCCCGTCCTGCATACTTCCCTCCCACAGCACTCTTGCCAATTCCCCACTCAGAGCTGTTGCAAAACATCTAAGTTCACAGCAGACTATCAGTGATGTTGCAATAGTTTCTGCATGCATTCCCTGTCTGCTCCTCTGCCTGTGACATTGTTCAGCACAAGAGAGCAAGCTGTAAACCCATTTCTCTTTAAAGAGATTATCTAGCAATAGAAAAACAGAGCTTATTTTTTCCAAACACCACACCTGTGTGAAGGTTGTGTCTGAGAGGGAGGAGCCAGGGAGTTACTAAGACAACAAACACAACACTGACAATGCAAGGACTACATAACTTCCTTTCAGGGGTGAATAATGTAAAAACATGCTAACTCCAAGTCAATGACACTTCTGTGAAATCCCATTGTCCACTCAGGAAGCAACACTGATTGACAATCAATTTCACATGATGTTGTCCAACAGGTGGTAATGATAGGCAATTAGCAAGACACCCCCAATAAAGGAGTGGTTCTGAAGGGGGTGACCACAGACCACTTCTCAGTTCCTATGCTTCCTGGCTGATGTTTTGGTTCCTTTTTTTTATTTATTTTTTTACTGTAATATTTATAAAAATTTTACATAAGTACAAATCAAAATAGAAGAAAACACAGGAACGTCATATGGGCCGAGCCCCGTTACCAAACAGAGCTAAACAAAGGAAATACATACATGTGACAGAGCTGGAACAAACTAGTACAGTGACTGAAGCACCACCAGCCCTTGGGACCAACATGTAGATCCAAAACTAAAACAATGTTTTGGTTACTTTTGAATGCTGGTGGTGCTTTCACTCTAGTGGTAGCCTGAGACGGAGTCTATAACCCACACAAGTGGCTCAGGTAGTGCAGCTCATCCAGGATGGCACATCAATGCGAGCTGTGACAAGAAGGTTTGCGGTGTCTGTCAGTGTAGTGTCCAGAGCAGGGAGGCGCTACCAGGAGACAGGCCAGTATATCAGGAGATGTGGAGGAGGCAACAAACCCAGCAGCAGGACCGCTACCTCTGCCTTTGTGCAAGGAGCAGCACTGCCAGAACCCTGCAAAATGACCTCCAGCGGGCCACAAATGTGCATGTGTCCACTCAAACAGTCAGAAACAGTCTCCATGAGGGTGGTATGAGGACCCGACGTCCACAAGTGGGGGTTGTGCTTAAAGCCCAACACCGTGCAGGACATTTGGCAAATATGCTACTGGCGCCCTGTGCTCTTCACAGATGAAAGCAGGTTCACATTAAGCACACGTGACAGAGTCTGGAGATGCCGTGGAGAACGTTCTGCTGCCTGTAACATCCTCCAGGATATCCGGTTTGGCGGTGGGTCAGTAATGGTGTGGGGTGGCATTTCTTTGGGGGGCTGCACAGCCCTCCATGTGCTTGCTAGAGGCAGCCTGACTGCCATTAGGTACAGAGATGAGATCCTCAGACCCCTTGTGAGACCATATGCTGGTGCGGTTGGCCCTGGGTTCCTCCTAATACAAGACAATGCTAGACCTCATGTGGCTGGAGTGTGTCAGCAGTTCCTACAAGAGGAAGGCATTGATGCTATAGACTGGCCGCCCGTTCCCCAGACCTGAATCCGATTGAGCCCATCTGGGACATCATGTCTCGTTCCATCCACCACAGACTTTTCCAGGAGTTGGCGGATGCTTTAGTCCAGGTCTGGGAGGACATCCCTCAGGAGACCATCCGCCACCTCATCAGGAGCATGCCCAGGCATTGTAGGGAGGTCATACGGGCACGTGGAGGCCACACACAATACTGAGCCTCATTGTGACTTGTATTAAGGACATTACATAAAGTTGGATCAGCCTGTAGTGTGGTTTTCCACTGTGATTTTGAGTGTGACTCCATATCCAGACCTCCATGGGTTGATACATTTCATTTCCATTGATAATTTTTGTGTGATTTTGTTGTCAGCGCATTCAACTATGTAAAGACGAAAGTATTTCATACGATTAGTTCATTCCATCAGATCTAGGATGTGTTCTCTTAGTGTTCCCTTTATTTTTTTTTTTTTTTTTGAGCAGCGCATATCTTGGGGTGAAACCCTTAATTTAAAAACAATTTTTAATTAATTTAAAACTTGAGTACCCCTTTAACATTGGTGTCACTGTGACATCAAAGCAGCCGGTAGCCCCGAATGTTTTCTTTCTTACCATTTTTGGGTTGTCCGGTTTCAGCACCGCAGCTCCCCCACCAGCCATTTACCACAACTATATTTAGGAAGTATGAGTACGAGTAGTTTTGATGTCGTTTTTACTTCATGCCATTCTGCTGGTGAGTCATACAAGTCACGGGGGGTGATGGTTTAGACACATAATTCCTGTTTTCTGGCCTGAAAAATAAAAATGAAAAGGTCTTCATGCATGACAAGTAACTTGTTGTTTGTGCCGATAAAAGGGGCTTAGCTTTTGGTTACCCTAAGGCAGTGTTTCCCAACCAGGGTGCCTCCAGCTGTTGCAAAACTACAACTCCCAGTATGCCCGGACAGCCGTTGGCTGTCCGGGCATACTGGGAGTTGTAGTTTTGCAACAGCTGGAGGCACCCTGGCGGGGTATAGGAAAGCAGAAGACAAGAGTACAAATCAAAGTGATCGGTCAGGCTGCATTCGCATAGCGCTACTGTCTCCGCTTTACCGTTTTCGTTATAGTACGTTTCATTTTGCTGCATGAAAAAAAACAGTCAACTACGCTACTGTGTGCGCCCAAAAAATGGATACGTTATGGATTTTTTTTTTACATATATATATATATATATATATATATATATATATATATATATATCTAACGTATGGCATACTGCAGCATCTGCACAGTGTTTCCCAACCAGGGTGCCTCCAACTGTTGCAAAACTACAACTCCCAGCATGCCCATGCAGCCTTTGGCTGCATGGGCATGCTGGGAGTTGTAGTTTTGCCATAGCTAGTGATGCACTGTTTGGAATTAGAGTCCCAACCTGAGACTGTCTGTTTAGGGAGTGGGGATTGCTATATCATAATTTTCTTTATTTCGGCATCTGTGGGATCAGATAGGTGGCAGATTATCGTGCGCTCACGCCTCATTTTTGTTTCCGTTTTAACGTGAATGTTTTTTAGGGCATGCTGGGAGTTGTAGTTTTGGTTGGGAAACACTGTGCAGATGCTGCAGTGTGCCATACGTTTCCCGTCGACTTATATATATATACAGTGGTCCCTTAACATACGATGGTAATTCGTTCCAAATGGACCATCGTTTGTTGAAACCATCGTATGTTGAGGGATCCGTGCAATGTAAAGTATAGAAAGATAAACTCACCTGTCCCCGCCGCTCCGGACCGTCACCGCTGCCCTGGATGTCGCCCTCAATCGCTGTCTCCACGACCCCTGTGGTTGTCCCCACTGCTCCAGACCGTCTCCGCTGCCCGGGATCGTCGCTCTCCGTCGCTGCCATCACGTCACTATGCACACCGCTCCTATTGGATGACGGGACGGCGTGCGCGGCGACGTGATGACAACGATGGAGAGCGACAGCGATGCACGGGATCCCGAAGAGGACGGTCTGGAGCGCCGGGGACATGTAAGTGATCGTCACCGGACCACACGGGGCACCTTAAACGGCTATCTGGTGGCAGCTGAAGAAGTCTGCGCTGCCGTATAGTCGTTTATGCGATGGCCCCGACATACAAAAGCATCGTATATAATCGTATATATATATATATATATAAAAATAAAAACTCCATAAATCAACGGGAAACGTATGGCACACTGCAGTATCTGCACAGTGTTTCCCAACCAGGGTGCCTCCAACTGTTGCAAAACTACAACTCCCAGCATGCCCGGACAGCCAAAGCCCTAAAAACATTCACGTTAAACGGAAACAAAAATGAGGCGCGAGCGCACCATAATCTGCCACTTGTCTGATCCCACAGATGCCGAATTATGATATAGCGATCCCCACTCCCTAAACAGACAGTCTCAGGTTGGGACTCTAATTCCAAACAGTGCATCACTAGCTATGGCAAAACTACAACTCCCAGCATGGCCATGTAGCCAAAGACTGTCTGGGCATGCTGGGTGTTGTAGTCTTGCAACAGCTAGAGACACACCAGTCTTGGGTTGAGGCTCTAATTCAGTGTTTTCCAAACAGCCTCTCCCCATCTGTTGCAAAACTACAACTCCCAGCATGCCCAGACAGTCTTACGGTTTCGTTTTGCAACAGCTGGAGACACACCAGTCTATGGCTGTGACTCTAATTCAATGTTTTCCAAACAGTGTTTCACTAGCTGTTGCAAAACTACAAATCCCAGCATGCCCAGACAGCCTTTGGCTGTCTGGGCATGCTGGGAGTTGTAGTTTTGCAACAAATGCAGCCCCACCAGTCTCAAACTCAGTGTTTTCTAAACAGCGTGTCTCCAGCTGTTGCAACACTACAACTCCCAGCATTCCCGGACAGATTCCTTTGGCTGTCTGGGCATGCTGGGAGTCGTAGTTTTGCAAACAGGCTGTTTGAAAAACACTGCTCATTCATGTGACCGATCTGTCTTGACCCCATAGAAGAGATTGGGGGTAATTTGTCAGATCTGGTTGCCCTTAGCAACCAGTCCGCTCCCAGCTGTCATATGCCATTTATTTTCGAATGTAAGCCACGTCCTGATTGGTTGCTATGGGAAGCTGCTCCTCTTCTCCTTTGCACCAGTTTGGTCTATCTCCCCCATCATTGTATCCTCAGGCTCTGTTATCCTATTCCCTCCATGATTTTGTAGTTTTGCCCTCATTGTGGTGACCCAGGGAGGAGCGTGCCCTTTCTTTCTCCCCATCTCTCCCTGTGTCCCTTCTTTAGTCCTCCCCCACTCACTGCAGTTGGTCTGTGTGTTGCCTGCGGTGAAGAAAACAGGAATGTCCCCCCCTCTCCCTGTACGTCACCGCTGATGTGTCTTGTTCCTCCAGCCCATTCCTCCTCTCCCTCCAGTCATCATATTCTTCTCTTCCCTGTTCCCTCTATCGCTCTGCATCCCCCTCTCCTCCATTGATCTCCCTCGCCCCTTGTCCTCACATACATAGAGGATGATGATGATGTGACTCCCCCTCCCACCACCACCACCACCACCACCATCCTCCTGCTTCTGCTGGTCCTCCCCTCCTCTCTGCAGTGCTGAGAATAGTCCGGCTATGAATCCGCTCTTAACCCCCAATCTCCTCCTGGTCTCGTCGGATTCTCCTCTGCAGTCGGGGGACAGCCCCCTATCACCTCCGCAATCGTCGCTGCTAGGAGCCCCCTATGCCCAAGGTGGGGGGGCCTCGGCTTTGCGCAATGACTTTGGTTCCAACATCAGCGTCTTGAAGACCCTGAACTTGAGGTTCCGTTGCTTCTTGGCCAAGGTTCATGAGCTGGAACGTAGGAACCGCTCTCTGGAGAGGGCGTTGGAGAGAGCCCAGGGAGCAGGGCCCATCACCAGGGACCAAGCAGTCCAGACCGGCTTTGTGGGGCCCATTTTACCGCCGCCTCTTCTGGGGCTCACCCGTCCGACCCCGACGCCCCCCCCTCCTCAACCATGGGTGTACGGGGCACGGAGGCTGATGACCAGGTCCGATGTGAGCTCAGTTGGCGCTGGATGTGGAGCTTATTGGGGTCACGCCGACGGGGTCGGAGTTCAGATTGACACCATCACCCCTGAGATCAGAGCTCTGTACAATGTTTTGGGGAAGGTCAAGAGGGAACGAGATGCCTACAAGCAGAGGTAAGGACCAGATCTGTACATTATGTGCATATTAATTCCAACTGGACTTTTTCCTTCGAAGTCCCTAAATTGAGGGATCTCACGTAATGTTCTACAGAACCATTCCAGAATATAATACATGTTGGGGGATCTCACATAATAGTCTTCAGAACCATTCCAGAATATAATACATGTTGGGGGATCTCACATAATAGTCTTCAGAACCATTCCAGAATATAATACATGTTGGGGGATCTCACGTAATGTTCTACAGAACCATTCCAGAATATAATACATGTTGGGGGATCTCACATAATAGTCTTCAGAACCATTCCAGAATATAATACATGTTGGAGGATCTCACATAATAGTCTTCTGAACCATTCCAGAATATAATACATGTTGGAGGATCTAACATAATAGTCTTCAGAACCATTCCAGAATATAATACATGTTGGAGGATCTAACATAATAGTCTTCAGAACCATTCCAGAATATAATACATGTTCGGGGATCTCACATAATAGTCTTCAGAACCATTCCAGAATATAATACATGTTGGAGGATCTAACATAATAGTCTTCAAAACCATTCCAGAATATAATACATACATGTTGGGGGATCTCACATAATAGTCTTCAGAACCATTCCAGAATATCGTACATGTTGGGGGATCTCACATAATAGTCTTCAGAACCATTCCAGAATATCGTACATGTTGGGGGATCTCACATAATAGTCTTCAGAACCATTCCAGAATATCGTACATGTTGGGTGGTCACCACCAATGGTCGCCTTTAAAATGTCCAAAGGGTTTGACCCCCAGTTTAAAAAAAATGTTATATGGGATCGGAGTTATCCAGCATTCCCTGCCCCTATTCTCCTGTGTCACACCAGATCTCAGTCTAACACCACAGGTAACAACCACAAGAAACCTCCATAACTTTTTGCCTACAGTTGTTAGATAGGATTCTTTACTGTAAGAGCAGTGAGATTATGGAACTCTCTGCCTCATGATGTTGTGATGTCTGACTCAACATACAAGTTCAAGGGGGATCTGGACGTTTTTCTGGAAAACTATAATATTACAGGTTACGGTTATGGATACAAAATTTACAGGGATAGAAAGTTCACCCTGGGATTTATTTTGATGCCATATTGGGGTCAGGAAGGAGTTTTTCCTCTGTCATGGGGCAATTGGCATCAGCATCATGTTTTTTTTTTTTTTTTTTTACCTTCCTCTAGATCAATACGGTAGAGTTATAGGTTGAACTCGATGGACTCTCTTCTTTTTTTTTTTTAAACCTTACAAACTAAGTTACTATGGGGGACATTCATAAAAGTGTTTACCCGTTTTTTTTCTTCTTATATTTGCCGCTAAAAAGTCACATTTTTCTTTGCGACAATCGTTCTTCAAAGCGAGAAAAGCAAAAATATTGATTGCAACTTTTGTAAGGAAATCAGCTTACGGTAGTTAGAGATTTATGAAATGCGAATGTCGCAAAAAAGTCGCAATAGAGTAAAAGTTTTCTTACATTTACTCCAGGAAAATCCTGGCTTACTAAAATACCTCACCTATTTTTGCTTATCTGTGGCAGATTTCAAGATTTTGCTTACGTGCGACAAATTTATTAAGCTCGTGCGACATAATGTTAAATTTGTCGCATGTAAGCAAAACGGCAGTCGGAAAAAAATAACTAAAAAGAAGAGGACTAAAGCAAGGTTTTATAAATGTCCCCCTAGGTGACTCTGACTACCATGTATATGCCCTGCACTTATCTGTAGCTCTTTCCTACTAATCTGCCTGTGTTCCATAATAATTAAAGTGTAAGATTCATGAATAAGGAGGCTTAGGATGAACATTACTACAGGTCCCTTCCAGACAGAAAAGCTGCAGCACATGGGCTTGAAGGGTGCGTAGAAATAAGAATTTAAAGGGGTTCTCCGGTGCTTACACATCTTTTCCCCTATCCAAAGTATAGGGGATAAGATGCCTGATCGCGGGGGTCCCGCCGCTGGGGACCCCCGGGATCTTGCACGCGGCACCCCGTTTGTAATCAGTCCCCGGAGCGTGTTCGCTCCGGGTCTGATTACAGGCGACCACCGGGTCGGCGGCGTGTGACGTCACGCCTCCGCCCCCGTGTGACATCACGCTCCGCCCCTCAATGCAAGCCTACGGGAGGGGGAGTGACAGCCATCACGCCCCCTCCCGTAGGCTTGCATTGAGGGGCGGAGCGTGACGTCACACGCTGCCAACCCTGCGGTCGACCGTAATCAGACCCGGAGCGAACACGCTCCAGGGACTGATTACAAGCGGGGTGCCGCGTGCAAGATCCCGGGGGTCCCCAGCGGCGGGACTCCCACGATCAGGCATCTTATCCCCTATTCTTTGGATAGGGGAAAAGATGTGTAAGCACCGGAGTACCCCTTTAAATGGTAGGATCAATGCATTGCAGAATGGGTATGTATTCTTATACCTACAGCTATGAACATATGAACACTGTGATCCTGGGCCACAGAGCTTGCACTTTACACAAGACTAAACGTAAGCCATTCTGAAGACCGGGGAGGGGTGAGATGAGGTTTTAGTGGTGATTGTTTGGTGAAGTCATAAAGATTGTCCATAAATCATGCATTACATGTACATGCTGACTGGAGGAATTTGTCTTGTAGAGCAGGCTATATACTATAGACCAGTGGTCTCCAACCTGCGAACCTCCAGATGTTGCAAAACTACAACTCCCAGCATGCCCGGACAGCCAGCGGCTGTCCGGGCATGCTGGGAGTTGTAGTTTTGCAACATCTGCAGGTCCGCAGGTTGAAGACCACTTCTATAGACGAATAAGTAAATTGATATAAATGTTCAGCACAGAGGTAATCTACATAGATAGACACAACGTATGTGTGTATATATGTGTATATGTATATTTCAGCATAACTTCCGAATGGGTGGAGATATTTTAATTAAACTTAGTACATGTTATATGTAAAAAACAGAATAAATGAAACTTTACGGATATCCCGATACTGACAATCTCTGTGACCAGAAACAGCGGAGCCTGGACAGATAATTCTTACTTTACCATGACATTGTTCCAGGGGCAGGATGTTTAAAACTCCTAGGCAATCTCTGCAGCCTGAGAGTAGCACGATCTGAAGATGTACCGGAAGTCCCATGCAGGCTGTCCCGATACCTATTATCTCTGCAGTCCAAAAGTAAAACAGCAGAGCCCAGACAGTAATTTATACTTTACTATGACATTGCTCCAGGAAGGATGTTTAAAACTCCTGGGTAATCTCTGCAGCAGTAATGCGATCAGAAGATGTAATGGAAGTCCCATGCGGGATGTCCCGGGAGTAAAGCATCAGAGCCCGGACAGTCAATTCATACTTTACCATGATGTTGGTCTGTTGGCAGGATGTTTAAAACTCCTGGGCAATCTCTGCAGCCTGAGAGTAACACGATCTGAAGATGTACCGGAAGTCCCATGCAGGCTGTCCCAATACCTATTATCTCTGCAGTCCAAAAGTAAAACAGCGGAGCCCAGACAGTAATTTGTACTTTACTATGACATTTCTCCAGGAAGGATGTTTAAAACTCCTGGGTAATCTCTGCAGCAGTATTGCGATCAGAAGATGTAATGGAAGTCCCATGCGGGATGTCCCGGGAGTAAAGCATCAGAGCCCGGACAGTCAATTCCTACTTTACCATGATGTTGGTCTGTTGGCAGGATGTTTAAAACTCCTGGGCAATCTCTGCAGCCTGAGAGTAACACGATCTGAAGATGTACCGGAAGTCCCATGCAGGCTGTCCCAATACCTATTATCTCTGCAGTCCAAAAGTAAAACAGCGGAGCCCAGACAGTAATTTGTACTTTACTATGACATTGCTCCAGGAAGGATGTTTAAAACTCCTGGGTAATCTCTGCAGCAGTAATGCGATCAGAAGATGTAATGGAAGTCCCATGCGGGGATGTCCCGGGAGTAAAGCATCAGAGCCCGGACAGTCAATTCATACTTTACCATGATGTTGGTATGTTGGCAGGATGTTTAAAACTCCTGGGCAATCTCTGCAGCCTGAGAGTAACACGATCTGAAGATGTACCGGAAGTCCCATGCAGGCTGTCCCGATACCTATTATCTCTGCAGTCCAAAAGTAAAACAGCGGAGCCCAGACAGTAATTTGTACTTTACTATGACATTGCTCCAGGAAGGATGTTTAAAACTCCTGGGTAATCTCTGCAGCAGTAATGCGATCAGAAGATGTAATGGAAGTCCCATGCGGGATGTCCCGGGAGTAAAGCATCAGAGCCTGGACAGTTAATTCATACTTTACCATGATGTTGGTCTGTTGGCAGGATGTTTAAAACTCCTGGGCAATCTCTGCAGCCTGAGAGTAGCACGATCTGAAGATGTACCGGAAGTCCCATGCAGGCTGTCCCGATACCTATTATCTCTGCAGTCCAAAAGTAAAACAGCGGAGCCCAGACAGTAATTTATACTTTACTATGACATTGCTCCAGGAAGGATGTTTAAAACTCCTGGGTAATCTCTGCAGCAGTAATGCGATCAGAAGATGTAATGGAAGTCCCATGCGGGAAGTCCTGGGAGTAAAACATCAGAGCCTGGACAGTTAATTCATACTTTACCATGATGTTGGTCTGTTGGCAGGATGTTTAAAACTCCCGGGTAGGAAGACTGGACAATGCTGGGTACTCAGCTAGTTAAAGATATTTATCAGTGACAATGATATACATGTAGCACAAGTTTCTAAATGCAAGGAAAACTAAAGTTGAGTGAGTCAAATTCACAAGCTGTAAAACAAGTAACAATTACGCATTTCGGGTCCAGTCTTCCTCTTCATCAGATTAGGATCCCAATCTGCTTCCCCTGAAACACGTAATTTTAATTGTTTTACTTTATTGTTAATTAAAGGGGTATTCCAGGATTTTTTTTTATTGGACTATGCTACAGGGGCTGTAAAGTTAGTGTAGTTCATAATATAGTGTCTGTACCTGTGTGTGACGGTTTTATCACAATTCTTATGTGATTTTCACCCCAATATTTACTTTTAACAGCATACAAAATGAGTGCTGTCTCAGATTTTTCCCAGCTTGCAATGCGGCCGAAACCTGACATCACTAGTCAGCTGATGACAGGGAGCCTGTCTGCTTCAATGGGTGGAGCGATCGCTTAGTGGGAGAGAGATCTGTAACATCTGGAGGTCCGCAGGTTGAAGACCACTGGTATAGGAAGTTGTACTCACCTGTCCCCGCCGCTCCGGACCGTCACCGCTGCCCTGGATGTCGCCGTCCATCGCTGTCGCCGCGTCCCTGGGGTGTCCCCGACGCTCCGGCAAGGCCTCTGCTTCCCCGGCAACCGCGCTCTCCGTCGCTGCCATCACGTTGCTACGCACGCCGCTCCTATTGGATGACGGGACGGCGTGCGCAGCGACGTGTTGACGACGATGGAGAGCACCAACGATGCAGGGGATCCCGAAGAGGACGCGCGGGAGCCCCGAGGACAGGTAAGTGATCGTCAGCGGACCACACGGGGCACCGTAAACGGCTATCCGGTGGCAACTGAAGCAGTCTGCGCTGCCGGATAGCCGTTTATGCGATGGCCCCGACATTCAAAAGCATCGTATGTTGATGCTGCCTCTGAGAGCCCATCGTATGTTGAAATGATCGTATGTCGGGGCCATCGTAGGTCGGGGGGGTCACTGTATTGATGATGATGCGTGACGAGTGTTGGTGGCCGACCTCTCCTCACTGCAGTCTCTGCAGTATTTCTAGTCAGTAATGGGAATGGTTTATGTCATTACTTGTATCAGCAGAGAACACTTAAAGGGCCGCACAGGTTTATCTGTGGTGTCGGAGGGTAATTTATAGACTGCTATCTAGAAAATGAAGGTGAGGCCCACAACAGCAGCTGCCAGTCTTCAGAGTGTGACTGTGATACAGTGTGCTGCCCTTCGGTAATCATGGAAGCACGCTGAGGGGGGGGGGGGTAGACTTTTATCCCATCTGATCTTTTATTTTTTTTACTTCAATTATTCTACTTTTAAGCCATTATATTTCTTATTTATGTTATACACATATCTATACAGTAGATTGTTTTAAAGGGGTCATCCACCTTACGGTTCACACTACATTATTTCTGAGCGGAATACCACTTTAAAATTCTGCTCGAAAATTTTGGTTCAGCAGAGTGTCATGGCTGCCAATGGGATTCCGGTACCCAGTGCATATGATGGAATTTCAGCAGCGGAGCTTTCCGCCTTCGAAATTCTTCCACCAAAGAATTAATTTGTTCATTCTTTCGGTAGAATGCCACAATGTGAACGGCAATGGGGGAGATTTATTAAAACCTGTGCAAAGGAAAAGTTGCCCAGTTGCCCATAGCAACCAATCAGATCGCTTCTTTCATTTTGCAGAGGCCTTGTTAAAAATGAAAGAAGCGAGCTGATTGGTTGCTATGGGCAACTGGACAACTTTTCCTGTTTCCACAGTCCTAGCAGCAACTGATTCAGTTGGCACCGTCCGCCTATGGAATCTCTGGCCAGAATATTTCCGCCCCGAACCCAGCCTTGGTAGTTCACTGACAATATGTCGGTCACAGGATGTCCTGCTGCTGTATTCTGTGAAGGGACTCAGCAGCAAGTGCTCGATTCTCCTGCAGCGCCACCACAGGACATATAAAATATTACATAGATGACACTGAGATCAAGCAGTAATGCTTGGACACACTGGGTCCTCTAAATCAGAGCTCCCCATATGAGTCCTCAAGGCCTACCAACAGTCCAGGATTGGAATTTTTACCCATTCTATTCCAATAGTGGGCCTTGAGGACTGGATTGGGGACCACTTCTATGAAGAATGAAATGCAGATTGAATGACCTGAACTGGAACTGGAAATGAAAAATGCTTTAATTCTGGGTCAGTAGACCTGCCTTTGGGCCAAGACTTAACACGCTGTTACGCCGAGCGCTCCAGGTCCCTGCTCCTCCCCGGAGCGCTCGCGGCGTTCTCCTCTCTGCAGCGCCCCGGTCAGACCCGCTGACCGGGAGCGCTGCACTGTCACTGCCGGCAGGGATGCGATCCGCGTAGCGGGACGCGCCCACCCGCGGGTCGCATCCCAATCTACTCACCTGTCCCGTTCCCCGGCTGTCACGTCCTGGCGACTCCGCTCTCTAGGCCGCTCGCGCGCCGGCTCTCTAAGATTTAAAGTGCCAGTGCACCACTAATTGGTGCCTGGCCCAATCAGTGTCCATTAGCTTCCCTGCTCCATGTGTATATAAACCCACTTCCCCTTCCTGTCCTTGCCGGATCTTGTTGCCTTTGTGCCTAGTGAAAGCGTTTTTGTGAGTGCCCTTACCAGTGTTACCAGACCTTCTGCCGTTGCCCTTGACTATGAACCTTGCCGCCTGCCTTGACCTTCTGCTACGTCTGACCTCGCCTCTGTCTAGTCCTCCTGTACCAAGCCAGTCTCAGCAGTCAGTGAGGTTGAGCCGCTACCGGTGGACACGACCTGGTTGCTACCGCCGCAGCAAGACCATCCCGCTTTGCGGCGGGCTCTGGTGAAAACCAGTAGCACCTTAGAACTGGTCCACCGGTACGGTCCACGCCAATCCCTCTCTGACACAGAGGATCCACCTTCAGCCTGCCGAATCCTGACACACGCAGCTGTAACACACTTGTAACAGGCCTTAGGTTAAGGTTACACTGCAACTTTGGCTGCAAAGCGAGTGGTGAAGTCAATGGACGCCATGTCACACTGGATCACAACCTTCAGGTGGCTACTATGCCACTAGGTGACCCAACAGTTGTCAAAAACTGACCCAAGATGGACTTGAAGTTGCAGCCGCTTGCAGGTCGCAATGTGACCCTATTCACTTACATCAGCTGTGATCTAGAAACACGACCCAACAATGTTTGGCCAATGAGCATTTGTCACTCAAAATTGCTAAGTTGACCTAGCTTAAAGGGGTACTCCGGCCTTAGACATCTTATCCCCTATCCAAAGGATAGGGGATAAGATGTCTGATCGCGGGGGTTATCTCTCCTTGTCTGATGACTCATGATACAGTGGCCGGAGTATCGTGACATCACGCTCTCCCATAGACTTGCATTGAGGGGGCGGGGCCATGACGTCACGATACCCCGCCGCTGTATCGTGAGTCATCAGACACGGAGCGATCTTCGCTCTGTAAGGCTGATGACAGGGGGTGCAGCAGGAGAGATCGCAGGGGTCCCCAGTGGTGGGACCCCCGCAATCCGAGATCTTATCCCCTATCCTTTGGATAGAGGATAAGATGTCTATGGCCTGAGTACCCCTTTAACCCCTTAAGGATTGAGCCCTTTTTTGCACATCTGACCACTGTCACTTTATGCATTAATAACTCTGGGATGCTTTTACCGATTATTCTGATTCCGAGAGTTTTTTCGTGACATATAAGTGCAATACTATTTTACATGTTTTAAATGTTTATAACTAACTTTTACCGTTCTATCTTAGTGAGCGGACTGCGGCAAGGGCCCTGCCCCCGACCTCACAGTATTATTCAATACATGAAATTATATTTTATATCTTGTTATCAGACAATTCCTTTATTTCTTTTTTATTTATCTCTATTTATTCTGCCTTATTCTAAATTTTCTTCCATGCCTAGTAGGACTGCTATTTTTCCATTTTTTAAATCAATATTCTACTTTATGTTAGTGGTACATTTTTGTTGATACTTGCATAATTTCTTCGTGAAAAAATCTAACATTTTATGAAAAAACTGAAAATGTTGCATTTTTCTATCTTTGAAACTATCTGTTTTTTAAGGAAAATGGACATTCCAAATAAATATTATATTGATTCACATATACAATATGTCTACTTTATGTTGGCATCATAAAGTTGACATGTTTTTACTTTTTGAAGACATCAGAGGGCTTCAAAGTATAGCAGCAATTTTCCAAATTTTCACGAAAATTTCAAAATCTGAATTTTTCAGGGACCAGTTAAGTTTGAATTGGATTTGAGGAGCCTTTCTGTGAGAAATTCTCCATCAATGACCACATTATAGAAACTACACCCCTCAAAGTATTCAAAATGACATTCAGAAAGTTTGTTAACCATTTAGGTGTTTCACAAGAATAGCAGCAAAGTGAAGGAGAAAAATCAAAATCTGCATTTTGTGCACTAACATGTTCTTGTAGCCCCATTTTTTCATTTGGTGGTATTAGGTAAAAAAGCCCTCCAAAATTTGTAGCCCAATTTCTCTCGAGTATGGAAATACCTCATATGTTGACATAAAGTGCTCTGTGGGCTCACAACATGGCTCAAGATGGAAAGAGAAACTGTGGGATTTTTTAAAACAAATTTTGCTGTCATGATTTTTGGGGGCCATGTTGCATTTAGGAAGCCCCCATGGTGCCACAACAGCAAAAAAAATGGCATACTATTTTGGAAACTACACCTCTCAAGGAACGTAACAAGGGGGGGTATAGTGAGCCTTAACACCTCACAGGTGTTTGACGACTTTGCGTTGAAGTTGGACGTGGAAACGGAAAATTTGATTTTTAACACTAAAATTATGGTGTTACCCCAAATTTTTCTTTTTCACAAGGGGTAATTGGAGAAAATGGACCCCAAAATTTGAATCCCAATTTCTCCCGATTAAGAAAATGCCCCATATGTGGATGTTAAGTGCTCTGCTGGCGCACTACAGGCCTCAGAACAGAAGGAGAGCCATTAGTCTTTTTGAGAGAGAATTTTGCTGAAATTGAAGTCAGGGGCCATGTGTATTTTCAAACCTTCCATGATGCCAGAACAGCAGAAACCCCCCACATGGGACACCTTTTTGGAAAATAGACCCCTCCAGGAACGTAACAAGGGTTACAGTGAGTACTTACACCTCACAGGTTTTTTGAACAGTGGGCTGTAAAAGTGAAAAATTTGATTTTTAATCCTACATTGCTGTTATTAACCCCAATTTTTTTTAGTTTCATAAGTAGTACGAGAAGAAAAACTCCAAAAAGTTTGTAGCCCAATTTCTCCAGAATAAGGATATACCCCTTATATGGCAGTAAAGCACTATGCGAGTGCAAAACAGGGCTTAGGAGTGAGACAGCACCAAAGAGATTGGAGGACTAAAGTGGTGCTTTGCACTGCAATGGTTGAGGTTCTGAAGTAAAATCTAGAGAAAAAAAACGGCAAGTGACCACAATTTTGAAACTACACCCCTCAAGGAAGGTAACAAGGGGTACAGTGAGTACTTATACCTCACAGGTTTTTTGAACAGTGGGCTGTAAAATGAAAAATTAGATTTTTTACACTAAAATGCTGGTGTTAACCAATTTTTTATATTTTCACAAGGGGTAATTGGAGAAATTGGGTTACAAATTTTTGAGGACTTTTTCTCCACATATGGGGTAACGTGCTGGGCGGGTGCACAACAAGGCTCAGAAGTCATAGAGGTCCCTTTGTATTTGTGGCCCATGGCATATCAGTAGCTGACGGTTACATACATTCCAAGGAAAATACAAAAATGAAACACCCACATGTGACACCATTACAGAAAGTACCCACCCTGAGGATTGGGTATAGGGGTAAAGAGGACATTTTTAACACACAGGTGTTTCCTAAATTTATTTTCCAGGAATGGATGAAGGGTAGCTTTTGAAAATTGCAATTTCCAACCTATGCTCTGCTTCATTTTTCTGGGAACAACTAACATGTGACTCATGTGACATGTGAATTGTCGCCTGGAAATACGACAGAGCTCAGCGAGAACTCTTCTCATTTGAGGCGGATGTTTGTTACGGACCTAACAGTTACATACATTCAGAGGAAAATACAAGAAAGGAACACCCACATGTGAGAATACTACAAACAGTACACCCCCTAGGGAAGGTGTATAGGGTGAAGTGGAGATTTGGAACAGACGGGTGTTCCCTTCATTTATTTTCCAGGAATGGATGAAGTGTACTATGGGGGGGGGGGGTATATGAAAATTGCTATTTTAATACTGATATGCCAATTATATTCCCAGGATGATGACCCAGAGTATAACCGAAAGTAAAAACCCTAAGCTCTGAATCATCATTCTGGGAATGTGATGTGTGGGGCCGTCCCTTACCATTTTACCTCAAAAGCGCACCCCACTCAGATGGGGAGAGAGCGCTGCGCATTTGAGGCAACTGCAAACCCCCAATGCTGTTGACTCTTTTTTTTTTTTTGGGGGGGGGGGGGAGGGGTTAGTTTTAAATTTTGGAAGACAATGTACTCTGGACTGGTACATTGGAGTATAATTCAAGGGAATTAAAATCAGGGTAATGGATAAAAAATGTAGTGCTAAGTGTGATACTCCCTGAAGCAGTTTTTAATGCAGAGGCCCGGATGAGGCCCAGGGCAAGTGTCCCACTGAGTGGTGGTGTCCTTCCGAATCCCCCTCCTGTGACAGACTCTGCATTTTTTGTGGGATTGTCGCTTCTTTTCAGTGTTGGGGACCTCACCTGGAAAGTGTTGGCCGGGGACGATCCGGGGCACCAAAGTTCCAGAGGTGCTCTGACCCGCTCCTTGGCGGTCACCAAAGATGAGGGCCTTTAGAACTACCTCCTGAAACTGCAGGAATGTCCTTGTGTTGTGCTGCCGTTCCTATGAATTGTGGTGAGCATAAGGACATCCCTCTTGTCCTTATACCTGACTAGCAACAGGTTTTCATGGGAAAAGGCACGGGACTCACCACGAGGGATAGAAGCGTGTACGGGATGGGATGGAAGGCCTCTTTGATTCTTCCGGACTATCCCACAAGCGACCGTGGATCTGGCGGCGAGGGATGTGAAGAGAGGGATACTAGTATAAAAGTTATTTACGTATCCACATGGTAACCTTTATCTAGCAATGGGTGCAAAAGGCCCCAAACGATTTTCCCGCTAACACCCAATGGTGTTGGTGGCGGCCACACGTTTAGCAAAAAAAAAAGGTCTGTGCCCCAAAAAAACACTGGGGGCAGACCGCAGTGCTACGGACCCACGGTAACCTACAGACGGTTTAACCCCTAACTGTCCCTACCTAATATTCTGCTTTCCCTGACTGCTTTCTGTGCACTTGGGGGGGGGAGAGATGGCAGCACGGGGCTCCGTCCTGCACACCAGATCTCTGAAGAATGGTGGGCAGAACGGAGCAGCATGCTCCTGCACCCACCTCCACCCTCTCCATACTGCAGTGATTGGTGCGGTCACTGCGGTCACTGCGGCCACCCAATCACTGCTGTACTGGGATGTGGCAACAATGCCAGTACTGTACGGATGATGATTGGTGGTATATATTACACCACCGATCATCATCATTATCCGGGTCATCGGGTCACACGTGACCCAGATGACCCGGAACAGCCGCAGACCACCGGTTAGTATTTACTAATGATTTCAGCAGGCATCCGACTCCGATCCCCGCCCGGCGATTTACCAGCGGTCATCGGCGATCGGTGATATGGGGCGACCTCAGGACCCCCCTGGCGATATGCCGGAATGCCTGCTGGACAATATCAGCAGGCATCCGGTCCGGTCCCTACTCGGCTAGCGGCAGGGGCCAGAAGAACGCAGGGCGTACCCATACACCCTGCGTCCTTAAGGGGTTAAGGCTGGTTTCACATATAATATTTTGACCCTCATTTTTAGCCAAAACCAGTGGTGGAACCGACACAGAAAAAAAACTATAATAGAAAAAGTTGCACCTTTTTCTGTGTTTGGATCTCACTCCTGGTTTTGTCTAAAAACACTGACCAAAATACAGTCGTGAAGCCGGCCTGAGGCTACATGGAGACTTTTCATAGCACTTACTGATTTTAACAACAGAGTGACAGCTGCAGCTCCGGGGGTTAAAAAACAACCAATAGCATTAAAGAAGGTCTCAGTGAAGTCCTAGCCTAAGGCCTTGTTCACACAGAATTTATAAACTATATTCTGGTGTGTGTTACAGTCGAAAATGTGCACCAAAAACAAGGCAAGCCCCATTGTTTTCAATTGGGCCATGTGTCACAGTTTACTCCAGTGGTCTCAAACTGTGGCCCTCAAGAAATTTTAAAACTTGTTGATAGGGGGTTAATTGAACGTATTGCTAAATCAGTCATTGGGAACCGGACGTGGTCGGACCATGCTCCTGTTAGCATTGAAATCACTGGTAATGCTGTTCAATATAGTGATTTTGTCTGGCAGGCCAACTCCCACCTCATAGCACACTCCGAACATTCAGCTAAAATTGAGGGGGCTCTTCTGGAGTACTTTTCCCTTAATAATACCCCGGATGTCTCCGAGCTGTCTGTTTGGCTTGCGCATAAGGCGGTAATTAGAGGCTCCTTTATTCAGTTGGGGTCCTTCCTTAAAAAGCAAAGATTGACTTCGGTCAATGAATCACTTCACAAGATTTCGGTGTTAGAATCACTTTTACAATCAAACTACTCCGCGGATAATGCCTCCTTGCTAACTCAGGAACGTCTTCGCCTCCGAAGATTATTACTGTCAGACTTTGAGCGTGCCCTACATAGATCTCAAATTAAGTATTATACGCAGGATAATAAGACGGGATCTTTATTAGCCAGAAAGCTTAAACCAGCCCGCTTCAAACAACGTATACCTTCCCTTAAACACCCTACTAAACACACTGTCCACCAGGCTCCGAGAGAGATTGCTACTGCTTTCAAAGACTACTATGAAAGCCTTTACAATATCCGAGCAGACCCCTCCTGTATCCAGCCTGATCAGGTTAAAATAGATTCCTTTCTCTCAACTCTCAATCTCCCTAAACGTTCCCCCTCTTCCTTAGCCTTGCTTAATACCCCTATCTCTCCTCAGGAGATCTCCGATGCTGTGAAATCCCTCCCTTCCAAAAAGACCCCAGGACCTGACGGACTACCGAACGAATACTATAAACGATATCTCCCAATCTTACTACCACATCTTCTTCCCGTCTTTAACAATGCTATGACGACCGGTTCTCTGCCACCTGACATGCTTGACGCTTTAATCACGACGATCCCCAAACCCGGCAAACCCATGGACTTAACTAGCAACTTTAGACCCATATCGCTACTGAATAGTGACGCCAAACTTTATGCTAAGATATTGGCGAATCGCCTCCGCCCTCTGATGCCTAGCTTACTGAGCAGAGATCAGGTTGGATTTACGGTAAGGAGACAAGCTCCCGATAACACTAGGAGGATCATTACGTTGTTGCAACATTGTGAGCAATCTTTAACCCCTGCCGTGTTTCTCACTTTAGATGCCGAAAAAGCGCTCGACAGAGTGAGCTGGTGCTTTGTATTCTCTGCTCTACGAACCTTCGGCTTTGAGGGCGAGATCCTCACGGCAATTCGAGCCTTATACTCAAACCCAGTGGCACGAGTCTTCACTAATGGAGCTCTTTCGCACCGGTTCACTCTGTCGAATGGTACGCGGCAGGGATGCCCCCTCTCGCCCCTCATATTCCTAATAGCTATTGAACCTCTAGCACAGTCTATCAGACAAAATCGACTGATCAGGGGCATACCGGTTGGAGGGGTTGAACACAAGCTTGCCCTTTTTGCGGACGATGTGATCTTGACGTTGACTGACCCAGTGACCTCCATGCCGGCACTCTTTGATACAATCCGTCTCTTTGGGGATCTTTCCTATTATAAATTGAATGTCAGCAAATCACTAATTTTTACCAGTAAACATACCAGACGCTGACCTAGACTCTCTCAGACATTCCTTCTCCCTTGATTGGCAGCATCGGTGCGTCTCCTACTTGGGGATTCTACTTACTTCTCCTTCCTCCCAACTATTCTCTACTAATTTTCTACCGCTGCAGTCTTCTATTTCTCAATCTTGCAGAGAATACGGGAAACATATGGTCTCCTGGATGGGTCGAATCTCGGCATTTAAAATGCTCCTTCTGCCAAAATTATTGTACTTGTTTCGTACACTCCCGATCGCCATCCCGAGCTCGTTCTTCCAATCTCTGAATAGAGTCATGGACTCCTTTTTGTGGCAATCTATTCGCCCTAGGGTCCCCAGATCAGTTCTTACTTGCACAAAAGGAAATGGCGGACTGGGTAGGCCTCATATTGAGGACTACTACAGAGCGTGCATTCTGGATCAGGCGAGGTTTTGGTGGTCGGGAGATGCGAATAAAAAATGGGTAGCTTTAGAACAACATTTTAGCCCCCAGTGCCGCCTTAAATCTAGACTACTAGCCCCAGACCCAAAGAGACTAGTTCCCAAAACTGGGATTTCTGCCATTGATATTACAGACAAGATTTGGAGACTGAATGTGCGTCGGGCCCCTAATAGTCAACCTTGCCCACTATCTGCTCTACCCCTAGATGTCTTACATTTATGTATCCCAGACCTCAATCTGACTGGTTGGTCGGACATGGGTGTTCTGTCGGTCAGGGACCTATTGGATGAACATGGACTTCTCCACTTCTCCTCCCTCAGGCATAGGTTCCCCATCCCGCAAAAGGACTTTTATAAGAGTTTACAAATTAGGAGCTATCTAGCAACTGGCCAACTGCAAAAGGTCACCCTACCTCCGAGATTGCTGGGGTTTCTAGGAGTGTCTGGCTCATGTGCCGGAGGAATCACCTTTTTTTATGGTTTTCTGGGGCAGAGATCGGAGTTACTCCAACATACTTACATGAGCAGGTGGGAGAGGGACTTGGGGGTTGAGATCGCTCCAGAGCAGTGGCAGACCGCCTTTCGTGACATCAACTCCTACTTTAAATGTACCAATCACCAGGAGACATTGTACAAAACAATCTACAGGTGGTATTTCACCCCCACCAGATTGCACAAGATTGACCCTTCCCTACCATCTGTATGCTGGAGGGGGTGCGGAGAGGCGGGCTCCCTGCTACACGTTCTTTGGGAATGTCCGAAGGTACAACCATTGTGGAAGGGGGCTGCTTTAACTATAGATTGGCTCCCGGGCCTACAGATTCAGTTGGAACCCTCTACAGCCTTGCTGCTACTGGATTTAGATAAGTACCCTTCTAATTCTAGACACCTAGTAGCACATGTGCTGATGTCCACCAAATTGCTCATTGCTAGGAAATGGAGGTCCCCTGATCTTCCATGTTTATCGGAAATCTTGGCTTATGTTAATTTCTCTTGTGCATGTGAGCGTGCCTATGCTTTAGCTAACTCTAGTGATCATAGATTCCTCAGAAGGTGGGACTTATGGATGCATAGCCCCCACTACTGTTAATTATAGGGGTTGCTATCAGTGCTTCTCATTTTCCTTGTCCCCCTTTCCCTCTCACCCCTTCCCCCTTACCCAGGTTCTTTTCCGCTTCTTTCTTTTTACCGCACATGCACGATCCACCTATACCGTTAATGGCCGCAGCCTTAGGGCCTAGGTACCCGCTAGCTCTTCTCCTGATGCTATTCATATTTTCGGTTTGTACCCTATGCAACCAATAGTGTTTTGTTTGATGGTTTACTGTACCGGTTATTCTGTCACCTCTATAGACACGCCTAATGTGGCGAATGTCGATTCGTTCTTATGTTGATGTGTATTACTGATTATCACTGTTCATATTCTGTACTATTCCAAATTATCCGGAATAGGAATGTTCTCCTTGTGTTATATATTGGAAACTTAATAAAAAAAAAATAAAAAGAAGTTTTAAAATTTCAACTCCCAGCATGCCCGGACAGCCATTGGCTGTCAGGGCATGCTGGGAGTTAAAGTTTTGAAAAAAAACATCTGGAGGGCCACAGCTTGAGACCACTGGTTTACTCACTGGGCATTAAAGGGGTATTCCAGGCAAAAACTTTTATATATATATATATATATATATATATATATATATATATATATATATCAACTGGCTCCGGAAAGTTAAACTGATTTGTAAATTACTTCTATTAAAAAATCTTAATCCTTCCAATAGTTATTAGATTCTGAAGTTGAGTTGTTGTTTTCTGTCTAACTGCTCTCTGATGACTCACGTCCCGGGAGCTGTGCAGCTCCTATGGGGATATTCTCCCATCATGCACAGCTCCCGGGATGTGACATCATCATTGAGCAGTTAGACAGAAAGCTAATAACTTCCGAAGCTAATAACTATTGGAAGGATTAAGATTTTTTAATAGAAGTAATTTACAAATCTGTTTAACTTTCCGGAGCCAGTTGATGTATAAATTTTTTTTTTTGCCTGGAATACCCCTTTAATCTCAAATACTCATTTGCTGCTTTTATCGTTTCAGATTACACGTTGCAGCCCAGTCGTGGTATTTACATGCACTTTACTGCTAGTTGTTGAGCTTCATCTGTATTTGCTGGAACAGCCATGACAATTACAGCAACTACAAAATTAGGGGCTGGCCCTGGGGTAGATATGGGAGCCGGTCCTGGGAAAACTTGGAGGTGGGGAACAGGGCTGTGTAAGGGGCCCCAAAAATTTCTGATGGCAGCCCTGCCCCATATACCTGAATGTTCTAAATAGAGATAGGAGGGGTAAGCTGCTGCCAGATGCTTTTAAGGTAATGAATCTAATCCTTACATTGATCCCTAATATGAATATACCGTATTTTTTGCCCTATAGGACGCACCGGCGTATAAGACCTATTTTTAGGTGCAAAATCTAAAAAATTTAAGATTTTGAACCCAATAGTGGCCTTCAACCTGCGGACCTCCAGATGTTGCAAAACTACAACTCCCAGCATGCCCGGACAGCCGGTGGCTGTCCGGGCATGCTGGGAGTTGTAGTTTTGCAACATCTGGAGGCCCGCAGGTTGAAGACCACTGATATAGGAGGTAATACTCACGTGTCACCGCCGCTCCGGACCCGTCACCGCTGCCCTGGATGTCGCTCCATCGCTGTCGCCGTGTCCCCGTCGCTCCGGAACGTCTCTGCTGCCGGCCGGGTATCTTCGCTCTCCGTCGCTGTCGTCACGTCGTTACGCACACCGACGCACGCCGACGCACATACGCGACAACGTGATGACGAGGAAGGAGAGCGCCGGCCATACAGGGATCCCTGAACGGAGAAGACACCGAGGAGGCAGGTAAGGTCCCTCCCGGTGTCCTGTAAGCACTAACCCGGCTATTCAGTCGGGCTGTTCGAGACCGCCGCGGTGAAATCGCGGCGGTCCCGAACAGACCGACTGAACAGCCGGGTTAGTGTCACTTTCCCTTCAGACGCGGCGGTCAGCTTTGATCGCCGCATCTGAAGGGTTAATACAGGGCATCACCGCGATCGGTGATCTCCTGTATTAGCCGCGAGTCCCGGCCGTTGATGGCCACAGGGACCGCCGCGATAGGGGTGTATTCACCGTATAAGACGCACCGACTTTTTCCCCCCAGTTTTGGGGAAGAAAAAGTGCGTCTTATACGGCGAAAAATACGGTGATCTGCGCCCTGCATCTTCTCAGCTTCCTACAATCAGATAATGACACTTCGTTTTTTACAGATTAAGTAATTTTATTATATTATTAGTAATAAAAAGAATTGAAAGCTGATGCTGGATTCCATCCGGTGAAGACCTGACAAGCCCTCCACATTAGAGTATCAGATAGAGATGGGTGGTCGGAGATGTAGGTCATGGAGCGGTGGGTGGTGATGAATCCAGAGATGGTATTGCCCATGTTGGTGGTAAAGCGTCTGGATGCATAGGGGCATTGTGGTAATTCTCTGCCCATGCAGAACACAAAATGGCACACTATTGAAGACTTGCTGGAACATCTCCGGGATGGGCTCTTTCCATATCTCACCGTAAGGCACCGGGATCCTCTGCGTTGTGTATGACTCCAAGGAACCGTGATTGGTGATGACTGGAGATTCCACTTTGCCAGCTTCCAACTTCTCCCAATTTATAGAGAAGAGAAAGGGATGATTGCGGATGTCTCCATGTTCCCCTAATCTCTGTGACTGGTCTTTACATAAGAGCCGTGCTAAGAAGTCTCCAGTGAAAGGTCCAAACCAGATGGATTTTACAGGACGTTCTAAGACGTTTCTTTCCACTTGTACATTACTTTTTCCACAGAAAGGGGTTTTTCCCGTTAACATCAGGTGCTAACCTTCGGCTGTCCAGGCATGCTGGGAGTTGTAGTTTTGCCACAGCTGGAGACACAGTGGGAGATTCATCATAACCTGTACGGAGGAAAAGTCAGTCAACCAGTTGCCCATAGCAACCAATCAGATCACTACTTTCATTTTTGAAAAGGCCTCTGAAAAATAAAAGGAAGCGATCTGATTGGTTGCTATGGGCAACTGGGCAAAGTTTCCTCAGCACAAGTCTTGATAAATCTCCTCAACACTGATTGGAAAACACTGAGCGTATCCTCAGCTTCCTATGGAGATAGATAGATAGATATGAGATAGATAGATAGATAGATAGATAGATAGATAGATAGATAGATATGAGATAGATAGAAGATAGATAGAAGATGGATATGAGATAGATAGATAGATATGAGATAGATAGATATGAGATAGATAGATAGATATGAAATAGATAGATAGATAGATAGATAGAAGATAGATAGAAGATAGATATGAGATAGATAGATAGATAGATAGAAGATAGATATGAGATAGATAGATATGAGATAGATAGATAGATATGAGATAGATATGAGATAGATAGAAGATGGATATGAGATAGATAGATATGAGATAGATAGATAGATAGATATGAGATAGATAGATATGAGATAGATAGAAGATAGATATGAGATGGATAGAAGATAGATATGAGATAGATAGAAGATAGATATGAAATAGATATATAGATAGATATGAGATAGATAGATATGAGATAGATAGAAGATAGATATGAGATAGATAGATATGAGATAGATAGATAGATAGATAGATATGAGATAGATAGATAGATATGAGATAGATAGATAGAAGATAGATATGAGATAGAGAGATAGATAGATAGATAGATAGATAGATATGAGATAGATAGAAGATAGATAGTAGATATGAGATAGATAGATAGATAGATAGATATGAGATAGATAGATATGAGATAGATAGAAGATAGATAGAAGATAGATATGAGATAGATAGATAGAGAGATAGATGGATAGATAGATATGAGATAGATAGATAGATATGAGATAAATAGATAGATATGAGATAGATAGATATGAGATAGATAGATAGATAGATAGATATGAGATAGATAGATAGATAGATATGAGATAGATAGATATAAGATAGATAGATAGATATGAGATAGATAGATATAAGATCGCTTGACTGGCTGTGTGAGACAGCTGATACACTGATGTGTGGTGAATATAGCCTTACACTATTTTCACTGCAAATTCTGGAGTGCTGCTATCTCCTTTATATATGGATACCGGGACCGCGATCAGGTCTATCTACATAGTGTCATTGGGGAAGATTGGTGTAGAATGGTGCAGATGCTCATGGCAACCAGTCAGATCACTTCTTTCATGTTTCAGAAGCCGGAAAATAAGTGATCTGATTGGTTGCTACGGGCAACTGCACCATTCTTCCTCTACACAGCCATCGGCTGTCCGGGTATGCTGGGAGTTGAAGTTTTGCAACATCTAGAGGGTCCCAATTTGGGAACACTGGCTTAGTAGATGCAAAAGAATTTATTCAACTCAATATTCTTTTCCTCTTTGATAAGGCAAAAAGCCACTCCCCCTCCATGTATCTCTATGGGAGAGCTATTCAGCTATCTTTGGCTCTCCCATAGAGATATATGGAGGGCGCGTGGTGGCTCCTCCTTCGGGCAGGGGTCGTGATTCACCACTCCAAGGGAGAGCATGGGCTCCATACAGGAGATCACGGGGGAGCCCCAAGCGGTCGGACCCTCCGTGGTCTTAAACTTATCCCCTATCCGCATGAGGATAGTTATCCGGCATGAGATATCTCCTTTCATAAACAATTGGAAATCCATCTTACACATTTTATAGCAGTAGGTTGATGGTGTAACACCAATTGAGCAAACGATCATCTGATGAACAATCGTTTCACACCCACATTCACACATGTTTTAGTCCATATTGGGTTTTACATTTGTTAAAGCTGACCATATAGACCATTGACATCGGGCAAAGGACAATCAATCTTTTTTGGGAACATTCTGAGAAGGTTATTTCTCAAAAAATCCTCCATGGATAAGAAATCTTTCCTGAGAGTAAGATCCTTTCTCTCAGCACTAGATAAAAGGTTAAAACCCAGCAGTCTTCTTTATAGATGAGGATAGTCTGTCATTGGTTGCCAAAAATGATAACTTTTTGGGTTAATTTTTGACAAATGGCTCTTTGTTTTCATTGGTCAGGCGTGGGTCGGGAGGCCACCATACACCTTATGGTTCAGCTGAATGTTCTCTAATTGTTATGGATAGGGGATAACAAGCTGATCAGTAGGGGTCCATCTACTGGGACCCTTGCCGATTTAAAAAGATGAGGATCTAATTGGCCCTGGAATGAATGGATCGCACCGTACCTGTGCAGCCACAGCTCTATTCATTCTCAATTGGGCCACCACACGGTTCAGTACTATAGATAAGGACTAACAACCCGAGATAGGAATACTCCTTTAAGTGTTTCTCATAGTGGGAAAAAGATGATAGGTGGATAGCGGATGATCAATATATATTCAACCTGAAGAATATTCCCTTTGAGTCCATCAATTACAAGTGTAGAATCCCTCAGTTTAATTCTATATATTGATTAGATTATCTTCTAATACTGCTGGATAGTAATGGTACAAGGGAGAACTCTAAACGTCCTCAATGTGTTCAGACTGATGCCGATTTTATTCTCCTTACATATAGCTGTGCCTGGATACAGTCATTTTGGAGGAAGGTTTCTCAGAGTATAGAATTTAATTTTAAGATCGTTTTGCCTTATTATGTGTGTGCAAGGAATTTGCAAAGTTGACCAAAATCAAAGTTGAAATTGTTGTATTTAGTGCAATTACCGATCCTTAGAAACTAGTTTGCTTAAAACACAATTTTTTCTCCCCCAACACAGACATTTTCTAGACTCCCTTAAAGGAGATATCCACCTGAATTTTTTTTATTTTTTATTGATTGTGCCTGGGCTAAAAAAGATTAAATAACAAACTGTAACTCACCTTCCGTCGCTCCCCAATGTGCCGATATCTGTCTTCTGGGCCCTGTCCTCTTCTGCGTCTTGGAGCCCAATGTGTTATACTGCGATCAGCTTATTGACGGCCGCAGGCTGGTCATAGGCTGAGCGCAGTGTTAGGGGCCTGGCGCCTTCTCCCTGTTGCCCGGGCCTGTTACATGACACTGCGCTCTGCGTATCACAGGCCAAGGCAGGACAACGCTCTTGCACAATGGATAAAAAAAACAATTCTGGCAGAAATCTCCTTTAAATCCTCTACTTCATAAATGGATTCCTTTCTTTTTAAGTTTCTAAACAGTAATACAAACGGCCTTAAACCTACGGTATTTATTTAGCTTTCACGGAGACCAATTTGTTTACTAAATCTTACCCGATGCATACTTGGGAACGAGAATTCGGTATTGAATTCTGAATGGATACAAGCTTTTTAAATTACCCATCACTCTCTTCAATGTGCTTCTCACATGAATTCCTCTCTTAAAATTTTATTAAGATGGCGTTATACTCCAGCCAAACCAGTAAACATTCATCCTGAAGCGTATTCTGTCTGTTAGAGAGTTATGGCAATAAAGGGACTCTTCTCCATACTTTATGGTCATGTCCCCACGTAACCCTCTTTTGGGCATCTTGCACACATTTCTTCCAAGAAATTTTAGAAATCCTTATTTCCTGGTCCCCCCAACTTATTCCTTAACATACAGATAATCCACTCATCTAGCAGACCTCTCTTTTTGCATTATGACCTCTATAGCTAGATTAGTAATCCTACGTAAGTGGAAATCTAATACTATTCCAGACATTACAGAAATTATTTTAGGGATTAATACCACTCTCCCCTGGAGCAGTGCGTGATGACCCCCGCCCGAAGCAGAGACCACCACGCCCCCTCCACATATCTCTATGGGTGAGCTGTTCGGCTAGGCCGTTAACTCCATATGTATTAAGAGATCCAGAGAAATAGTTGTTGACCAAACTATCTAAAATGTTTTCCAGCTTTAAACAAGAAGTTCTGCTAGAAATTGGATGAGGGTGCATTCACACCACGTTTGCGAGCTCTGGCTACCAAATCTGGCTGTGACACTTCAAAACTGGGTGCTCCAATATCCCAGACGGACCGGAGTCAGGTAGTGACTTCAGTCGGCTAATTTTTGCCCCGTATTTGGTTTTGAGACCGGACTGAAAACCGTAGCATATCACGGTTTTCAGTCCGGCCATTTAAATAAATGAGATTCGGCGTCGGCCCGGGGCTGGGAAACCGAAGCGGCCGGTTTTGAAATTTTCCAGCAGAATCTGGCAGTCAAATCTTACAAACTTGGTCTGAATGCACCCTGACAGGTGTTATAAGTGACTGCATGACCATCAAAAAAAAAATTCAACACTCCCTTAAAGGGGTACTCCGGTGCTTAAACATCTTATCCCCTATCCAAAGGATAGGTGATAAGATGCCTGATCGCGGGAGTCCCGCTGCTGGGGACCCCCGGGATCATGCACGCGGCACCCCGTTTTTTGTAATCAGTGCCCGGAGCGTGTTCGCTCCGGGACTGATTACTGGCGACCGCAGGGTCGGTGGCGTGTGACGTCACGCTCCGCCCCTCAATGCAAGCCGATTGGAGGGGGCGTGATAGCTATCACTCCCCCTCCCGTAGGCTTGCATTGAGGGGCGGAGCGTGACGTCACACGGGGGCGGAGGCGTGATGTCACACGCCGCCCGCCCTGCGGTCGACCATAATCAGACCCGGAGCAAACACGCTCCGGGTCTGATTACAAACGGGGTGCCGTGTGTATGATCTTGGGGGTCCCCAGCGGCGGGACTCCCGCGATCAGGCATCTTATCCCCTATCCTTTGGATAGGGGATAAGATGTTTAAGCACCAGAGTACCCCTTTAAGTCATTCTAATCGCACAATTATCCTGGGACCGTGTAACCTGTGTCTTAAAGGGGTTTTCTCATTCCTTAAGATAGGCCATCAATATCTGGTGGGATGTCAGTATCTGGCACCTCAGCCAATCAGAAGATCGTCAGAGCTGTGACCACCCGACCACCTCCCGAAGCCGGGGCTTCCACCTCCATATATTGTGTAGTGGCCATGCTGGGTTACTGCAGCTAATCTCCCATTGAAGGGAATCGGAGCTGCGCTGCTGTAATTGCTCGACAACTAAACAATGAACGAAGCTGGGGGGGGGGGTGCTCCATTAACTAGCCCCTCCCTAATTATAAGCCATGCCCTGTACGTAAGTCAAGGAGGACTTGGGACTAGACAGGGTATGAGTAGGCTTGCCAGGCTATGGCATTTCAGCAACTCAGCTCTGCCTTCATGACACAAAATAAAAATAAAAAAATGTGATTTTATAAGTTTGGCGACCACCATCAGCTCCAGTAATAGGACACTTAGCTTTTATACCCTAACAGCTATTTAATGGTGTCTGAAGCTCTGACCAGCAAATACAGCTGACAGATTCCCTTTAATAGTAGATTCACCCTTTAGCAAGGTTATACAAGTGCACAATGCGATGAAGCTTTGATATTTCGGTAATCTTTAAATAATGTTAGTCAGTCAGTTCCCTGAAGGATGTGAATGTACAGCAGAATCTGTTCATCTCTTTACTCTTTTATTGAGTCATTGCACAAAAATGTATCCCAGGAATTCAGAGTGGCCCCGGGCCCCAACGATTCACTGTAGGTAAATATCAGTTTATCGGTCTGGGAGAAAGAAAGGAAGATTACCACAGATAACCCAGTAGTACGATGCCTTCACCATCTTGTTTGCTGTTGTGTTTTCTATATTGTAATGTGGGCACATCAGGCCATGGACTAGTAGGAAGAGTAATGGAATGGGTGAGGTGCCTACGGGACTGCATACACCCAACATTGGTGGACACCAGCAGCCATCGTACCTGAGCCATGGTACTGGGTAACATGAGTTGCGATTGGGATCCCAGGGGACCCAATTAAAAAACTTGCGGGTGGTAATAAGGTAATTCCGGGCAGGAGCAGGCAGTAACAGAATATACAGTGGGTCCCACAAACCTCTGAAATGTCAAAGGGCACATATGAAATGACACAAGGGGGGTGATGAAATGGCACAAGGGGGTTATAAAATGGCGTAAGCAGGTGATTAAATTGCAAAAAGTAGTAATGAAATGGCTCTAATAGTAATTAAAGGGGTATTCCGGGATCTAAGCTTTTATCCCCTATCCAGAGGACAGGGGATACAATGTCTGATCACTGGGGGCCCGGGTTTCCGAGACCAGAGACATAACGTCACGTACCACCCCTGTGACGTCACGTCACGCCCCTTCCATTCATGTCTATTCATATCTGTATGAATGGAGGGGTCGTGGCATGACGTTACATCACGTCTCCAGTCTCGGAAACCCGGAAGTTTCCAACATTGGAGACGCAGCCCTGCATACAATGCGGGTGCTGCAGGGAGATCACTGGGGGTCCCTGTGGCTGGCCCCCTGCGATCAGACATTGTATCCCCTATCATCTGGATAGGGGATTAAAGCTTAGATCCCAGAATACCCCTTTAAAGGGAACCAATCATCAGATTTTACCCTATATAATGCTTGGTAAAGTGTTATATAGGGTAAAATCTTTATTTTCTCCATTCCCGGGGGACGCTCCTGCCCCCAGGGATGGTGAAGATATGAAGTTATAAACTAGTCACCGCCGCCGCCGTAAGTAGTCACCTGGGCGGGGAGATCTTCCCACCTACTCCAGTTCTTCGGCCGGCAGCGACGCCCCCTCCGCTTGATTGATGGGCCGCGTCATTGTTCTGCTCACTGAACAGACGGAGCAGAGTGATTACGCGGCCCATCAATCAAGCGGAGGGGGCGTCGCTCCCGGCCGAAGAACGGGAGTAGATGAGAAGAGCTCCCCGCCCATGTGACTACTTACGGCGGCGGCGATGACTAGTTTATAACTTCATATCTTCACCATCCCTGGGGGCAGGAGCGTCCCCCGGGAATGGTGAAAATAAAGATTTTACCCTATATAACGCTTTGCCAAGCGTTACTGGTCATGTGATAATTGCTAGATTGGGGGGAGGGGGGGGATTCCGACTGCTGGGAACTCCACCCAATACCAGATTGGGGGTCCTGTGTTCTACATGTGAATGGAGCAGCACTCCAGTATGCTTGCAGCCAATATATTCAAAATCTATGAGCCTCATAAAGATAGATGGGGTTTTGCTCCTGCTCTGGATAATTCCTGACACAGACAGAGGTGTCAGCAGAGAGCAATGGAAAGAAATACACAACTTCCTCCTTAGTATACAGCAGCTGATGAGTACTGGAAAGATGAAGATTTATTTAATAGAAGTAATTAACAAATCTGTACAACATTCTGTCACCAGTTGGTTTGGAAAAAAAATTGTTTCCCGCCCGCCGGAGTACCGCTTTAAGTCTATGGCAGTGTTTAGAAAACAGTGTGCCTCCACCTGTTGCAAAACTACAACTCCCAGGATGCCCGGACAGCCTTTGGCTGTCCGGGCATGCTGGGAGTTGTAGTTTTGCACACTCTTTGAAAAACACTGGTCTATGCACCATCTTAAAATGCTTTTCCTTGATAACCTTTGAGTCATCCGAAATGTTCGGGATGTCGAAGATATAATATAAAGCAAGCAATGTTCTCCTGTGTGCAGATTTGGCAGCTTTCCTAAGTGTTATCAAGTCTTATGGCCTCTCGTCATCCTGCACCAGGAATGTCTGTGTTACCGTACGTTCCCTCGGAGGCTCCGTTTAATACTGTCATCTACTGATATCTACATTAATGCCGATAACGTACCTCTCTTTAGAAGGTGACCCCCCCTTTAAGCCCAACGCCACACATTTATGCCGTACTTGTGCCCGTGCAACCACCTATAGTGGGTAGGGTTGCCACCTTTTTCGTACCAAAAAATACCGGCCATGCTAATTTGCATAACTGATTATATATGTGTGTGTGTGTGAGCCAGGGGTGTGATGGGAGGTGTAAGGGCAGATGGTATTAAACCCTTCGTGTTCGTGACGCCAGGGCATGATTTAACTTTAATCACCAGAAGGTAGTACCGCTAGTCCTAGGTTAGGCAGGGGCAAATAATAGTCCAAGGCCAGGTTAAAGGGGTACTCCGGTGAAAACCTTTTTTCTTTTAAATCAACTGGCTCCGGAAAGTTAAACAGATTTGTAAATGACTTCTATTAAAAAATCTTAATCCTTCCTGTACTTATTAGCTGCTGAATACTACAGAGGAAATTATTTTCTTTTTGGAATGCTCTCTGATGACATCACGAGCACAGTGCTCTATGCTGACGTTATTATAATAATAATAAGTCTTTATTTATTGTTGTCCTTAGTGAGATTTGAACCCAAGGTCCCAGCACTGCAAGGCAACAATGCTAACCACTATGCCACCATGCTGCCCTTAGCATACATCTGCTATACACGGTTGCTAAAATGGACAGAGATGTCAGCAGAGAGCACTGTGCTCGTGATGTCATCAGTGTTCCAAAAAGAAAGGAATTTCCTCTGTAGCATTCAGCAGCTAATAAGTACTGGAAGGATTAAGATTTTTTAATAGAAGTAATTTGCAAATATGTTTAACTTTCTGGCACCAGTTGATTTAAAAGAAAAAAGGTTTTCACCGGAGTACCCCTTTAAGGTTAATGAAGGAAATATGAAAAATGAACAATGAAAAATCTGAAGGAAATATGAAAAAACGAGGTGCACTCCTAGTGGTAGGTTAAGGTTAATAGTAGCTTTTACTGAGGTAGACAGATGGTACAGTCTATACAGTTCGGCCAGGATCCTAGCGAGGTGACCAGTAACACGGGGGCTCTCGCAGCTTGCTGGGACTTGCAGTGACTTGACGGTCTATAAGTGCAGCCAACGCTGACTACAATTGACTTGACTTGACTGAAGATGATGACAGATGATAAAGATGACTTGACTTACTGACTTGTGGCTGTAATTTAGTCTTGAGGCCTCCAGATGTGCTGGACACTGACTCTGAGATGTCTGGACTGGACTGAACCTCAGCAGGAAAGAATCACAAGAGAGAGAATGCAGATCCGCCCTATCCTATAAAGGGGCGTTATGCAAGGAGCCCATAGGCTACCTGCGGGTCACCTGGTCACCTGGTGCTCTCTGGGTAACAAACATATGACTTAAACATGTGACAAACATTATCATGTGACTAACAATCATGTGACCAACATCAAAGGTCCTTTACACTTAATATACAACCTGTTCACATAATGGGGGAACACTGCAGTAGAGCCTTGAGGACGTACAGGGACTCAACCTGACAGGACTGTAGGAGCATATCCCGTACTGGGACACCACATGTGTGACATGACAGGAAATGATATAAGAGATACAATACATATTCGGGAAAAATGTTGTCCTCTTCTTTCCCCTATAACTTTTTTTTTTTATCTCATTTTTATGCGGTGTGATCTGTTGTTTTTAATGGTGCCACTTTTTTGTTTTGATGGGACTTTTTGATGGCTTTTTATTTAATTTGGGACTTGCAGTTAGTTACTCCCAGCATACCCCGATCCAGCCTATAGCTCTGCAGCTTCCCTAAATCAAAACTACAACTCCCAGCATGTTGCACTATATAGTGGTCAAGTATAGGTTATGGTGCAACAAGCTGGGAGTTGTAGTTTGGGGTCAGCTGCAGAGCCATAGGCTATGTGAAGAAATACTGGGAGTTGCTGTTAGTAACGAACTACAATGCCCAGCATGCCCTGATACAGCTCAAGACATTTGGTTGGATAAATACCGGCCACTGAATTGCAAGTTTTTTTTTATTTTTATATATATATAAAAATAGTGGCAGGGTGGCCAAAATACCACCCAGGTGGCAATCGTAATGGGGCAGCCATTAATAAAAGCAACTATTTCATTGGTCCTTGATAATGCTGGAGGTATGGCTAGAGACCCCAGGGGCAATATGTATAACAGGGCCCCCAACTCATAAAATGTAATTTGTATTACTGGCAGGACCAAGCCTTGGGTTATGGGCGCCTACTGCCCACTGACCCGCTCCAATACTACCTCACACGCCTCAGGCTCTCCTTGCCTATGGTGTGCAGGCAGATGTATGACGTCACCAGCCGAATGCAGAAGCCTCCCAGTGATCCAATCAGGATTCAGCATGAGCTGCCATTTTTTCATTGATAAAGCCAAGTGCAGAATGAATTCTGAATCAGCGCCATGGTGAAAACATGGTTTACTATAGTACAGCACTAATGTTTTCGGCGGTCCCTGTGCCCCATTCAGCCGGGCCAGACTAGGGCATCAGTTCATGGGGGAAAAAATGTAACTCTACTCCTCAGCCGCCTGGGTGCGGGCCCTGAGTATTGGTCTTCTTCTTATATGTGGCAGATGGACCTTTGGGCCCACTCAGTCTCCAGGACCCAGGCATGCAAATTGTATGGTGTAAATTATAAATAAAGTTTTGTCACAAAATTGTCACTGTCAATTGATAAAAATTTTTACAATCTGCTCCATAAGGTGGACTATAGTAAAAACATAGTGTTTGGTGACATTGGGGGAGATTTATCAAAACCTGTATAGAGGAAGAGTGGTGCAGTTGCCCATAGCAACCAGATCGCTTCTTTCATTTTTAAAGAGGCCTGGGAAAAATAAAAGAAACAATCTGATTGGTTGCTATGGGCAACTGCACCATTATTCCTCTACACAGGTTTTGATAAATCTCCCCCATTATGTTTGTTTTAGTTTGCCTTTTTGCTGTCTGTTCTTCTTTCCACGGCTAGAAGTTTGAACAATGAGTGGCCGGAGCCAGGAGCCTCTGTCACTCAAACCTGACTGTTTCTCCTGTCAGGTAATGCAGGACTACTGGGATCAGACAGCAGAGTTGCCGTTAGAGAGACTCCTGTGAGTTTATAATAGTGATTTTCTATGGGTTTCCATACAAATTGTCTAATAGGAGTGTGGTGCCACAGGGGTGTTGGTGGAAATTCCTGATCACTTTGTGACGCCAGGGCACCGTTATCTTATACGTGGTCCGAGACAGCTTCTCCTGGGCCAGAGACGGGGAGTAAATGAACACACCGACGTCAGGTTACGGATAACTGTCTTTACTGAGATGGTGCAGATGGTAATACACAAACAGCTAGCTTTTGATGTGAGAGAGCAGCGTAACCCCTTGGGAGCCCTGCTGCCTTGCTGAGACTTGTGGTGCTTACACCAAACAGATTAAAGGGGTATTCCGGGCAAAAATATTTTATGCCCTATCCAAAGGATAGGGGAAAAGATGTCTGATCACGGGGGGGGGGGGGCTTGCCGCTGGAACCCCCCGCGATCTCCCTGCAGCACCCGCATTCAATGCTGGAGCTGCGTCTCCACTATGGGAGGGGGCTTGACGGCCGTCACGCCCCCTCCGATAGACATAAATGCAGGGGGCGTGGCAGCTGGCCATCACGCCCCCTCCCATAGACACGAATGGAGGGGACATGGCGTGACGTCACGTCTCCAGTCCCGGAAACTGGAGAAGCAGCTACCGCATAGAATGCCGGAGTTGCAGGGAGAACGCAGGTGGTTCCAGCGGCGAGCCCCCCACAATCAGACATCTTATCCCCTATCCTTTGGATAGGGGATAAAATGTTTTTGCCCGGAATACCCCTTTAATACTGACTTGTGAGACTGGAGATTGAATCCTGGTCCTGTCAAGGTACTGAAGACCGAGGCATGAATTTCCTTATTGTGAGTAATACTTGCAGGGCCTCTCGTCAGAGCACACGACACACAGCACACCTGAGCCAAGCTGTCGCTCAGGAGTCTTGTTGGAACTAGACTGACTGACTCCTCCCCTGCACCTCACTATACTTGGGAAACTTTAGGGGTTCTCATTGGCAGGAGAGTCACATGGGGTACACTGCAAGGTCTCATGAGTTGAACTCTTAAAGTTACAAGAACATATAAAACATATATACATAGAACAGAATGAATTTAAGAAAATATACTCTCTGACATTACAATACACATAATTAATTTAACAATAGAACTTTAGTGGCCCCAACACCTTGTGCTGCCAGGCTGCCCGAGACAGTCCAAAGCCAGGGGACAGCTACTGGTGAACTTATTAAAAATGTGGTGGCCCAGTACAAGAGTTGCACCCCTGTACCCTAGCTGCCCTGTTTGGCAGACTCCATACAGTGACCCCTGGCCCCTCCTGCACTTGTATTCTACCTACTCCCTTAAATATCTATGTTATACCATATCATGTACATAAAATGTGTTATAGCTTTAAGACCTGTTGTCATGTGATTGTAACCCAGTGAGGTATCATTGACCATGTGACCTAAGGGTGACCTATGGGACCCCTCCTAGCCTCCCCAATATAAGCCCTGGGTGGAGCTAGCTCTCTCTCTTACGCTCTTTCGCTCTTGTATGCTGAGTTGCAGTAAGGTCAAGTCCTAGGTTTGTGTCTGGAGTCCTAAAGTGGCCAAAAGTCTACCACGCAGCCACGGATCCTAAAGTCCACTACCCCACAGGTCAAGTCAAAGCCTGGTAAGCTACAGAAGGGGTGAAGTCAGTCATAGTCTGTCATAGTCAAGTCAGTCCAAATAGATCTGTCTTCAGTCAGCGTGGCTCGGCAGCAAATTGTCACAGTCCACCATAAGTCCCAGTAAGCCCTGTGGTCTCTGGAGTCACCTCCATGGGCCTAGCCAAGCTGTATAGACTGTTACACCTGTCTGACTCAGTAAAGCTGACGTTGTTCCGTAACTTGGCGTCAGAGTCATTATTTGCCCCCGTGCCTAGCCCAGGATCCAACGGTATTCCGTCGGGTGGTGTAGAGGATAAACCACGCCCTGGCGTCACAAACACAAGGGGTTAATGCCATCTGCCTCTAGGGTAATTCCATCTGCCCTCATCACACCCTCACCACAAATACTGTATGTTAACAAATGACAGCAACATTTTAAAGGCAAAGCTTTAAAGTGACCAAAGGCCAGAATGCAATTTGCAGCTAAGTTCACATTGAGATTGAAAAATCCAGATTTTGCTGCAAATTTTCAGTCACTCTTGAACAGGGACGAGGGAAGGGGTTCAAGAAAAAACACTGTGTGTAGTATATCTGTACTGTGACATCACTGTGTGTATTATCCCTGTACTGTGACATCACTGTGTATTATCCCTGTACTGTGACATCACTGTGTATTATCTCTGTACTGTGACATCAGTGTATTATTCCTGTACTGTGACATCACTGTATGTATTATCCCTGTACTGTGACATCATTGTGTGTATTATCCCTGTACTGTGACATCACTGTGTATTATCCCTGTTCTGTGACATCACTGTGTGTATTATCCCTGTACTGTGACATCACTGTGTGTATTATCCCTGTACTGTGACATCACTGTGTATTATCCCTGTACTGTGACATCACTGTGTGTATTTTCCCTGTACTGTGACATCACTGTGTATTTTCCCTGTACTGTGACATCACTGTGTATTATCCCTGTACTGTGACATCACTGTGTATTATCCCTGTACTGTACATCACTGTGTGTATTATCCCTGTACTGTGACATCACTGTGTGTATTATCCCTGTACTGTGACATCACTGTGTATTATCCCTGTACTGTGACATCATTGTGTGTATTTTCCCTGTACTGTGACATCACTGTGTGTATTATCCCTGTACTGTGACATCACTGTGTGTATTATCCCTGTACTGTGACATTACTGTGTGTATTTTCCCTGTACTGTGACATCACTGTGTGTATTTTCCCTGTACTGTGACATCACTGTGTATTATCCCTGTACTGTGACATCACTGTGTGTATTATCCCTGTACTGTGACATCACTGTATGTATTATTCCTGTACTGTGACATCACTGTGTATTATTCCTGTACTGTGACATCACTGTGTATATTATCCCTGCACTGTGACATCACTGTGTGTATTATCCCTGTACTGTGACATCACTATGTATTATGCCTGTACTGTGACATCACTGTGTGTATTATCCCTGTACTGTGACATCACTGTGTGTATTATCCCTGTACTGTGACATCACTGTGTGTATTATCCCTGTACTGTGACATCACTGTGTATATTATCCCTGTACTGTGACATCACTGTGAGTATTATCCCTGTACTGTGACACCACTGTGTGTATTTTCCCTGTACTGTGACATCACTGTGTATTATCCCTGTACTGTGACATCACTGTGTGTATTATCCCTGTACTGTGACACCACTGTGTATTATCCCTGTACTGTGACATCACTGTGTGTATTATCCCTGTACTGTGACATCACTGTGTGTATTATCTCTGTACTGTGACATAATTGTGTATTATCCCTGTACTGTGACATCATTGTGTGTGTTATCTCTTTACTGTGACATCATTGTGTATTATCCCTGTACTGTGACATAATTGTGTATTATCCCTGTACTGTGACATCACTGTGTGTATTATACCTGTACTGTGACATCACTGTGTGTATTATCCCTGTACTGTGACATCATTGTGTATTATCCCTGTACTGTGACATCATTGTGTGTGTTATCTCTGTACTGTGACATCATTGTGTATTATCCCTGTACTGTGACATCATTGTGTGTATTATCCCTGTACTGTGACACCATTGTGTATTATCTCTGTACTGTCACATCATTGTGTGTATTATCCCTGTACTGTGACATCATTGTCTGTGTTATCTCTGTACTGTGACATCACTGTGTATTATCCCTGTACTGTGACATCATTGTGTATTATCCCTTTACTGTGACATCACTGTGTGTATTATCCCGTTACTGTGACATCATTGTGTATTATCTCTGTACTGTCACATCACTGTGTGTATTATTCCTGTACTGTGACATCATTGTGTATTATCTCTGTACTGTCACATCACTGTGTGTATTATCCCTGTACTGTGACATCACTGTGTATATTATCCCTGTACTGTGACATCATTGTGTGTGTTATCTCTGTACTGTGACATCAGTGTATTATCCCTGTACTGTGACATCATTGTGTATTATCCCTGTACTGTGACATCACTGTGTGTATTATCCCTGTACTGTGACATCACTGGGTATATTATCCCTGTACTGTGACATCACTGTGTGTATTATCCCTGTACTGTGACATCACTGTGTATATTATACCTGTACTGTGACATCACTGTGTATTCTCCCTGTTCTGTGACATCACTGTGTATATTATCCCTGTACTGTGACATCACTGTGTATTATCCCTGTACTGTGACATCACTGTGTATTATCCCTGTACTGTGACATCACTGTGTATTATCCCTGTACTGTGACATCACTGTGTATATTATCCCTGTACTGTGACATCATTGTGTATTATTCCTGTACTGTGACATCACTGTGTATATTATCCCTGTACTGTGACACCACTGTGTATATTATCCCTGTACTGTGACATCACTGTGTATTATGCCTGTACTGTGACATCATTGTGTGTATTATCCCTGTACTGTGACATCACTGTGTGTGTAATATCTCTGTACTGTGACATAATTGATTGCATTTTTATACGATTTTACTTCGATCTTGCGCAAATCACTGAAAAATGCAATAATATGCCTGTCAACAGGGCATCAAAGGACAGTTGTAGAAAAAAGGCAGGGACTCAAGCCCCCTTTTATGTCTATGTGTGGACGTCCATGCTCTGGAATCTTCATCATGTGATCCCCTTCTAAGTTTATGTTCATATTTTGCTGTGTATTTGGCTTCAGATTCAGATACCCATTAAGAGGGTACTCCGGTGGAAAACTTTTTTTTTTTGTAATTTTTTTTTTTTTTTTAAATAAACTGGTGCCAGAAAGTTAAACAGATTTGTAAATGACTTCTATTAAAAAATCTTAATCCTTACAGTATTTATTAGCAGCTGTATACTAAAGAGGAAATGCTTTTCTTTTTGGATTTCTCTTCTGTCATGACCACAGTGCTGACACCTCTGCTGTCCATTTTAGAAAATCCCCATAGGAATTGTCCAGAGCAGCATATGTTTGCTAAAATGGACAGCAGAGGTCAGCAGAGAGCATTGTGGTCGTGACAGAAGAGAAATCCAAAAAGAAAAGCATTTCCTCTGTAGTATACAGCCCCCTAAAAACTGTGTGTATTTTCCCTGTACTGTGACATCACTGTGTAGTATATCTGTACTGTGACATCACTGTGTGTATTATCCCTGTACTGTGACATCACTGTGTGTATTATCCCTGTACTGTGACATCACTGTGTGTATTATCCCTGTGCTGTGACATCACTATGTGTATTACCCCTGTACTGTGACATCACTGTGTGTATTATCCCTGTACTGTGACATCACTGTGTGTATTATCCCTGTACTGTGACATCACTGTGCATTATGCCTGTACTGTGACATCACTGTGCATTATGCCTGTACTGTGACATCACTGTGTATATTATCCCTGTACTGTGACACCACTGTGTATATTATCCCTGTACTGTGACATCACTGTGTATATTATCCCTGTACTGTGACATCACTGTGAGTATTATCCCTGTACTGTGACACCACTGTGTGTATTTTCCCTGTACTGTGACATCATTGTGTATTATCCCTGTACTGTGACATCACTGTGTGTATTATCCCTGTACTGTGACACCACTGTGTATTATCCCTGTACTGTGACATCACTGTGTATATTATCCCTGTACTGTGACATCATTGTGTATTATCCTTGTACTGTGACATCATTGTGTATTATCCCTGTACTGTGACATCATTGTGTGTGTTATCTCTGTACTGTGACATCATTGTGTATTATCCCTGTACTGTGACATCATTGTGTGTATTATCCCTGTACTGTGACACCATTGTGTATTATCTCTGTACTGTGACATCATTGTGTGTATTATCCCTGTACTGTGACATCATTGTGTGTATTATCCCTGTACTGTGACATCACTGTGTGTATTATCTCTGTACTGTGACATCACTGTGTGCATTATCCCTGTACTGTGACATCACTGTGTATATTATCCCTGTACTGTGACATCATTGTGTATTATCCTTGTACTGTGACATCATTGTATATTATCCCTGTACTGTGACATCATTGTGTGTGTTATCACTGTACTGTGACATCATTGTGTATTATCCCTGTACTGTGACATCACTGTGTGTATTATCCCTGTACTGTGACATCATTGTGTGTATTATCCCTGTACTGTGACATCATTGTGTATATTATCCCTGTACTGTGACATCACTGTGTGTATTATTCCTGTACTGTGACATCATTGTGTGTATTATCCCTGTACTGTGACATCCCTGTGTGTAATATCTCTGTACTGTGACATCACTGTGTGTGTAATATCTCTGTACTGTGACATAATTGATTGCATTTTTGTACGATTTTACTTCGATCTTGCGCAAATCACTGAAAAATGCAATAATATGCCTGTCAACAGGGCATCAAAGGACAGTTGTAGAAAAAAGGCAGGGACTCAAGCCCCCTTTCATGTCTATGTGTGGACGTCCCTGCTCTGGAATCTTCACCATGTGATCCCCTTCTAAGTTTATGTTCATATTTTGCTGAGTATTTGGCTTCAGATTCAGATACCCATTAAGAGGGTACTCCGGTGGAAAACTTTTTTTTTTTTTTTTAAATCAACTGGTGCCAGAAAGTTAAACAGATTTGTAGATGACTTCTATTAAAAAAATCTTAATCCTTCCAGTACTTATTAGCAGCTGTATACTAAAGAGGAAATGCTTTTCTTTTTGGATTTCTCTTCTGTCATGACCACGGTGCTGACACCTCTGTCCATTTTAGAAAATCCCCATAGCAAACATATGCTGCTCTGGACAATTCCTAAAATGGACAGCAGAGGTCAGCAGAGAGCATTGTGGTCGTGACAGAAGAGAAATCCAAAAAGAAAAGCATTTCCTCTGTAGTATACAGCCCCCTAATAAGTACTTGAAGGATTAAGATTTTTTTATAGAAGTAATTTACAAATCTGTTTAACTTTCTGGCACCAGTTGATTAAAAAAAAAAAAACTTCCACGGGAGTACCCCTTTAAAGCTAATGGGTAGCGAAATCAGCTGTGGAATATCTGTAAGGGTGTTTTCACACCACATTTTGTACTTACGGTTCCCGAATACGGATGGGAGGAGGGGGGCCGGGCTTAATCGCGGCGCCCGCACTCAGCCGTATTCGGGATCCGTATTTAATGCATGTCTATGAGCCGACCGGAGTGAACCGCAGCCTCCGGTCGGCTGCGTTTTCGGCCGTATGCGGTTTCCCGACCGTAGGCAAAAACGCGGTTGACCACGTTTTTGCCTGCGGTCGGGAAACCGCATCCGGCCAAAAACGCAGCCGACCGGAGGCTGCGGTTCACTCCGGTCGGCTCATAGACATGCATTAAATATGGTTCCCGAATACGGCTGAGTGGGGGGTGCCCAGATTAAGCCCCGCCCCCTCCTCCCAGCCGTATTCGGGAACCGTAAGTACAAAATGTGGTGTGAAAGCGCCCTAACAAAATACGCAGGTTACTCATAGAAAACGATAGCAGCGACCTGAGTGGTTGCTATGAGAAACGTTGTTCTCTTGCATGACTTTTCACCCCTCTCTCACATGAGCGCTTCCGGTCGTTCCTGTAACATTATAACTGCGGTGTTGTTCGGTTTCCGCTGCATCATTCTTTAAACTCATTTATGTGTATGAGTTACTGCTACCTCAGCAGATCGTCCATCTCCTACACCACGGCCCCGAGCACAGCTGTCACACACACACACTATGCAGCTGCGCAGTGTTTGGGCCCTGAGGCCTACTGTCTGCAGAGGGGGGCAGAGAACGCACCCCAGGGGGAGACGGGGAGGAACCTGTCGTGTCAACTGCATCTTTTAAATCTCCCGCTGAACTTTAGGAAACACAGATTCCCCCCCCCCCCCCCCCCCCCTCACAGGACTCGGTCATTAATAATAGTAATAAATTAGTAATAGAGGATAATAACAGGATTTGCTTTTCACTCTATTTCCGAATCATCCAGAAAGTTGTATAGTGTTAGTGCATGTGTGTGACCACCGCAGAATGCTGGAGCAGAGGGGCGCAGGGCTCGTATCCCCTGTACTAATAAATCATGGGGTCCCAGTTTTGGGCCCCCCAGAAATTTTGATGTTTATCACCTGTACTGTTGTAAGAGGAGAAAACCCCTGAAAGTATCTCAAGAATGATCAGATGACTCACATATACATGTATACATCTCTGAACTATTCGCGTTTTCTCATGTTTCTTGTTATCTCATTCCTATGATCTGACTCATTGGTCCTCATTTATCAAAAAATTGTGGGAATATATTAGGGATCGACCGATTATCGGCATAGCCGATATTATCGGCCGATAATCACGATTTTGGGCATTATCGGTTTTGGCAATTACCTTACCCCCCCCCCCCCTCTGACCCTCCCCACCGCACCGCGTCACACCCCCCACCGCACCGCCGCGGCCCCATTGCCTCCCCCATCCCCGGTTTTATAATTGCCTGTTCCCGGAGCCCACGCTTCTTCTTGCTCCTGCTGTGTCCTGCGTTACACTGTGCGCAGTGACGTGCGCGACGTGACGTCACCGTCAGTGCGCACAGTGACAGTTCAGGAGGACGCCACCGGAGCCAGATGTAGAGTGGACCCCGGGAACAGGTAATTATAAAACCTGGGATGGGGGAGGCAATGGGGTCGGGGCGGGTCAGGGGGGGCGGTCGCGGTGCGGCGGGTCGGGGGTGCGGTGTGGTGCTAGGTCTCAGGACCCCCGGACAGGCAGGGGGAGAGAAGAGGGTGGCGGCGGCGGCGGCCCATGGCACCGCAAAAGCCACTGCAGTGCATTGATTTAAAGCGCCCGCTTTAAATCAATGATCTGCAGCTGTGTCGTGGGGGATAAATAGCCGATAACTTATACCGGAATATTGGTATAGGTTATCGGCTATCGGCCCTAACCTCCACCGATTATCGGTATCTGCCCTAAAAAAACGATATCGGTCGATCCCTAGAATATATACAGTGACCCTCCGACCTACGATGGCCCCGACATACGATAATTTCAACATGCGATGCCCTCTCAGAGGCAGCATCAACATACGATGCTTTTTTATGTCGGGGCCATCGCATAAACGGCTATCCGGCAGCGCAGACTGCTTCAGCTGACACCGGATAGCCGTTTACGGTGCCCCGTGTGGTCCGCTGATGATCACTTACCTGTCCTCGGGGCTCCGGCGCGTCCTCTTTGGGATCCTCTGCATCGTCGGTGCTCTCCATCGTCGTCATCACGTCGCTGCGCACGCCGTCCTGTCATCCACTAGGAGCGGCGTGCGTAGCGACGTGATGGCGGCGACTGAGAGCGCGGAAGCAGAGGTCTTGCTGGAGCGTCGGGGACACCTCGTGGACGCGGTGACAGCGATGGACGGCGACATCCAGGGCAGCGGTGACGAGCGGTGACGGTCCGGAGCGGCGGGGACAGGTGAGTACAACTTTCTCTAACAGTGGTCTACAACCTGCGGACTTCCAGATGTTGCAAAACTACAACACCCAGCATGCCCGGACAGCCAACGGCTGTCCGGGCATGCTGGGTGTTGTAGTTTTGCAACATCTGGAGGTCCGCAGGTTGTAAACCACTGTCCTATACTTTACATTGCACGGATCCCTTAACATGCGATGGTTTCAACAAACGATGGTCCGTTTGGAACAGATTACCATGATATGTTGAGGGACCACTGTATACAGTTATATACTGAGCCGAAACATCGCACACGTGTTCTTGAGCACAATAAAGACTTGAGCCTGCATTATATTGGACCTCGTGACTGTTGCTGTATCTCTGGTTGGGATGTATAGATTATTAGCTGTTGGATATCTTTGCACAGCATATCCAGTGCTGATTCCTCCTTGGTTTTCATTTATTGAACTTCTCTTTTTTAAGTAAAAGATCACAGGGATACACGATGCTAAAAACAGGGAGAAAAACGTAATAAATTACTCGGGTTGTAACATAGTAACATAGTTCATAAGGTTGAAAAAAGACCAGAGTCCATCAAGTTCAACCTATAACCCTAATGAGTTGATCCAGAGGAAGGAAAAAAACTCTCATACTAGAGGTAAAAATTCCTTCCTGACTCCAAATATGGCATCAGAATAAATCCCTGGATCAACGTTCTGTCCCTATAAATCTAGAATCCATAACCAGCGATGTTATTATTCTCCAAAAATGCATCCAGACCCCTTTTTGAACTCTTTTACATAGTTCCCCATGACCACCTCCTCAGGCAAAGAATTCCCAGGCTCACTGCTCTTACAGTAAAGAACCCCAGTCTGTGCTGGTGTAGAAACTGTTACGCCTAGCGCTCCGGGTCCCCGCTCCTCCCCGGAGCGCTCACGGCGTCTCTCTCCCTGCAGCGCCCCGGTCAGTCCCGCTGACCGGGAGCGCTGCACTGACATGGCCGTCGGGGATGCGATTCGCACAGCGGGACGCGCCCGCTCGCGAGTCGCATCCCAGGTCACTTACCCGTCCCGGTCCTCTGCTGTCATGTGCTGGCGCGTGCGGCTCCGCTCTCTAGGGCGCGCGCGCGCCAGCTCTCTGAGACTTAAAGGGCCAGTGCACCAATGATTGGTGCCTGGCCCAATTAGCTTAATTAGCTTCCATCTGCTCCCAGACTATATCTGATCACCTCCCCTGCACTCCCTTGCCGGATCTTGTTGCCTTGTGCCAGTGAAAGCGTTTAGTGTGTCCAAAGCCTGTGTTACCTGAACCCTTGCTATCCATCTTGACTACGAACCTTGCCGCCTGCCCCCGACCTTCTGCTACGTCTGACCTTGCCTCTGCCTAGTCCTTCTGTCCCACGCCTTCTCAGCAGTCAGCGAGGTTGAGCCGTTGCTAGTGGATACGACCTGGTTGCTACTGCCGCAGCAAGACCATCCCGCTTTGCGGCGGGCTCTGGTGAAAACCAGTAGCCTCTTAGAACCGGTCCACCAGCACGGTCCACGCCAATCCCTCGCTGACACAGTGGATCCACAACCTGTGAGCCGAATCGTGACAGTAGATCCGGCCATGGATCCCGCTGAGGTGCCGCTGCCAAGTCACGCTGACCTTCCCACGGTGGTCGCTCAGCAATCGCAGCAGATTGCCCAACAAGGACAGCAGCTGTCGCAGTTGACCGCCATGTTACAGCAACTTCTGCCTCTGCCTCTCCGCAGCGAGTGGCCGCTCCTAGCCTCCGCTTGTCCCTGCCGGACAAATTTGATGGGGACCCTAAACTCTGCCGTGGATTTTTGTCTCAGTGTTCCCTGCATATGGAGATGTTGTCGGACTTGTTTCCTACAGAACGGTCTAAGGTGGCGTTCGTAGTAAGCCTTCTTTCAGGAAAGGCCTTGTCTTGGGCCACACCGCTCTGGGACCGCAATGATCCTGCCACAGCCACAGTCCAGTCCTTCTTCGCTGAAGTCTGTAGTGTCTTCGAGGAACCAGCCCGAGCTTCTTCTGCCGAGACTGCCCTGCTGAACCTGGTCCAGGGTAATTCTTCAGTGGGCGAGTACGCCATCCAATTTCGTACTCTTGCTTCCGAGTTATCATGGAATAACGAGGCTCTCTGCGCGACCTTTAAAAAAGGCCTATCCAGTCGCATCAAGGATGTGCTGGCCGCACAAGAGATTCCTGCCAACCTGCAAGAACTCATCCATTTGGCTACCCGCATTGACATGCGTTTTTCTGAGCGACACCAAGAGCTCCGCCAGGAAAAAGACTTAGATCTCTGGGCACCTCTCCCACAGTATCCGTCGCAATCTACGCCTGGGCCTCCCGCCGAGGAGGCCATGCAAGTGGATCGGTCTCGCCTGACCCAGGAAGAGAGGAATCGCCGTAGGGAAGAAAATCTTTGTCTGTACTGTGCCAGTACCGAGCATTTCTTGGTGGATTGCCCTATTCGTCCTCCACGTCTGGGAAACGCACGCACGCACCCAGCTCATGTGGGTGTGGCGTCTCTTGGTTCTAAGTCTGCTTCTCCACGTCTCACGGTGCCCGTGCGGATTTCTCCTTCAGCCAACTCCTCCCTCTCAGCCGTGGCCTGCTTGGACTCTGGTGCCTCTGGGAATTTTATTCTGGATTCTTTGGTGAATAAATTCCGCATCCCGGTGACCCGTCTCGTCAAGCCGCTCTACATTTCCGCGGTCAACAGAGTCAGATTGGATTGCACCGTACGTTACCGCACAGAACCCCTCCTGATGTATATTGGACCCCATCACGAAGTGATCGAGTTCTTCGTCCTTCCCAACTGTACCTCTGAGGTCCTCCTCGGTCTGCCATGGCTCCGGCTTCATTCTCCCACCCTTGACTGGACCACCAGGGAGATCAAGAACTGGGACTCTGCCTGCCATAGGAAGTGCCTCTCCCCCCCCTCCCAGTCCCGTCAGGCAAGCCTCAGTGCCTCCTCATGGCCCCCGTCCTTGTGTCACCCTGCCCCGTGCCAAGCTTCACCCTCTGCCCTCCCTCCCCATTCCCACTCCTGCTGTACTCCCTGCCTTTGAGGAAACCCTCCATTCACTCCCGGTGTCCTCGTCCCAGGTAAAGCACTTCTCGGACAAAAAAAGTGGGAGACCTAAGGGGGGGGGGGGTACTGTTACGCCTAGCGCTCCGGGTCCCCGCTCCTCCCCGGAGCGCTCACGGCGTCTCTCTCCCTGCAGCGCCCCGATCAGTCCCGCTGACCGGGAGCGCTGCACTGACATGGCCGTCGGGGATGCGATTCGCACAGCGGGACGCGCCCGCTCGCGAGTCGCATCCCAGGTCACTTACCCGTCCCGGTCCTCTGCTGTCATGTGCTGGCGCGCGCGGCTCCGCTCTCTAGGGCGCGCGCGCGCCAGCTCTCTGAGACTTAAAGGGCCAGTGCACCAATGATTGGTGCCTGGCCCAATTAGCTTAATTAGCTTCCATCTGCTCCCAGACTATATCTGATCACCTCCCCTGCACTCCCTTGCCGGATCTTGTTGCCTTGTGCCAGTGAAAGCGTTTAGTGTGTCCAAAGCCTGTGTTACCTGAACCCTTGCTATCCATCTTGACTACGAACCTTGCCGCCTGCCCCCGACCTTCTGCTACGTCTGACCTTGCCTCTGCCTAGTCCTTCTGTCCCACGCCTTCTCAGCAGTCAGCGAGGTTGAGCCGTTGCTAGTGGATACGACCTGGTTGCTACTGCCGCAGCAAGACCATCCCGCTTTGCGGCGGGCTCTGGTGAAAACCAGTAGCCTCTTAGAACCGGTCCACCAGCACGGTCCACGCCAATCCCTCGCTGACACAGTGGATCCACAACCTGTGAGCCGAATCGTGACAGAAACCTTCTTTCCTCTAGATGTAGAGGATGCCCCCTTGTTATAGATACAGTCCTGGGTATAAATAGATCATGGGAGAGATCTCTGTACTGTCCTCTGATATATTTATACATAGTTATTAGGTCGCCCCTAAGCCTTCTTTTTTCTAAACTAAATAACCCCAATTCTGATAATCTTTCTGGGTACTGTAGTCCTCCCATTCCCCGTATTACTCTGGTTGCCCGTCTTTGAACCCTCTCCAGCTCCACTATATCTTTCTTGTACACTGGTGCCCAGTACTGTACACAGTATTCTATGTGTGGTCTGACTAGTACTGTACACAGTATTCTATGTGTGGTCTGACCAGTACTGTACACAGTATTCTATGTGTGGTCTGACCAGTACTGTACACAGTATTCTATGTGTGGTCTGACCAGTACTGTACACAGTATTCTATGTGTGGTCTGACCAGTACTGTACACAGTATTCTATGTATGGTCTGACCAGTACTGTACACAGTATTCTATGTGTGGTCTGACCAGTACTGTACACAGTATTCTATGTGTGGTCTGACCAGTACTGTACACAGTATTCTATGTGTGGTCTGACCAGTACTGTACACAGTATTCTATGTGTGGTCTGACCAGTACTGTACACTGTATTCCATGTGTGGTCTGACCAGTACTGTACACAGTATTCCATGTGTGGTCTGACTAGTGATTTGTACAGCGGTAGAATTATTTCCTTGTCGTGGGCATCTATGCCCCTATTGATGCCTCCCATGATTTTATTTGCCTTGGCAGCAGCTGCCCGACACTGGTCACTACAGCTAAATTTACTATTGACTAAGACTCCCAAGTCCTTTTCCATGTTAGTCGTCCCATTACATTTATCAGTGTTGAACCTCATCTGCCACTTCCCAGCCCAAACCTCCAACCTATCCAGATCCATTTGTAACAGTGCACTGTCCTCTATTGTGTTTACTGCTTTACAGAGTTTAGTATTATCTGCAAGGATTGCTACTTTACTATTCAACCCCTCTACAAGGTCATTAATACATATATTAAACAGAACAAGACCCAAGACTGACCCCTGTGGTACCCCACTAGTAACAGTCACCCAATCAGAATAGGTACCATTAATAACCGCCCTCTGTTTCCTATCACTGAGCCAGTTACTTACCCACTTACACACATTCTCCCCCAGCCCAATCCTTCTCATTTTATGCACCAACCTTTTATGTGGCACCGTATCAAATGCTTTGGAAAAATCCAGATATACGACATCCAGCGATTGCCCCTTGTCCAGTCTGGAGCTCACCTCCTCATAAAAGCTGATCAGGTTAGTTTGACAGGACCGATCCCTCATAAAGCCATGCTGATATGGGGTCATACATTTATTTTTAACAAGATACTCCAAAATAGCATCCATTAGGAAACCATCAAGCTATTTACATACAATGGAGGTTAAACTAACAGGTCTATAATTCCCGGGGTCACCTTTTCACCCCTTTTTAAATATTGGCCCAACATTTGCCATGCGCCAGTCCTGGGGAACAGTCCCTGTTACTATAGAGTCCCTGAATAGGTTGTGAAATAGTAGAAAACCAATCCCACATTTCAGATAAATAGCTGAAAGTAATGACTTTCTCGGAAAAAAGGAAATAGAGCGAAATGCCTTTTTTCATCCTTTTTTTTTTAAATTTGAAATTATACAGATCACCAATAGTAAATATTACAGGAATAACAGAACAAGAAATATGAGAAAAGAAAAGTTCTATTGATATATAGATGTACGTTTGTAGATAGATGGACAGGAGTGAGATGATAGATAGATAGATATGAGATAGATAGATAGATATGAGATAGATAGATAGATATGAGATAGATATGAGATAGATAGATATGAGATAGATAGATATGAGATAGATAGATATGAGATAGATAGATATGAGATAGATAGATAGATATGAGATAGATAGATAGATATGAGATAGATAGATATGATATAAATAGATAGATAGATATTAGATAGAGATAGATATGAGATAGATAGATAGATATGAGATAGATAGATAGATAGATATTATATAGATAGATAGATATGAGATAGATAGATAGATAGATAGATATGAGATAGATATTCTGCATTCTAATTGGAGGGCATATGGTGCAGTAGATGATTGGACTTGTGGTCCATTTATAGGGGATACCCTTGTAGTTCCCCCAGGGTACATCCTGTATAGGGCTAATTGAATTTATGGTGCCCTTGGTGTTCATGTGCAGTAAGGTGCCACACAATGGTAATTTAAATGGGTTTAGTACCATAAGGGGATTTTAGTACTTACCTGCCAGAAAGTAATGGTCATGCTTGGGAAGGATCTGTGCTTGTCTTGGAGCCAAATTGCTGTGTTCCGAGTCAACTATAACATTGCTGCTATCTTTTTGTGAAATCGCTATTTCCTGTTGGAGTTCCCTCCTTCCCCCTACAAGTCCCATGATTCATTGTTTGTAACTAAGGGCTCACTTTCCTATTTCATGAATTTCCTATTTCCTAGTTCATAGAGAGACATCGTTCCCAATAATTGGCCCATGTAAAAGGGCCAGGAATCAGCCGACAAACAAGAAAACACCCATTCATCATCTGATCACATCTTTTGTGTGGCCAATCAAGTCATTATTGGCCTCACATGAGCTTGTTCTGGGGATGACACCAAATCACAGGCCCTGCCGGGATCCCAGTGTGACACTGAAAATAGAAAATAGATAGACAGACAGACATATAGATAAGAGATAGCTAAATAGATAGATAGATAGATAAATACTGTATAAGATAAAACGATAAATAGATAGATAAATATAAGATAAAACGATAAATAGATAGATAAATATAAGATAAAATGATAAATAGATAGATAAATATAAGATAAAACGATAAATAGATAGATAAATATAAGATAAAACGATAAATAGACAGACAAATATAAGATAAAACGATAAATATAAGATAAAACGATAAATAGATAGATAAATAGAAGATAAAACGATAAATAGATAGATAAATATAAGATAAATAGATAGATAAATATAAGATAAAACGATAAATAGATAAATATAAGATAAAACAATAAATAGATAGATAAATATAAAACGATAAATAGATAGATAAATATAAGATAAATAGATAGATAAATATAAGATAAAACGATAAATAGATAAATATAAGATAAAACGATAAATAGATAGATAAATAGAAGATAAAACGATAAATAGATAGATAAATAGAAGATAAATAGATAGATAAATATAAGATAAAACGATAAATAGATAAATATAAGATAAAACAATAAATAGATAGCTAAATATAAAACGATAAATAGATAGATAAATATAAGATAAATAGATAGATAAATATAACATAAAATGATAAATAGATAAATATAAGATAAAACGATAAATAGATAAATATAAGATAAAACGATAAATAGATAAATATAAGATAAAACGATAAATAGATAGATAAATAGATATGAAAAATGTGCAAACAAAAAAGCCATAATCTATTGTGCTGGGAATATTCGTTTGGAGAGAATTCTGAATGATGATTTTTTGGTTATATTGGACATTTGTGCCTTGTCTGTGTTCTTGTTTCCCTAGGTTTGGTACTTCTAGCCTCGCATTTTGTTTCTTTGTTAATATATTGTAGAGGTCACAGCTCATTTTTCCAAATCCTCTGCACAGAACAAGTGGTGAAATTCTGTCTGTCTGCAGCCACCACTAGGGGGAGCTTAGGAGCTTACTGCATGCTGTCCATACATTTAACTCAATAATCACACAGTATGCAGTTAGATCCTAAACATCTAAATAGGTTTATATACAGGATTTGGAGTATATAACAATTTATAGATGTGTTATTAGTTTGTATTAGTTCCTGACTGCATCTTCGCCAATCAATGAAATCTATAGTTGTCCTCATGGAAAGCCCGGCTCCTGATCTTTGTGTGTCTGTCTCTTGCAGATGGGAGGAGGAGTACACAGCGCGTGTTCAGCTGCAGCAGAGGTTGAATGAGATGGACGAGGTGAGATAATCCCTTCCGATAGATCATATACATGTCTCTGTGTTTCTGATGCACCCGCTTCAAACATCTCAGCTTCACTATTGGAGTCAAATATATAAGTAAAAGGAGTGAAATTGGTATAGGGCAAGCTCTGTATACCGGGCCTCACGTATGGATTAGATTACTACATGTTTCACTTGCCTTAATAATGAGATGTGATGTGACCTAGATATATGTTGGTCAGGACGTCCTCAGCCTTAGGCTCCGCGTTCCGTCAAAGCTATTCACACAGATCTATATAAAGAGCCTAAATATGTAAAACAGCTTTATTAACATCCATGTTCTTAAACAACCCCATATAGAAGGAGACACTACTTAAGTCAGATGTCATCACAGAATGCTTTAATGTTATCAAGAGAGACCAGAATATATTTATAAAAGGGCAGAGTTAAAGAACAGACTAAAATGTGAAAACTATACTCTACCTTGAGATATAATACCTAAAGGTTAAAGCCCAAAGCCTGAGGCTGCACTGCTGAGAATGTCTCATATCAACTAGGGATCGACTGATTATCGGTTTGGCCGATATTATCGGCCAAAATTAACGATTTTAGACGTTATCGGTATCAGCAATTACCTTGCCGATAATCCGATAATGCCCCTCTGTACACTGAGGACAAGCAGGGTTCTGTACATTGAGGACAAGCAGGGCTCTGTAAACTGAGGACAAGCAGGGCTCTGTACACTGGGGACAAGCGGGGCTCTGTACACTGAGGACAAGCGGGGCTCTGTACACTGAGGACAAGCGGGGCTCTGTACACTGAGGACAAGCAGGGCTCTGTGCAGTGAAGACAAGCAGGGCTCTGTACACTGAGGACAAGCAGGGCTCTGTGCAGTGAGGACAAGCAGGGCTCTGTACACTGATGACAAGCAGGGCTCTGTACACCGAGGACAAGCAGGGTTCTGTACACTGAGGACAAGCGGGGTTCTGTACACTGAGGACAAGCAGGGCTCTGTACACTGAGGACAAGCAGGGCTCTGTACACTGAGGACAAGCAGGGCTCTGTACACTGAGGACAAGCAGGGCTCTGTGCAGTGAGGACAAGCAGGGCTCTGTGCAGTGAGGACAAGCAGGGCTCTGTGCAGTGAGGACAAGCAGGGCTCTGTACACTGAGGACAAGCAGGGTTCTGTGCAGTGAGGACAAGCAGGGCTCTGTACACTGAGGACAAGCAGGGCTCTGTACACTGAGGACAAGCAGGGCTCTGTGCAGTGAGGACAAGCAGGGTTCTGTACACTGAGGACAAGCGGGGTTCTGTACACTGAGGACAAGCAGGGCTCTGTACACTGAGGACAAGCAGGGCTCTGTACATTGAGGACAAGCAGAGTTCTATACACTGAGGACAAGCAGGGCTCTTTACACTGAGGACAAGCAGGGCTCTGTACACTGAGGACAAGCAGGGCTCTGTACACTGAGGACAAGCAGGGCTCTGTACACTGAGGACAAGCGGGGCTCAGTACACTGAGGACAAGCAGGGTTCTGTACAATGAGGACAAGCAGGGTTCTGTACAATGAGGACAAGCAGGGTTCTGTACACTGAGGACAAGCAGGGCTCCTTACACTGAGGACAAGCAGGGCTCTGTACACTGAGGACAAGCAGGGTTCTATACAATGAGGACAAGCAGGGCTCTGTATACTGAGGACAAGCGGGGCTCAGTACACTAAGGACAAGCAGGGTTCTGTACAATGAGGACAAGCAGGGCTCTATACACTGAGGACAAGCAGGGCTCTGTACACTGAGGACAAGCAGGGTTCTGTACACTGAGGACAAGCAGGGCTCCATACACTGAGGACAAGCAGGGTTCTGTACACTGAGGACAAGCAGGGCTCTGTACACTGAGGACAAGCAGGGCTCTGTACACTGAGGACAAGCAGGGTTCTGTACACTGAGGACAAGCAGGGCTCCGTACACTGAGGACAAGCAGGGCTCTGTACAATGAGGCTCTGTGACATGCTCTCAGCTCACACATCAGGATGACAAGCCAGGAGACTGCACAGAGCCCTACTTCTCCTGTCCTCACTTCCTGTATTTGGACTCCTCATAGAGACACACAGGCAATAGCTGCAGGGACAGCATTTTTTCACCCAAAAATATACATAATTTTTTTAATCAATGTAAATAACAAATATACAAATAATGGTATTATCTACATTATATCAAAAGTTTTTGTTAACAACAGGTACACTTTAACGTTACAGGCCCAAAGCCTGTGGCTGCACTACTGTGTCTTATAATAACAGGTCCCCTTTCTATCAGGTGCAGTGTGGAGTCAAGTGACCAAAGACATTGATGTCAACATAACCATTCAAGCCAGGGACAATGCAGAGATATAATACATTGAGGTTACAAGCCTGAAATCTGAGGCTGCACTACTGAGAGAGTCTTCTATCACAATAACTACTTCCTATCACTTCAGCGCAGACTTACGTGTCCAAATACATTGATGTCCCCAGATATAACTTGGAAAGTGACCACTCGAATACACTTTATATTTATATATTGACTGCAATATAATAACACTTTTTGGATACTGTATGGCTGTGTTATTTAGTAATTGTGTGGTGGTATTATTTAGTCATTATATGGGGGTATTATTTAGTCATTTTATGGTGGTAATATTAAGTCATTGTATGGCGGTATTATTTAGTCATTATATGGCGGTATTATTTAGTAATTGTGTGGTGGTATTATTTAGTCATTATATGGGGGTATTATTTAGTAATTGTATGGTGGTATTATTTAGTAATTGTGTGGTGGTATTATTTAGTCATTATATGGCGGTATTATTTAGTCATTGTGTGGTGGTATTATTTAGTCATTATATGGCGGTATTATTTAGTCATTTTATGGTGGTAATATTAAGTCATTGTATGGTGGTATTATTTAGTAATTGTGTGGTGGTATTATTTAGTCATTATATGGCGGTATTATTTAGTCATTTTATGGTGGTATTATTTAGTCATTATATGGTGGTATTATTTAGTAATTGTATGGTGGTATTATTTAGTGATTATATGGCGGTATTATTTAGTAATTTTATGGTGGTAATATTAAGTCATTGTATGGTGGTATTATTTAGTAATTGTATTGTGGTATTATTTTATTATTTAGTCATTATATGGTGGTATTATTTAGTCATTCTATGGTGGTAATAGTAAGTCATTGTATGGCTGTATTATTTAGTAATTGTGTGGTGGTATTATTTAGTCATTATATGGCGGTATTATTTAGTCATTGTATGGTGGTATTATTTAGTAATTGTGTAGTGGTATTATTTAGTGATTATATGGTGGTATTATTTAGTAATTGTGTGGTGGTATTATTTAGTCATTGTATGGTGATATTATTTAGTAATTGTGTGGTGGTATTATTTAGTCATTATATGGCGGTATTATTTAGTCATTTTATGGTGGTAATATTAAGTCATTGTTTGGTGGTATTATTTAGTAATTGTATTGTGGTATTATTTTATTATTTAGTCATTATATGGTGGTATTATTTAGTCATTCTATGGTGGTAATAGTAAGTCATTGTATGGCTGTATTATTTAGTAATTGTGTGGTGGTATTATTTAGTCATTATATGGCGGTATTATTTAGTCATTTTATGGTGGTAATATTAAGTCATTGTCTGGTGGTATTATTTAGTAATTGTATTGTGGTATTATTTTATTATTTAGTCATTATATGGTGGTATTATTTAGTCATTCTATGGTGGTAATAGTAAGTCATTGTATGGCTGTATTATTTAGTAATTGTGTGGTGGTATTATTTAGTCATTATATGGCGGTATTATTTAGTCATTGTATGGTGGTATAATTTAGTAATTGTGTGGTGGTATTATTTAGTGATTATATGGTGGTATTTTTTAGTAATTGTGTGGTGGTATTATTTTGTCATTGTATGGTGGTATTATTTAGTAATTGTGTGGTGGTATTATTTAGTGATTATATGGCGGTATTATTTAGTCATTTTATGGTGGCAATATTAAGTCATTGTATGGTGGCATTATTTAGTAATTGTATGGTGGTATTATTTTATTATTTAGTCATTATATGGTGGTATTATTTAGTCATTTTATGGTGGTAATAGTAAGTCATTGTATGGTGGTATTATTTCGTCGTTGTATGGCTGTATTATTTAGTTATTTTATGGTGGCAATATTAAGTAATTGTATGGTGGTATTATTTCGTAATTATATGGCGGTATTATTTAGTCATTTTATGGGGATAATATTAAGTCATTGTATGGTGGTATTATTTAGTCATTGTATGGCAGTATTATTTAGTCATTGTCTGGTGGTATCCGTTTTGGGTTTTGAAATGATGTGAAATACTGCCTTAAAATGGCAAACACAAAGAAAGACGCTACTATGGACCCCAGTCTTTTACAAACAGTGTGTCTCCAGCTGTTGCAAAACTACAATTCCCAGCGTGCCCGGACAGCCCTTGGCTGTCCGGGCACGCTGGGAGTTGTAGTTTTGCACCAGCTGGAGGTGGGTAATGTAGTTTTGCACCAGCTGGAGGTACCCTGGTTGGAAAACATTGATCTACAAGCATTTGTTTGTAAAAAAAAAAAAAAAAAAAAAAATTCCTAAAATACCATAATAATTTGAATGAAAGAGTCAATCTGCCACCTAGTGGTCACTTGTGGTACTGCATTTTCTAAAGGCAAAACTTCATTTTCATGTGATCCACATATTTTACAACTATCAGTGACAATATGTGAAAAAGCTAATTATTACAATAATGGGGAAAAGAAACTACCGCCAAATAAATGGTTGGACGGCCAATGGGGTGAGGGCCGAAATGATTTATATGCCTGGTACACTGGATGGACATCACTACACCTGGTTCTTACATTTTACTCTCTGTATACAGGAGGCCCAGGAGTCCGCACTTTACCAGGAAGAACTGGTGATGAAAGTCAAACAGCTGAAAGCCGAACTAGTTGTCTTCAAGGGGTTAATGAGCAATGTGAGTATCTGGGGTATCATCATACTGAATACATACACTCAGGTCATGATCACACGGTGCTGTGTGATCGCAGCCTTGGGGGGCGGGGAATTTGCGCCTGAGGGTCTATTCACACGTACAGTTTCCTGCACAAAGTTGATGCTGCAGATTTGAAGCTGTGTTCAGTCATTTAGTCTACACTGAAATCTGCAGCTTCAAATATGTGCAGGATACTGTACAGGTGAAACACAGTGGCTACTCGGCGGCAGTCCTGCGAGTGCCGCGAGATTCGGCATGTTGGCCCCGCCTCCAGACACTGCAAATCACAACTGTAAATTTGTTCTAATAAAAGACTTTTTACAGAAGCACTTACAGCTAAACCATGTGGTAAGTTGCAAAAAAAATTTATTCAAAGATTTGACCCTTCAAGGGGTACTCCGGTGGAAAACACATTTTTTAAAATCAACTGGTGCCAGAAAGTTAAAAAGATTTGCAAATTATTTCTATTTAAAAATCTTAATCCTTCCAGTACTTATCAGCTGCTGTATGCTCCAGAGGAAGTTGTGTAGTTCTTTTCAGTCTGATCACAGTGCTGGTCGAAACACACCCCTCCATTCTTCCCTATGGGAGAGGCGAAGACACAGCGTTCGTACGTCTCCGCCTCTCCAATAGAGATGAATGGAGGGGCCGTGTTTTGACCAGCTGACGTGCAGGGAACGTAACGCGCATTAGCAGAGCAGAACTGGGGCCCCATATGGGAGATCGGGGCGGGGGCCCAGTGGTGCGGATAGGGGATACATTTTGTTTAGCTGGACATCTTCTTTAAAGGGGTACTCCGGTGGAAAACACGTTTTTTAAAATCAACTGGTGCCAGAAAGTTAAACAGATTTGTAAATTACTTCTATTAAAAAATCTTAATCCTTCCAGTACTTATCAGCTGCTGTATACTACAGAGGAAGTTGTGTTGTTCTTTTCAGTCTGACCACAGTGCTCTCTGCTGACACCTCTGTCCATTTCAGGAACTGTCCAGAGCAGGAGAGGTTTTCTATGGGGATTTGCTCCTGCTCTGGACAGTTCCTGACACGGACAGAGGTGTCAGCAGAGAGCGCTGTGGTCAGACTGAAAAGAACAACACAACTTCCTCTGTAGTATACAGCAGCTGATAAGTACTGCAAGGATTAAGATTTTTAAATAGAAATAATTTACAAATCTGTTTAACTTTCTGGCACCAGAATAAAAAAAACGTGTTTTCCACCGGAGTACCCCTTTAAAGAAGATGTCCAGCTAAACAAAATGTATCCCCTATCTGCACCACTGGGCCCCCGCCCCGATCTCCCATATGGGGCCCCAGTTCTGCTCTGCTAATGCGCGTTACGTTCCCTGCACGTCAGCTGGTCAAAACACGGCCCCTCCATTCATCTCTATTGGAGAGGCGGAGACGTACGAACGCTGTGTCTTCGCCTCTCCCATACAGATGAATGGAGGGGTGTGTTTCGAGCTGACATGCTGGGTGCGAAACGTCATTTCCTGCAGCAGAGCCTGGGCGTACCATACGGGAGATCGCGGTGAGGTCCCATCCTGAGGATAGGGGATAAAGTTTGTTTCACTGAACATCTTCTTTAAAGGGGTACTCCAGTGGAAAACTATTTTTTTTTTATATCCACTGGTGCCAGAAAGTTAAACAAATTTGTGAATTACTTCTATTTAAAAATCTTAATCCTTCCAGTACTTATGAGCTGCTGTATGCTTCAAAGGAAGTTGTGTAGTTCTTTCCAGTCTGACCACAGTGCTCTTTACTGCCACCTCTGCCCATGTCAGGAACTGTCAACTGATTACAAGCAAATCCCCATAGCAAACCTCTCCTGCTCTGGACAGTTCCTGACATGGACAGAGGTGGCAGCAGAGAGCTACACAACTTCCTCTGGAGCATACAGCAGCTGATGAGTACTGGAACTTCTTTCTATTGTATTTTTCCCGATCAGTCCTGTCAGCAAGCATTTCTGACTCATGCTGGAGTCCTAAACACTCAGAGCTGCCAGCCTGCTTTGTTCACAGCCAAACAGGCTGTGAACAAAGCAGGCTGGCAGCTCTGAGTGTTCTCCTTTGTGAACAAAGCAGACTGGCAGCTCGTAGTGTTTAGGACTCCAGCATGAGTCTGAAATGCTTGCTGCCAGGACTGGTAGGGAGACCCCTAGTGGTCATTTCTTCAAAGTGGAAAATTAAATAGAAAGGAGCATATTTTTTAATAACATGCAATTGTAAAGTTATTCTGCATACATTAATCTATAATATATCAAAGTTTTTTTTTTATGAGAGGTACCCTTTAAGATTTTTCAAATAGATGTAAATTGCAAATATGTTTAACTTTCTGGCACCAGTTGATTTATAAAAAAAAATTGTTTTCCACCGGAGTACCCCTTTAAGTGTAGGGTCACACGTGCCGTATTTTGCTGCGTATTTTCTGCAGGTAATTTTGCTACCCATTGACTTTAATGGGTAGGAAAATACACAAATACACAGCGGCATGTGTGACCCTACCCTAAATAGACAAGAGCGTTTTTGAGCGTTTTTGAGTATTTTTTATTTAAAAAAGAAAAAAAATTAAAGCTGTCAGTAAGTAGACCAGTATTTCCCCAACCAGGGTACCTCCTGCTAATTGCAAAACTACAACTCCCAGCATGCCCGGACAGCCTTCGGCTGTCCGGGCATGCTGGGAGTTGTAGTTTTGCAACAGCTGGAGGCACCCTGGTTGGGAAACACGGAAGTAGACTAGCTGCCAATGATGCTGTATGCTGGAGTTTCCATCAGGGAGATGATCCGTCTCCATAGTAATTCTGTCTAAATTAATTAATTTCTTCCCATTCTGTGCTCTAGAACCTGACAGAACTAGACACAAAGATCCAGGAGAAGGCTATGCGAGTAGATATGGACATCTGCCGGCGCATCGACATTACCGCCAAACTGTGCGACGTGGCTCAACAGCGGAGTTGCGAGGACATGATCAACATGCTGCAGGTAGGAGGGCAATGTTCATTACGTGGTTAAATGGGAACTCTGATTAAAACTAATTTTTGCTATTGCACTCCTTATGGTAAATAAAAAATATATCTAAGATACTTTGTTTAAAAAAAATAAAGTTTTCCATGTTTTATTTGTGCTTAAAAAAAGCTCAAGAGCACATTTCCCCCCCATCTCATACACAGACAGGACCGAAGTCCAAGCACAGGAAGTGCAGCCTGGAGTGCTGGGGGGTGGGGGGGGGGTCCAGTCTCATCCAATCATAGCTCCTCTCACACTATATGCTGTTGGTTGGACACACCCCCCTCAGCTCTCCAGGCTGCACTTCCTGTGTTTGGACTTCGGTCCTAAGTCTGTGTATGAGATGGGGGGGAAATGTGCTCTTGAGCTTTTTTAAGCAAAAAATAAAACATAGAAGTGCAAGTATATATTTTTTTTAAACAAAGTATATTAGAAATATTTTTTATTTGCCATAAGGAGTGCAATAGCAAAAATTAATTTTAATGAGAGTGACATTTTTAAACCCTGGAAAATAACCCTCTTAAAGGAAAGTGGTGCCCCTTCATCCCCTGGTAACCTTTAAAGGGGTACTCCGCCCCTAGACATCTTATCCCCTGTCCAAAGGATAGGGGATAAGATGTTAGATCGCCGCGGTCCCGCTGCTGGGGAGCCCCGGGATCCCCGCTGCAGCACCCCGCTATCATTACTGCGCAGAGCGAGATCGCACTGCACGTAATGACGGGCGATACAGGGGCCGGAGCATCGTTACGTCACAGCTCCGCCCCTCGTGACGTCACGGCCCACCCCTTTTAATACAAGTCTATGGGAGGGGGCGCGGCGGTCGTCACGCCCCCTGCCATAGACTTGCATTAAGGGGCCGGGCCGTGATGTCCCGAGGGGCGGAGCCGTGACGTCACGCAACTCCGTCCCCTGTATCGCCCGTCAGTACGCACAGAGTGATCTCGCTCTGCGCAGTAATGATAGCGGGGTGCTGCAGCAGCGATCCCCGGGGATCCCCAGCAGCAGGACCGCGGCGATCAGACATCTTATCCCCTATCCTTTGGATAGGGGATAAGATGTCTAGGGGCGGAGTACCCCTTTAAAGCATGGATGGGGGAAAAGGCCTTTATGTCGCTCTAAATGTGATCTCTATAAATCTTTATGCGGCTGCAGGAGTCATGTTACCCACTATGTACTATGTGTAAAGGGGTACTCCGACTTTGGGTTAAAAAAAAGAACACCTAAAACTGTCCCGGTGTTTACCTGTCCACCCCAGTTCTAAAATCACAAAAAAAAAAACAATACATTCCCTTAGCTCTTCATCCCAGTCTTCCCACCATGCCTACTCCCATCCAACAGTAATCCTGCCCAGGACTGTTGCAGAGCATCTCATTTCACAGCAGACTATTGCACAGTCAGTGAGGTTGAGGCACCTGCTATTCATTCCGTGTCTGCTCCTCTGCCTGTGGCATTGCTTGGCACAAGGCAGCATGCTGTAAACACATCTAATTATTCCATGAATTCCCCAAATAAAGATATAGAAGGAGATAGTGGTGTAGGCTGTAGGGCTTAGTTATATAGGTGATGACATTCAAGGGGGCAGGGCTAGAGCTCAGAGACAAGATCCAGCCACGCCTCCTGTGACAGCAGAGAATGGTGCGTTGCCTGGAGAGATATGGAGGAGTCGGGGAGCTGCTGAGACAACACACTGACTATGAGAAGACTACACAGAATGCTGTCAGGAGAGAGGGAGGAGCCAGGGAGCTGCTTAGTCAACACACTGAAAATGAGAGGACTACGCAACTTCCTCTCAGGAGAGTGGGAGGGCCCGGGAGCTGCTGAGACAAAACCAAACTGACAATGGGAGGACTACACAACTTCCTGTTGGAAGAGATGTATGAGTTGGGAGCTGCTGAGACAAAACCACACTAACAATGGGAGGACTACACAACTTCCTCTTCGGAGAGAGGCAGGAGTCGGCAGTTACTGAGACAAAACGACACTAACAATGGGAGGACTACACAACTTCCTCTTCGGAGAGAGGTAGGAGTCGGCAGTTACTGAGACAAAACCACACCAACAATGGCAGGATTACACAACTTCCTGTTCGGAGAGAGGCAGGAGTCGGCAGTTACTGAGACAAAACCACACCAACAATGGCACAATTACACAACTTCCTGTTCGGAGAGAGGCAGAAGTCAGCAGTGACTGAGATAACACCACACTGACAATGGCAGAACTACACAACTTCCTGTTCGGAGAGAGGCAGGAGTCGGCAGTGACTGAGATAACACCACACTGACAATGGCAGAACTACACAACTTCCTGTTCGGAGAGAGGCAGGAGTCGGCAGTTACTGAGACAACCCCACACTGACAATGGCAGGACTACACAACTTCCTGTCAGGGGTGAATCATGCAAAAACATGCTAAAGCCAGTGCAATTTGTGAAAACACCATATTAGTCAGTTATTTATCTTGGGTTGATAGTCTTATCTATATACAGTTTTCTAATACAGGTATACTACTTTAAAGGGGTACTCCGGTGGAAAACTTTTTTTTTTTTTTTTTTTAATCAACTGAGGCCAGAAAGTTAAACAGATTTGTAAATTACATTGATTAAAAAATCCTAATCCTTCTAGTACTTATTAGCTGCTGAATACTACAGAGTAAATTATTTTCTTTTTGGAACACAGAGCTCTCTGCTGACATCATGACCACAGTGCTCTCTGCTGACATCTCTGTCCTTTTTCAGAGTAGGAGAAAATCCCCATAGCAAACATATTCTGCTCTGGACAGTTCCTAAAATGGACAGAGATGTCAGCAGAGAGCACTGTGTTCCAAAAAGAAAATAATTTCCTCTGTAGTATTCAGTAGCTAATAAGTACTGGAAGGATTAAGATTTTTTTAATAGAAGTGATTTACAAATCTGTTTAACTTTCTGGCACCATTTGATTAAAAAAAAAAGTTTTCCACCGGAGTACCCCTTTAAGTAGGTCCCAGTGTTGTTTGCTGGGGACAATATTTTTGGCACACCAACGGTTCCTTATGTCAAGTCTTATGTTTTTAACAGCAAGAATGATTTGCGATATTCCCATGAATGTTTACCGTGATTGTCATTTTCTATGTCCCCCCCCCCCCCCCCAGACCGTACACCTCTCCCCTATGAAGGTTCTGGGAAGAAGAAAAGAAAGGAAACCGGCAACCGACGACGAGGCATCCGTATGCGACAGCGAGAGTGCAAGAGGAGCAGACGAGGACGAGAGTACAGCCATGAGCATCAATGAGGAGATGCAGAAGATGCTCAACCAGCTGTACGCCATTTACCTTCTTTGCACCCGGCCCAATTTCGGGTCTAGACCTGTGTTTTGTTTTTGTTTTTCAACCAGTGTGCCTCCAGCTATTGCAAAACTACAACTCCCAGCATGCCCGGACAGCCAACGGCTGTCCGGGCATGCTGGGAGTTGTAGTTTTGCAACAGCTGGAGGCATCCTGGTTGGGAAACACTAACCTATTTTATATACTACCATAAAGTCCAACATGCTGGGAGTTACAGTTTTGCAACAGCTGGAGGCACACTGGTTGGGAAACACTAACCTATTTTATATACTACCATAAAGTCCAACATGCTGGGAGTTACAGTTTTGCAACAGCTGGAGGCACACTGGTTGGGAAACACTAACCTATTTTATATACTACCACAAAGTCCAACATGCTGGGAGTTACAATTTTGCAACAGCTGGAGACACACTGGTTGGGAAACACTAACCTATTTTATATACTACCATAAAGTCCAACATGCTGGGAGTTACAGTTGTGCAACAGCTGGAGGCACACTGGTTGGGAAACACTAACCTATTTTATATACTACCATAAAGTCCAACATGCTGGGAGTTACAGTTTTGCAACAGCTGGAGGCACCCTGGTTGGGAAACACTAACCTATTTTATATACTACCATAAAGTCCAAAATGCTGGGAGTTACAGTTTTGCAACAGCTGGAGGCACGCTGGGTGGGAAACACTAACCTATTTTATATACTACCATAAAGTCCAACATGCTGGGAGTTACAGTTTTGCAACAGCTGGAGGCACACTGGTTGGGAAACACTAACCTATTTTATATACTACCATAAAGTCCAACATGCTGGGAGTTACAGTTTTGCAACAGCTGGAGGCACACTGGTTGGGAAACACTAACCTATTTTATATACTACCATAAAGTCCAACATGCTGGGAGTTACAGTTTTGCAACAGCTGGAGGCACACTGGTTGGGAAACGCTAACCTATTTTATATACTACCATAAAGTCCAACATGCTGGGAGTTACAGTTTTGCAACAGCTGGAGGCACCCTGGTTGGGAAACACTAACCTATTTTATATACTACCATAAAGTCCAAAATGCTGGGAGTTACAGTTTTGCAACAGCTGGAGGCACACTGGTTGGGAAACACTAACCTATTTTATATACTACCATAAAGTCCAACATGCTGGGAGTTACAGTTTTGCAACAGCTGGAGGCACACTGGTTGGGAAACACTAACCTATTTTATATACTACCATAAAGTCCAACATGCTGGGAGTTACAGTTTTGCAACAGCTGGAGGCACACTGGTTGGGAAACACTAACCTATTTTATATACTACCATAAGGTCCAACATGCTGGGAGTTACAGTTTTGCAACAGCTGGAGGCACACTGGTTGGGAAACACTAACCTATTTTAAATACTACCATAAAGTCCAACATGCTAGGAGTTACAGTTTTGCAACAGCTGGAGGCACACTGGTTGAAAAACACTGGTTTAGAGACTTGACCTGTGATAAATCCTTTAGACCCCCAGTCAAACTGCTACGTGTGTCCATAATACAGAGGCAAAAGATGTATCCATATTACGCAAGTGTGAACGCGGTCTATTACGCAAAACATAATTCCGGAACTAGGATCCGAAATTAAACCAATCTGTGATTCTTTAGTGACTGAAAGTCTATAACCCCCAGCATTACTGTGGCTGGCAGAGCATGCTGGGAGTTGTAGTTGGCAGAATGTAAAACAAAAAGGGCCAGACATAGAAGTAAAGTATGCGCCACTTCTGTAGGATGTCTCCTTCCATAGTTTCTGTCATTTCTTGTAGTAAATTCACAAAGAAGGGGGGGCGCTGTTGCATTAGCTCTATGGAGATTGCCTAGCAACGGAAGTGGTAGAAAACGGTACTGCAAGTAAGAAACAATTGTGAGAACTTTTGGAGGGAAACATCTGACAAATAACAGATGGAATGTGAAGTATAAGATATATGTATATATACTGTATATATATATATATATATACATATATATAAAAGCATTTCCTCAGCCGCCCCTAACAATGCTCTTCCTTCTGCAGACGTGACTATGATTTTGAGGACGACTGTGACAGTCTTGCTTGGGAGGAGACGGAGGAAACGTTGTTGTTGTGGGAGGACTTCTCTGGATACGCCATGTCTTCCGTCGACAACCAGGGAGAGGTAATAAGTCCGATTCTTAGTAAAAATTCTGTAAAATTTGTCAATTTTTACATTTTATTTTCATCAACGTGGATCCGTTTCCGGCCACCATCCCAGAGGCCTTCTCATCCATAGAACTGACTTTGTTAAAGGAGAACTCCAGCCAAAACTAACTTATCCCCTGCCCATAGGATAGGGGATAAGTGGCTGACTGTGGGGAGTCCGACCGCTGGGACCCCCGCGATATCTGGAACGAGCCCCAGTTCTCAGTGAGGAGCGTGTGCGCTCTGTTTATTTCTATGGGAGCGCGGGAGATGCTGTACTCGGGTCTCTTCACGCTCCCATAGAAATGAACAGAGCGCGTGCCGTCTACCATATGTGCTTCTCACTGAAAGCCGGGGTCATGTTATAGAGATCGTGGGGGGTCCCCGCTACTCATTCCGGAGTTCTCCTTTTATAGGATTAGAAGAGAGTTTTTGGTTTGTTTTTTCTTAGAGACAGTGCCACTCTTGTGCATGTGGTTGCAATACTTAAAGGGGTACTCCAGTGGAAAACTTTTTCTTTTTAAATCAACAAAGTTAAACAGATTTGTAAATTACGTCTATTAAAAAATCTTAAACTTTCCAGTACCTATTAGCTGCTGAATACTACAGAGGAAATTATTTTCTTTTTGGAACACAGTGCTCTCTGCTGACATCATGAGCAGTGCTCTCTGCTGACATCTCTGTCCATTTTAGGAACTGTCCAGAGCAGCGTATGTTTGCTATGGGGATTTTCTACTACTCTGGACAGTTCTGAAAATGGACAGAGATGTCAGCAGAGAGCACTGTGCTCGTGACTCAGCAGAGAGCACTGTGTTCCAAAAAGAAAAGAATTTCCTCTGTAGTATTCAACAGCTAATAAGTCCTGGAAGGATTAAGATCTTTTTAATGGAAGTAATTTACAAATCTGTTTAACTTTCTGGCACCAGTTGATAAAAAGAAAAAGTTTTCCACCGGAGTACCCCTTTAACAGAAGCCATGAAGAAGGGTAGCATCATTTTTTTTAGGGAAAAAGTAGACTTTTTTTTTTTTTCTCTCTAATTCTGGACAACATGATAGAAAGTCTACAGCCCCCCCCCCCCCCCCCCCCCGAAAAAAATGCACCCTTTTTAATGGCTTGTCACTAGTATTGCAAATTTCAGACATATGGGGCCTAGCTGCAATACCAGAAGCAACCACATGCACAAGAGTGGTGCAGTGTAAGAAAAAAAAATAGATAAAGAACTTTTTTCCTATTCTGGACAATGTAAAAAAAAAAAAAAAGTTCTTGATTTAACCTCTTAAGGACCCATGACGTATGCGTACGTCATGAGTCCCGGTCCTGCGATATAACGCGGGGTCACACGTGACCCCGCATCATATCGCGGCGGGCCCGGCGTCATAGTGAAGCTGGGACCCGCCTCTAATAGCGCGCGGCACAGCGATCAGTTATTAACGCTTTAGCTATTAACCCTTTAGCCGCGTGCTCAAAGCTGAGCCACGCGGCTAAAAGTGAAGTAAAAAGTGCCGGTTAGCTCAGGGAGCTGTTCGGGATCGCCGCTTTATAATCGCAGCATCCCGAACAGCTGTAGTACAGGAGGAAGGTCTCTTACCTTCCTTCCTGCAGTCCGATCGCCGATTGAATGCTTCAAGCCTGAGATCCAGGCATGAGCATTCAATCGCCGAAAACACTGATTGATCCATTCCTATGGAGATGAATCGATCAGTGTTAAAGATCAGTTAATTCAATGTTATAGCCCCCCCTATAGGAGCTATAATGTTGCATAAGAAAAGTGTAAAAAAAAATCATTAACCCTTTCAATTATCCCTTTCCCTAATAAAAGTTTGAATCACCCGGCATTTCCAAAAATAAAAAAAACATTATGTAAATAATAATAAAATAAACATATGTGGTATCGCCGCGTGCGGAAATGTCCAAATTATAAAAATATACTGCTTTTTATACCGCTCGTTCAATGGCGTACGCGCAAAAAAAATCCAAAGTCCAAAATAGCGCATTTTTTATCACTTTTTATACCACAAAAAAGTGAGTAAAAAGTGATCAAAAAGTCTGATCAGAACAAAAATGGTACTGCTAAAAACTTCAGATGACGGCGCAAAAAATGAGTCCTCAAAGCGCCCTAAACACAGAAAAATAAAAAAGTTATAGGGGTCAGAAGATGACCATTTTAAACGTATAAATTTTCCAGCATGTATTCATGATTTTTTTCGGAAGTGATACAAATTCAAACCTATATAAGTAGGGGATCATTTTAACCGTATGGACCTACAGAATAAAGATAAGGTGTCATAATGTACTGCGTAAAAACAGAAGCCCCAAAAAATTACAAAATAGTGTTTTTTCATCAATTTTGTCGCACATTGATTTTTTTTCCCGTTTCACCGTAGATTTTTGGGTAAAATGACTAATGTCATTACAAAGTAGAATTAGTGACGCAACAATTAAGCCATCATATAGAATTTTAGGTGAAAATTTTTAAAAGTTATGAAGTTAAGGAGGAAAAATTGAAAATGAAAAAACGGAAAAAGCCCGGGTCCTTAAGGGGTTAAAAAACAAACAAACAAAAAAAAAAAAAACAGCACCACTCTTATGCATGTTGGTTGTGCCTGGTATTGCACCCCAGCCCCTCCCTGCTGAATGTTGCAATAGTAGACATAAGCCATGGACATGTGGTGCTATTTCTGGAGAAGAAAAGAGTAGCAGTATTTCTAATCCTATTTAAACCCTTTTTAATACAGTGTATGGCCACCGTGATGGTACACAAATGTTGGCATGGGTTGGCATCCAATCAAAATTCAGGAAAATATCACCTGGTATAGGAGACTGCATGACTAGATGGATCGGTAGATATTTCATGTCATGCGCATTTCTTTCTCAGACCCAGGACGACAGCCTAGAGGAGGTCATAAAAGACACAGAATCGCTCTTCAAGACTCGGGAAAAGGAATACCAGGAAACCATAGACCAGATAGAGGTAAGACGGGTGAAGGGCAGTGTTTTCCCACCAGGGTCCCTCCAGCTGTTGCAAAACTACAACTCCCATGGTAGTTTTGCAACAGCTGGAGGAACCCTGGTTGAAAAACGCGGTTTTAGGTTAACCTAATAGGACTTGTCAACTAACATCTTCCTATTTTCCAGCTGGAATTGGCGACAGCTAAAGACGACATGACCAGACACCTACACGAATACATGGAGATGTGCAGCATGAAGAGAGGACTGGACGTACAGATGGAGACGTGCCGGAGACTGATCAACCAATCAGAGGAAGAGGAGAGGTAAGGACCGTCATCTAGGCCAAGTCTAGTAGACATAGTCTAAGGGTTAACATAGCATTAGAACTCTGCAATATGGTGGACCCAATGGCAACGAGGGTCATCAGTGGTGGAGTTACCACATAGGGCAAATAGTAGGCATTGGACAGATAGGGCAAACTGGACACTGATGTTATGTGAAACTGGATTTACTGCGACCATTATCCATCTTGACATCACTGTGTATATTATCCTGTACTGTGACATCACTGTGTGTATTATCCCTGTACTGTGACATCATTGTGTGTATTATCCCTGTACTGTGACATCACTGTGTGTATTATCCCTGTACTGTGACACCACTGTGTATTATTCCTGTACTGTGACATCATTGTGTGTATTATCCCTGTACTGTGACATCACTGTGTGTATTATCCCTGTACTGTGACATCACTGTGTGTATTATCCCTGTACTGTGACATCACTGTGTGTATTATCCCTGTACTGTGACATCACTGTATGTATTATCCCTGTACTGTGACATCACTGTGTGTATTATTCCTGTACTGTGACATCACTGTGTGTATTATCTCTGTACTGTGACATCACTGTATATTATCCTTGTACTGTGACATCACTGTGTGTATTATCCCTGTACTGTGACATCACTGTGTATTAACCCTCTACTGTGACATCATTGTGTGTATTATCCCTGTACTGTGACATCATTGTGTGTATTATCCTTGTACTGTGACATCACTGTGTGTATTATCCTTGTACTGTGACATCACTGTGTGTATTATCCCTGTACTGTGACATCACTGTGTATTATCCTTGTACTGTGACATCACTGTGTATATTATCCCTGTACTGTGACATCACTGTGTATTATCCTTGTACTGTGACATCACTGTGTATTATCCCTGTACTGTGATATCACTGTGTGTATTATCCCTGTACTGTGACATCACTGTGTGTATTATCCCTGTACTGTGACATAATTGTGTGTATTATTCCTGTACTGTGACATCACTGTGTGTATTATTCCTGTACTGTGACATCACTGTGTGTATTATCCCTGTACTGTGACATCACTGTGTATTATCCCTGTACTGTGACATCACTGTGTATTATCCCTGTACTGTGACATCACTGTGTATATTATCCCTGTACTGTGACATCACTGTGTGTATTATCCCTGTACTGTGACATCACTGTGTGTATTAACTCTGTACTGTGACATCATTGTGTATTATCCCTGTACTGTGACATCATTGTGTGTATTATCCCTGTACTGTGACATCACTGTGTGTATTATCCCTGTACTGTGACATCACTGTGTGTATTATCCCTGTACTGTGACATCATTGTGTATTATCCCTGTACTGTGACATCATTGTGTGTGTTATCTCTGTACTGTGACATCATTGTGTATTATCCCTGTACTGTGACATCATTGTGTGTATTATCCCTGTACTGTGACATCACTGTGTGTATTATTCCTGTACTGTGACATCACTGTGTGTATTATCTCTGTACTGTGACATCACTGTATATTATCCTTGTACTGTGACATCACTGTGTGTATTATCCCTGTACTGTGACATCACTGTGTATTAACCCTCTACTGTGACATCATTGTGTGTATTATCCCTGTACTGTGACATCATTGTGTGTATTATCCTTGTACTGTGACATCACTGTGTGTATTATCCCTGTACTGTGACATCACTGTGTGTATTATCCCTGTACTGTGACATCACTGTGTATTATCCTTGTACTGTGACATCACTGTGTATATTATCCCTGTACTGTGACATCACTGTGTATTATCCTTGTACTGTGACATCACTGTGTATTATCCCTGTACTGTGATATCACTGTGTGTATTATCCCTGTACTGTGACATCACTGTGTGTATTATCCCTGTACTGTGACATAATTGTGTGTATTATTCCTGTACTGTGACATCACTGTGTGTATTATTCCTGTACTGTGACATCACTGTGTGTATTATCCCTGTACTGTGACATCACTGTGTATTATCCCTGTACTGTGACATCACTGTGTATTATCCCTGTACTGTGACATCACTGTGTATATTATCCCTGTACTGTGACATCACTGTGTGTATTATCCCTGTACTGTGACATCACTGTGTGTATTAACTCTGTACTGTGACATCATTGTGTATTATCCCTGTACTGTGACATCATTGTGTGTATTATCCCTGTACTGTGACATCACTGTGTGTATTATCCCTGTACTGTGACATCACTGTGTGTATTATCCCTGTACTGTGACATCATTGTGTATTATCCCTGTACTGTGACATCATTGTGTGTGTTATCTCTGTACTGTGACATCATTGTGTATTATCCCTGTACTGTGACATCATTGTGTGTATTATCCCTGTACTGTGACACCATTGTGTATTATCTCTGTACTGTCACATCATTGTGTGTATTATCCCTGTACTGTGACATCCCTGTGTATTATCCCTGTACTGTGACATCATTGTGTATTATCCCTTTACTGTGACATCACTGTGTGTATTATCCCGTTACTGTGACATCATTGTGTATTATCTCTGTACTGTCACATCACTGTGTGTATTATCCCTGTACTGTGACATCATTGTGTATTATCTCTGTACTGTCACATCATTGTGTGTATTATCTCTGTACTGTGACATCACTGTGTGTATTATCCCTGTACTGTGACATCACTGTGTATATTATCCCTGTACTGTGACATCATTGTGTGTGTTATCTCTGTACTGTGACATCAGTGTATTATCCCTGTACTGTGACATCATTGTGTATTATCCCTGTACTGTGACATCACTGTGTGTATTATCCCTGTACTGTGACATCACTGGGTATATTATCCCTGTACTGTGACATCACTGTGTGTATTATCCCTGTACTGTGACATCACTGTGTATATTATACCTGTACTGTGACATCACTGTGTATGCTCCCTGTTCTGTGACATCACTGTGTATATTATCCCTGTACTGTGACATCACTATGTATTATCCCTGTACTGTGACATCACTGTGTATATTATCCCTGTACTGTGACATCATTGTGTATTATTCCTGTACTGTGACATCACTGTGTATATTATCCCTGTACTGTGACACCACTGTGTATATTATCCCTGTACTGTGACATAATTGTGTATTATCCTTGTACTGTGACATCATTGTGTATTATCCCTGTACTGTGACATCATTGTGTGTGTTATCGCTGTACTGTGACATAATTGATTGCATTTTTGTACGATTTTACTTCGATCTTGCGCAAATCACTGAAAAATGCAATAATATGCCTGTCAACAGGGCATCAAAGGACAGTTGTAGAAAAAAGGCAGGGACTCAAGCCCCCTTTTATGTCTATGTGTGGACGTCCATGCTCTGGAATCTTCATCATGTGATCCCCTTCTAAGTTTATGTTCATATTTTGCTGTGTATTTGGCTTCAGATTCAGATACCCATTAAGAGGGTACTCCGGTGGAAAACTTTTTTTTATTTTTTTTTTTAAATCAACTGGTGCCAGAAAGTTAAACAGATTTGTAAATGACTTCTATTAAAAAATCTTAATCCTTCCAGTACTTATTAGCAGCTGTATACTAAAGAGGAAATGCTTTTCTTTTTGGATTTCTCTTCTGTCATGACCACAGTGCTGACACCTCTGCTGTCCATTTTAGAAAATCCCCATAGCAAACATATGCTGCTCTGAACAATTCCTAAAATGGACAGCAGAGGTCAGCAGAGAGCATTGTGGTCGTGACAGAAGAGAAATCCAAAAAGAAAAGCATTTCCTCTGTAGTATACAGCCCCCTAAAAACTGTGTGTATTTTCCCTGTACTGTGACATCACTGTGTAGTATATCTGTACTGTGACATCACTGTGTGTATTATTCCTGTACTGTGACATCACTGTGTACTATCCCTGTACTGTGACATCACTGTGTGTATTATCCCTGTACTGTGACATCACTGTGTGTATTTTCCCTGTACTGTGACATCACTGTGTATATTATCCCTGTACTGTGACATCACTGTGTGTATTATCCCTGTACTGTGACATCACTGTGTATATTATCCCTGTACTGTGACATCACTGTGTGTATTAACCCTCTACTGTGACATCATTGTGTGTATTATCCCTGTAGTGTGACATCACTGTGTGTATTATCCTTGTACTGTGACATCACTGTGTGTATTATCCCTGTACTGTGACATCACTGTGTGTATTATCCCTGTACTGTGACATCACTGTGTGTATTA